>NC_047664.1:19839224-20157140 GCF_011762505.2 Arvicanthis niloticus
ATGTGCACATACACACACACACACACACACACACACACACACACACACACACACACACACTTTTAAAAAAGAATACATTGGCTATTCTTGGTTGTCAACTTTTCTACATCTGTAATTAACTAAACCCTAAACCACTGGGCTCACCTATGAGGAGTTATGTGTGTGTGCGCGCGTGTGCGCGTGCATGTGCACGTGCGTGTGTATGTGCGCGCGCGCGCACGCGCGCGTGTGTGTGTGTGTGTGTGTACATGCCAGCCAGGGGGGTTGGATTATTTGAGATAGAAGATCAGCCCTAAATCTGGGCCACACCTTCTGATGGCAGCCCACATAAAAGGACGTGGGAGAAGGAAGCTTTTGCTTTTTGCCTGCTTGTCCTCACTCTAGCTGGCAAGTTCATCTATCCAGTTCCCAAGACACCCCTTTGTTCATGTTAGGACTTCAGATTCCAACAGTCCTGGAAATAGGAAGCTCTCTAGGACTTTCCTGGGACTTTAGGACCAAACTGGAACAGCTGAGACCAAGCAGTCTCGTGGACTGAGCAACAACAAGATCCTTGACCTCTCCATCAGGAGACAACCCTTGTCGGATGATTCAGACCACAGCCTGTATTAATAAATCATATATATATATATATATATATATATATATATATATATATATGTGTGTGTGTGTGTGTGTGTGTGTGTGTGTGTGTGTGTGTGTGTGTGTGTATGTATGTATATACATGTACACACACACACACACACATATATATATATCTTATCCCATAATATAATAATTATTATCCCATAAGATAATATATCCCATAAGATACCTTAGTTAATCCTATCAGTTCTGTTCCTTTAGAGAACCCTGACTAATTCAGGGAAATGGAAGCACATAGAGGACAGCTAGTGCTGGCGAGACTCCTGGTATGCTCTACAAATTCTCAAAATAGAGACTGGATTTTTAGAAGTTTGGAAGTTTTATTCCAAATTTTAACACCAGTGTGGTTGTTTGAATATGCTCGGCCCAGGGGAAGTGGCACTATTAGGAGGTGTGCCCTTGTTGGAGGAAGTTCTACATCTACAACTCTCGGCTCCTCCAGCACCATGTCTGCCTGAATGCTGCCACGCTGTCTATGCAGTTTTGATAATAATGGACTAAACCTCTGAACCTGTAAGCCAGCCCCAATTAAATGTTTTCTTTTATAAGAGTTGCCTTGGTCATGGTGTTCCTTCATAGCAATAAAACCCTGAGTAAGACAAGTAGCCTTTGGGGAAAGGAGAAAAGCTGAAAGTCAATGATGTAATCAATCAGACGTGTAATAAAGGCTCCATAAGGGCTGGAGAGATGGCTCAGTGGCTAAGAGCACTGGCTGCTCTTCCAGAGGTCATGAGTTCAATTCCCAGCAACCACATGGTGGCTCATAACCGTTTATAGGGGGATCAGATGCCCTCATCAGGCAGGCAGATATATATACAGTAGAGCACTCATACATTGTTAAATAAAAGGCTCCATAAAACCCAAAGCCTGCCAAACATACAGGGGAGTCATACCCCTTCCTCTGATACCGTTTAATCTATCCAGCTGCTCACCAGTTACCTTTTTTCTATCCTTATTCATACAGTAATCCATTAATCCAAGTCCTCACAGGTATCTGGCAAATTAACTAAGCTTCGGGAGATGGCATGAAAATTCTGCTCTCTAGGTTAGAAGATTAGATAATGACCAGCTGATTGGCAGATAAAGAGATCACTTCTCTGAGACTGAGCTGTATAGGGTCTGAGCTATAACTGCTGACAGTGTCAGGAAGAACTCAAATACTGAACACCAGTTAGCATCTGTAGGAACATCACTTGTGTGTGTGTGTGTGTGTGTGTGTGTGTGTGTGTGTGTGTGTGTGTTTGTGTGTGTGTGTGTAACCAGACACATAATGCCAGGACATAAGCACTGAGGCGTGGAACAGGCCTGTACACACCTGTAATTCCAGCATTTAGGAGACAGAGGCCAGAAGATTGTGAGTTGGAGGCCAGCCTGGGCTTCACAATGAGTTCTAGACCAATCTGGATTATTGTAGAAGACCCTGTCTCAGAAAACAGTCTATGGAAATAAGGCAAGACAATAGTTTTTTTTTTTTAATCTCTTATGACATAATTGCACATGTTTCAAGTATATAATTTCTTAAGGTTTGACATTTCTTTAATAACTTCTTTTTTTAAATTTATTTCTTTATTTTATATATGTGGACACACTATAGCTGTCTTCAGACACACCAGAGGAGGGCATTGGATCCCATTACAGATGGTTGTGAGTCACCATGTGGTTGCTGGGAAATGAACTCAGGACCTCAGGAAGAGCAATCAGTGCTCTCAACCACTGAGCCATCTCTCCAGCCCAGGTTTGATTTTTCTATACAACCATAAAGCTGACAGCACAACTGAGATATTAAACATGCAAAGCAAATCCGTATTCCTGAAAGTTTCCATAAACATTAGAAATGGACCAAAATCAAATCTTCAGACTCCCGGGCTACTGTTCCTGAGATTTTTCTGGAAGAAAGCTTATGCTTTTTTTGTATAGTGTTTATGCCTGTTGCGCATTTATGGAAAAACACAGTTGAAGTGAAAAACATGTATAGAAGTCCCAAAATATACTGCATGACTCACATATGGAGTCTCTCATCAGCTGGGCATGATGGTGCACTCCTTTAACCCTAGCACTTGGGAGGTAGAAACAGGTAGCCCTCTGTGGATTTAAGGCCATCTTGATCTACACAGTGAGTTCCAGGTTAGACTTGCCAGGGCTGTACAATGAGACTGTGTTTCAAATGGTCATAATAATGATGGACTCTCCTAGCCTGCTCCTTGGTAGCAGCTCATAAAGGCCAACTATCCTCAGAGACTGGTCCTGCTATTACTTTCTGAAACATACATGAAAGAACTTATTTTGTTTTAAAACAACAAGAACATTACAGATCATTTTTTTCTGATAAACTTAGATGAAAAAAATTCTCAACCAAATACAAACTGAATTCAAGAAGATATTGAAAAGATTGCTAAGATCAAGTTGAGTCTACTCCAGAAATGTAGGTAAAGTTCAATATACGTAAATCAATACATATTATAAATTACGTAAAAAGACAAAAGTCATACAGTTAACAGACCCAGAAAAGGCTTTTGACAAAATCCAATATTTCTTCATGTTCTAAGGAAACAAAATAGAACACGTCTCACCATAATAAAGGCTATATATGACAAACCTATGGACATTATTTTAAATGGGGGAAAACTCAAAGCATTCAGGAACAAGGTCAGGATGTCTACTTACCCTGTTTTCATTCAATAGAGACCTGGAATTAGCTAGAGCACTAATACAAGAGGGGAAAATAAACCAAATGCATACAGGAAAAGAAGCCAAATAACTTCTATTTACAGATGATTCTATACAGAGAAGACTGGAAAGATTTCTAGGAAACTCTTGGAACATCAAACAGTCTCATCAAAATGAATACTCAAAACCATTAGCTAGCTGGCCAGTGGTGGCGCACACCTTTGATCCCAGCACTTGGGAGGCAGAGGCAGGCAGATTTCTGAGTTTGAGGCCAGCCTGGTCTACAGAGTGAGTTCCAGGACAGCCAGAGATACATAGAGAAACCCTGTCTCAAAAAACCAAAGGGGGTGGGGTGGGAGGGAACCAAAAACATTAGCTAGCCTTCCGGTATACCAAAAGAAAACAAACTGAAAAAGAAATCAATGAACAGTCTCATTCACAATAGTCTAAAAATGCGCTGGATGTAGTGTATGAATGAAGAATAAATAAAAAGAAAAAAATCCTTGGAATAAGTCTAACCAAGGATGTGAAAGACCGCCATAATGAAAAAGTGTAGACACTTAAGAAACTGAGGAAGACACTAGCTGATGGGAAGATGATGTACTGGAAAAATCAATATTGCAAAAATGGTTTTGCTAAAAGTAACATGTGCATTCAATGCAATCTCCATCAACATGCTGGTGACATTATTTACAAATGTAGAAAAATAAAGTTCACATGAAGAAGAGGCTGGAGAGATCACTCAGTGGTTAAGAGCCCTGGCTGCTCTTCCTGAGGACCCAAGTTCAATTCTCAGCATCCACATGCCAGCTCACAACCATCTGTAACTCCAGTTCCAGAGAATCTGATGCCTACTTACGGCCTCTGCAGGCACCAGGTATCTATGTGGTACACAGACACACACAGACAAAACACTCATGCACATAAAATAAAAATAAAAAATAAATGGATCTTTAAAAAATTATATAAAAGCAAGAGACCCCAGAAAGCCAAAACAATCTGGAATAATAGAAACACTGCTGGGGTTATCACCATACCTGACTTAAAGTAATATTAGAAACCTAGTAATAGGGCTGGTGAGATGGCTCAGTGGTTAAGAGCACTGACTGCTCTTCCAGAGGTCCTAAGTTCAATTCCCAGCAACCACATGGTGGTTCACAGCTATTTATAATGAGATCTGATGCTCTCTTCTGGTGTGTCTGAGGACAGCTACAGTGGACTTATATACATAAAATAAATACATATAAAAATATATACATAAAATAAATAAATTTCTTTTAAAAAAAGAAATTTAAGAAAAAAAAAAGAGAGAGAAACCTGTAATATAAATCAAAAACTGTCTGTGGCCTTGGTGGGGACAGAATGACATGATTCCTGCCCCTGGGACAGGGCCCCTGGAGTTTCCACTGCTGCTATGAGCATAAGGCTTGTTTATGTAATAATGTACATGTTTTCTGGACCCACTAGCAGCAGAAGACTCTTTCCTTCTAAGGAATGTCCTCCCTGTTAATGTTAAAGATTCAGTGATAATTATAAACAGCACAGAGTCCAGGAGTCAAGGGTGCTGCTATGTATAGGCAAAATGGTAAACACTGCGACCTTCAGAACAGCCCTTAAGGCTGTGGGAAAGAGCTCTAAATACATGAGTTCAAAAAATATACAATTTCTCAGTTATGCAAAAAATAAAGATGCAATATGAATTATATGAGGGGCTTCATGAGTCTAAAGGAACAAAAGCAGCTGAGCTGTGAGCCAACTTGTCAGAAACACACTAAGGAAGGAGATAAAGAGGTTTAGGGAGTGGGGATCGCAGGGGATTCCACCCAGCTAAGGTTTTTGTTTATGCTTACAAAGGCAGATAGAATCCTGAGGTCATGCTCAGCCTCAGACAGAGCAAGGTTAGGCCCAGGCATGATGGAAATGATAATTTCAGGGTAGAGTCTCACCCAACTAGTTAGTAGTCTGTGCTTAACAAAAGCAAATAGATCTCTAATATCTTTTGCAATGTTAATTTTAAAAATGTATGCTTGCTATCTCCTAAGAATCAAAGGGCTGGGGTCATTGGATGCTCATTCATAAGATAATCATAAAGAAAACCTGGAGTAAATGACTGGATTGACATGTAAAATTAAAGACTGGACCTGTGTTCTGCAGGAGATGAGCTAGCTAGAGAAATTTTTAGAATAAAAAGAAAGAACTGTTTACATACATACATACATACATACACACACACACACACACACACACACACACACACACACACACACACACAGCAAGCAGGACGTGGGCAGAGAGATCCCTTAGAATAGCAAACAAGCAGAATATAGACAGAAAATCTCCAGAGAGAAAGCAGAACATACTGGAAAGGCTGGATCAAGGAAAACACAGGTCCTCAGCTTGGACAAGCAGCAGTTTCCAGACTTCCTGAGCTACTTCCTCAGTAACATTTCCCAGACTCCCCAGTAAGTTTCCAACCCTCACACCCTGGTAACAGAATGTCTGTAGAGATGGACCCAACAGATTAACATAGAGGTCACCTACCCTGGAATTCCCTAATGTGCTTTAAATCAGGCCTGTATGTTAATTTGATTGTTTCTCTATCTTGGTAATGGGGAGACCCCAGCATGCTGGACTTCTGCACAATAAAACACTGTTTGTGTTTTCATACTATTTGAGTCTGGGGTATTATTCTTTGGTGAATCATGGACCCTTACAGTATAACACTACATACAACCTTTGTACAGATGTGCAATGCTACCTCTGAACATAGTGTGACCATTGTGCACATAATCTCACTGTAGCTATAACACTGCATACGATTTCTGCACAAAATTGAATCAGTAAGGTTAGGCAGCATCCTGACAGAAGCACTCACTGGACTGGATAAGGAGCAGAAGAGAAAGAAAGGGCACGCCGGCTGAAGGGGAATGTGTCGGGAATTCCCAGAGGGAATGGGAGAGGAACATTTGGGGTAGGTATGGTGAATCTATGCATGTATACATGTATGGAATTGTATGGTGAATCTATTCATGTATACATGTATGGAACTGAGAATCAGTAAAAGGGTATTGATTTTTATTTTTTAAAGACATGGTCTCTCTACATAGCCCTGGCTGTTCTGGAACTCAGTATGTAACTGCCTGTCTCTGCTTCCCAAGTGTGGCCTGGCTCAAAAAACATTGTAAAAGATTATTCTACAGCAAATGAAACAAACAAACAAACAAACAAACAAACCTAACCTTTTGACTTTCTGCTCACTTACTCTTCCCTCTCTCTGTGCTCCACTTCCCACGTGATTAGGTTCAGATCTTGGGCCTCGTGTCTCCCGTTCCACAAAAGAAGTTGGCTGCTCCTCACCTCCTCCTCTGTCATTCGGTGCAAAGCACGGCTCCTGCTTCAGTTATTTAAAACACTGTCTGTATCCATGCCACCTCGCTTATTTTTTTTTTAATGGAATGAAATCATACTTCTAACGTACAAGTCACAGCATGTCAGCTCTCCTCGGCTTCCCACTCACTCAGAATAAAGTCAGACATGCTTAACTGCGGCCTGTAAACCTGTGTGGTGTCTCTCTCATCACCATCTCCACCCACTCTCATTGTACTTCCTGTTGTTCTCTCCTTGCTCACCACGATGGTGTTGCCAGTCGCCAATAGTCACTGAGTGGCTCCATGTTCCCAGGTTCTTGGAATTTTAAGAATGAGGTAAAACACACACAGATTGTAAAAAGCAGTGAAGAAGTATTACTCAAAGCAAAACAATGGAGAAGATCAGAATACACTTGCGAGGGAACACTGAGACACATGAACAAGGAGCGTCAGGCTCTGGTCACTGTCTGGGTTTGACCTCAGGAGGAGTTTGGTATTAGGTGTGGAATTTGGATGGTTCTCTAGTTTGACTGAGTTTTTTTTTCCCTACTGCACATTTCTCCTTACATAAAACATCCAATTTTAACCATATTCATATCTAATTATGTACAGGCATAAGATGGTAAATAAGGGTTTCTCCCTAAAAGTTCACTTAAGGACACAACTTTACCTTACGGAACACACACTTAAAATCAAGTGTGGCTGGATGACCCTAATACCCTCAGGCAAGAATGTACTGGGATCTCCTTTGAGTAGAACTTTCCAAGTCTGATGGTCATCAATGGGTGGACAAGCTTATCCTCTTCAAAGAGGGATGGGCAGGTAGCCTGACAAAGATGGGAGTCCTATATTGCCAAGGTTGTCCAGAGAAGGGTGTATGTGTCCATAAAGGAAGCACTGTGTTTTCAGAAGAGGAGGATGTGTGTAATCCAAACCAGGTTACTAAACTATTCCCCATGTACACCTGCTTCAATAGTGGTAGGTTGTAGTTTTGGGTGAGGAAGTCAGGCCTGCTGCACTGGAGGCAGACAAGCTTAGCAGGGACTGGTGGGTGCAGGTGGGATCTAGGCCAGTAGTAACACACACCTGAGAACAGCTTTGGCGAACTGGGTCAGTTAAATGGAGGGGGTGGAAAAGAGGGTATTTATACCCCTGGGGAGGTGGCCAGGGTTCTGGGGCAAGGTTTGTGTGGCTGTGCACAATTGGTCAGGGCAGAGGTGTTGGAGGATGCTTCATCTGCATACTCAGGAGCTGCAGTGGGCTGGTAGGGGAAGCACAAGCACTTAGAAGGTCAAACAAGGAAGAAGCCTGATGTGTGAGGGTAATAAATTCTTACAAGGATTGATGGTGGGGAAACCAATTTTATGGTGCTAGGATGGGAGCTGGGAGGGAGCCAACTCCTGCCATCCTCTGAGGCATGTGGTTGAAACTCTCCTGGACCCTTCCTCTGTAATCTAGGCCATTACGGTCCCACACCAGACCTTGAAAGTACCATAAGGTTGCAGGCACAAACTCACAGCAGCACAGGCTATCTGCACAATTCTGGGCTACTGACATTCTAATGACGATAAAGGAGGGTTTTCCAGGTCCCGCCCCAGGGTCATCCTTCTGTGATTCTCCAGGTATCCATAGGTAATATGGCCATGTGTTTCAGTCAAGGACTTTCCAAACAGTCCCATATACAATAATTGCTCTCATCTCTGCCCCCTTACTTACCCTGATCATTCCTCAGACCATTGTTCTAAAATTCATTATTTTGAAGTTATTGTATTTATATGAAGTTATAAGAAATAGCAGAGAGTTCCTGCATACCATTTGCATAACTATAACAAACGTCACAGCTAAAATATTGACATCAGTCAGCCAAGGCCCAGAACATTTCCAGCGTTGCGTCTCCACAGGCCTTCATGACTGGGGCCCATCAGCTTCCCATAACTGTGGCAAATATTTGAGAGTTAGCTTGTAGAAAGGTTTGCTTTAGCTTACTGTTTTGAAAGTTAGGTTCTTTCCATCTCCTTCCACAGCCTACTTCAATGACAAGAAGTTCAATGAGGCCACACTTGACGTTTCCTCCCAGTGCAGTGAGTGGTGCTGGACCCAAGCCTTGAACACACTGGTATTTGAGAACATCCCAGACCTAAAGTATTGACTTGTTTGTTTGTTTGTTTGTTTTTGAGACATAATCTGTGCAGCCTGAGCTGGTTTGGAATAGGTTATCCTCCTGCCTCATCCTCACAAATGCTAGAATTACAGGTGTGCACCACCACACCAGGCTTTATAGAGATGCTCTTTTATGACTATACTGACCTCCTTCCAGACCCCGCGGAAACTTGTCGTCTGATCTCCATTCCTACAGTTTGTTTGTTTGTTTGTTTGTTTTTTCCATAGATGTTTTATAGTCACAGAATTAACCTTTTAGTTTTCCTTTTCTCTCACAGTTTCACATGTGTGTGTATACTTTGAGCAGATCCATTGTCTTCTTTCACCCCTTCCAGATAAACACCTTCTTCCCAACAGTGCCCCTCTTCTCTCACCATGTGTGTCTGTGTGCCACATTTAAGTAGCTTTTCTTGCATGGGCACAAGCATGCTCTTCCCCTCCTCCCAACAGCCATTAGTTAACTGCAGCTCCTGGGGGGGGGGGGCAGAAGGCAGGGGCGTGGCCCTCATGAATGGCATCAGCAATTGATGGGTCTAGGTATGCACTGATGTTGAGAACTTAGGGATACAAGTGTGTCACAGCACTCTAGCAGTGTGTCCCAGCGCTCCTTGTGTCCCCTAGCTCTTACTTTCTTTCTCCACTCCCACCACAGTGCTTTGAGTACAATGGAAATGTTCCACTCAGTGCTGAACTCTCAGTGGTCAGTTATTTTCCACGTTTTGGCCAGTTGTGAGTTTCTATATAGAGAGGTCCTGTGTATTATTTGTGTAACTATATGGAGCTTATGCTTGCAAGATAATGGTACATTTGAGGACTAATGTGGGACCATTATGGCTTAGGGTTACAGAGGGAGGGTCCAGGAGAGTTTCAACCCCAGATACCTCAGATGAGGACAGCAGGAGTTGGCTTCCTATAGAACAGCCACTGCAAAACGAAGTGTCTCTGACCAAGACTAAGAGCAGCTCTTATGTATGAATATAAACATAATATTTAGAAAGTTGACCGATACCATGTCCATTTAGCAAAAGAGTGTCAGACTCCCCTTAGGACCTATGAACTTCTCTGCATGACCTTTGACTGCATGTAATTTCCTTCTGCTGTATTGCAAGTTAATGCACCATAGCCTTTCCTTTAGCCAGGCATAATGTATTCACTTGCTTATAGGCTGTTCCCAGTGAGCAAGGATTCTGTTTTGTTCATTATAGCTATATGTGACAATGCACAATCAGTAGTTGCTAACTGATGTTTAAAGACTTTTTTTTTTTTTTTGGTTTTTCGAGACAGGGTTTCTCTGTATAGCCTTGGCTGTCCTGGAACTCACTCTGTAGACCAGGCTGGCCTCGAACTCAGAAATCCGCCTGCCTCTGCCTCCCAAGTGCTGGGATTAAAGGCGTGCGCCACCACCGCCCGGCCGTTTAAAGACTTTTTTGTTGTTAGTTTTGGGTTTTGTTTTGAGTCAGGGGTTTAACTATGTAGCCCTAGCTTACCTGAAACTCACTATTTAGGACAGGCTGGTCTTGACTGCAGAGATCCTCTGCCTCCCAAGAGCTGAGATTAAAGGTATGTGTCCCTGTGCCCATGGAAGCTTAAAGTCTTTAGTGTGACCTGTAAAACTATAAGTGAGGCGTGACTTCCCTTCCAATCTAATCTTTCACCCCACTCTATTCCTGTGCTCATTCAGAATCACTGACTATCTTGCTGAATATGGCAAAAATGCCTATGCTAGAGGCTGATTCAGGAGGATCACCATGTATTTGAGGGTAACCTGGACTACACTATGTGTTTCAGTATAGCTAGAATACAGACTGAGACCCTTCAAACAAACAGTAAACAAAAGATTGTCTATTTTTTTCCACACTTGTGGCTGAGGCAGACTCTTCCACCTCAGTAGGCAGCAAGGTCACTCATTATGCCTATTAAAGCAAGCTACTGGGCTCCATTCAGTGTTTTGTCTAATAATTAGGCCTGGGGATCAATATCTTTAGCACCTGTGGTGGTTTGAATAAGGATGGTCCCCATAGGCTCATACATTTGAATACTTAGTCATCAGGGAGTGGCTCAACTTGAGAAGGATCAGGAGGTGTGGCCTTGTTGTGGTAGGTGTGGCCTTACTGAAAGTGTCACTGGAGGTGGGCTTTGAGGTTTCAAAAGTCCAAGCTTGGTCCAATGTCTCACTTTCTTTTGCTGCATACAGATCCAGATGTAGAACTCTTAGGTCTTTCTTCAGCACCATGTCTACTTGTGTGGTGTCATGCTCACTGCCATAGTCGAAATGGCACTTCTTAAACTATAGGCAAGCCCTAATTAAATGTGTTCCTTAAAAGAGTTGCCATGGAAGCTTCAAGAATGGCATATATAGCTTGATCATGCTAGCCCTTTTTGTCCTGGTAATACTTTTATTCCTGCCCATCATGTTAAAGCTATCTTTAACAACATCAACATGTTGGCAGTCAAAGTACGTGACTTGAACCTGAAAATGGACCCCCAGGCAGAGTTATTAAATAACAGGCTGGCAAGCCAAGGACAGGTAAGATTCTACACAGAGTCTTACCAACCTAAGACAGAAATGCAATGCTTTTGATAATGCATATTCCATAATGGGTAAGGAAGGCATTCTTTTCAGAACAACCTAAGACAGGCTCAGTCATGTTAATGAAATAAAAAATGGGGAGAGGCAAAGAGCCTTTGGGGCTGCTTGGCAAGAATCTGACGTGGGCCAAGGACAAAGAAGTGGGCTTCAGGCAGGAATCTGACATTAGGCTAGAACAAAGAAGTAATTTCAGCCAGGAATCTGAATCTTAGGCTAGAACAACAAAAAAAGTAATTTTAGGCAGGAATCTAAATCTTAGGCTAGAACAAGGAAGTATGTTTCAGACATGAAAATGACTTTGGGCTAGGACAGAGAAGTTGGCTCAGATATTTTGGAGATCCTGATAAGCCCTGAGAAACAGTAATCAAAGGAGTGTTCACAGAATTTTGTTTATTGCTTTGCTTGTTCTTTGACTATTTGTGTTTATTGTCTTGCTTGTTCCTTGACTATTTGCATCTATTGTATTTCTAGTTCCTCAACCTAGAACTGATCTTAATACTTGCATGTAATTAAAATGATATAAATGCAAAAAGGAGAAGGGGGTGGGATAGGGAGTTCTAAGGAGGGGAAATGGGATGACATCTGAAATGTAAATAAATAAGATATCCAATAAAAAAAGGAAAAAAGCTGGGCAGTGGTGGCTCATGCCTTTAATCCCAGCACTTGGGAGGCAGAGGCAGGCAGATTTCTGAGTTCAAGGCCAGCCTGGTCTACAGAGTCAGTTCCAGGACAGCCAGGGCTACACAGACAAACCCTGTCTGGAAAACCAACAACAACAAAACAACAAAAAAAAAAAAAAAAAAAAAAAAAAAAAAAAGGAAAAAAAAAGAAAACTGAAAAGCATTTGTTCCAATATGTTTTTCTTTTTAAATAAATTTAGATTCTAATCACCAAAAATAAAAAAAGAGTTGCCATGATTGTGGTGTCTCTTCATAGCAATATTACACTGACCAGCTTACTGTCTTATAGTAGTTTTAAGTTTCCCCTCTGAATTACCCCTTTGATTTATTTAGCATTCAGTCCCCTTATCCCAGAGCATGGTGTTCCATGGCCCACTCTGCTTACCTGGCTTACCTTGTCAAAACAAGGTATTGTGATGCCCTTTTGATTAATAGAGAGAGGGGGGAAGGAAAGGGTAGGGGGGCTGGGAAGGAAAAGGGAGAAGGAGGAAGAAGGAAAAGGAGGAAGAGGGAGAGAGGGTGTTCAAGAGAGCATGCCTGTGCGGTACTGTGTACATGTGGATGTTAGAGGACAACTCTGTAGTCTTCTCCCCTGACCTTCAGTGGGTTCAGATCACTAGGCCTGTGCAGCATCTCTACCATCTGAGCTACCTCACTGGCTCTGTAAATCTTCTTAATAAGTGTTTCTCACCACATAGCATGGAGTCTGACAAAACAGGCACTCAGGTTACCTTACTGAATAAATTCATTAATTTTCACACTTTTAAAGATTCAGTAAAACATTAGTACAACCAGCCATGGGGCTGAACTAATACTTCTACATAGAAATAAAGAATAGAAGCATGAAGGATGGATTGCTTCATTGAGAGGTTTAAAAAAATATATGCCAGGAATAAGAGAGATGGCTCAGTGGTTGAGAGTGTACACTGTTCTTGCAGAGGACCCGGGTTCAGGTTCCAGTACCCACATTAGACAGCTCACAGGCCATAACTTTTCAGCTTTAGAGGACTCTCTGCTGGTCTCTGTAGGCACCTGCATCACACGGTGCAGATAAACTCACACAGGCACATACAAAGGTGGACACACACAAGTAATAACCTTTTAAGAAAAATAAATAGCAAAATTCTAAAGGCCCACTAGGAAGTTTTATGATCTAAAACTGCAACTCTTTTAAATCAAACCCCCACTTGGAGTAGCAGTGGACCACACGGTCAGGGGTACAGCTGGTGGTAACTGTACCCATTACTTTTGATAACTACTTCACAGTCGGTATTTTCTTCCTCTGAAACTGTGTTCTTTGCCTTCAGACTAAACAGTCCAAACCACAGGGCTGTCTGACACAAGCAGGACTTCAAAGAAACTCTTAGCTGACTCCAGAGCTGGCCAGGCAAACTGAGTGCCTGCTGAGATTTAAATGTATAGCTTGAAGGCATTACCTAAATTCTGACAAAAAAAATCTACCCACCTCTAGAAATCTAAAAAGTTTCCTAAGTTCATGACAATCGCATTCAGCAGCCAAACCTGACCTGACTGTGTGACTGTAGACCTTACAGATTCTAGCTATGGCTTACACTAATTTCTGCTTGACATCTTTTATTGAACATCTCCAGTGAGGTACTGCAGTATGTGGCACATGCATTATATGATGTCTAAAACCCAGCAATTGTGTTCTTCAATATGTCTGGTAAGATGGGCTTTCGGAAGAATAGTGTGCTTGCATTGATAATGAAGTATCAATTTTCTTCTTACTTCGTCTTTTCTATTGCAAGTACTTATCCAGTTGTGTCCTCTACTGTTTGTTGTTTTTTACAGCTGAAAAGCTGTCCTCTTGAAAATGGCTCCCTTCATTCTGCAGTTTGCTTTAGGTGTTACTGTTGTGGTTGCTGCTGCCTGTTTGTTTTTTGCTTTTGAGACAAAGCCTGTCTCTGTAGTCTGGGCTGGCCTTGAACTCTTAACCCTCCTGCCTCTGGGATGCCGGGGTTACAGGCATGAGTCACTATGCCTGGCTCTGTTTAATGTATTGGAATCTAAATGCTCTTACTCATACGTGAGAATTTCTTTTTAGATCGGGTTATAGGACATGCAGTACTTCTTTGGGATCTTGTGGCTCCCTGAAATCAGATGAGTCACTGTCACCCTCATATGAATCATCATCATCAGAACTGAGTTATAGACTTGAGAGATCTAATGGGAAACATTGTTCTGGAATGCATTTCAAAGATTGATGTCACATTTATATACCATTGACGTCTGCTGTCTCAGCCGATGAAAGAATTTTTATAGATTAAGACGTAAGGGGGCTAGGATAAGCAGTTACAATTGAAAAGAGAAAAAAAAACAAAATGAATTAAACAAGAAATTTATAGGACACATGGGAAGAAACTGCTACTTGAAAAGTTGTAAAAACCAATGTTTTGTTTGAAGCCGGTCATTTGGGTGGGCTTAAATTGTCAGTTTATTTGGAGAAGTGGCTAAGCCTGCACAGCTCCCTCAAAGATTGCGCACTCCAGCCGTATGTGGCTCAAAGGTCTTTTTGGCTGTGTCATACCTTTCTAGGTTGAGACTAACTAAAGCTACTTATAAATTCTGGGAGAGAAAAACAGACTGAACTAGTTTGAATCAGTTTTCTATTGCCTCTGTTTCAGCCACCCGTGACAGGGTTGGAGAGGGTCAGGTCAAGTTAGCCGTAGCAGCGTGGCTCTGTGAATTAAATAAACCTAAGAGGGACCACTAATCAGTTTGTGTGGTGGCTTACACCTCTAATACAAGCAGGCCAGAGGCAGGTGGGTCAGAGGCTCAAGTGGCCTGGGCACTTGGGCTACAGTGTCTCATATAAACAACTAAATGCAAAGGTAGCACTTGGTATGACCTATGTATGCATTACCTTTATAAAGATTTCATTTCTTGTTTGGGGCATAGCTCAGTGGTCTAGCACTTGCCAGCACATGTAAGGCTCTGGGTTCAATTATCAGTATTGCAAAGATTAAATTAAATTACATAACATCCATTTTCCATAATCTGGAATTTTAATACAATTCTGTGATGCTTAATGTATCAACTTGACAAAACTGGAAATATAGGCGACAAGGCTCTGGGCATTTCTGTTAGCAAGTGTCTATGCTGAGTTACTGAGGCAGAAAGAGCCCATCTAAAGGTGGGCACAAGCAGGGTTTCTGCAGTAAGTAAAAAGAAGAAAGCTAAGGGCCAGCATTCATTCAAGCATTCATTCATTCCTCTGTGCTTCCTGAATACAGACATACAGACGAAGTGTGCCTCCTGCCTGGGCTGCCACGCCTTCACCTCCATGGTGAACTGTTACCAAAACAAAAACACAGCAAATCCTTTATTTCTTAAGTTGCTTTGGGCAGGTATCTTGTCACGGCAATAAATAAAGTAGACAGAAATCTGTTGTCACTGCCCTAGAGGCGGTGGGACCTGGGAGGATGGAGCTGTTACGTGAGGCAGACTAACTTTATTCAGAGTATCAGGCAGTTTATACACTGAGGGTTCAGTGGAGTCACATGAGTAAAGTGTCCAATCACAAGGACAAATTGCACATGGCAAAAAAATCATGTTTCTTCATAGAGTCTTGTAAACAAGTAACAATAGGCAGCATAATGAGTAATCTGAAGTAAGCTCACCCTCCGGGCTACACCTGGGAGAAGCATGAAAGCACGTTCTAAGAACGGCTCCATGGTTGGAGGAACTGAGATCACAAGGGCCCTATTTTCTTGGTGTTTTCTCACAATCACTCCTGTTCTCGAGCGGCTCCACTCTTCCGTGTTCCAACAAGTTGGTACTTGCTGTGATAAATACAGGCACGGAGATCTCGGGCCGATGTAAAAGGGTTGTGGAAGCAATGCAGGAGAATTTGGAGCTTTGGTCTGCAGGATGTCCAGAATCCTAGGAGCAGCACTTATTGGGGCATTTTCATGGATTCTGAAAAACAAGAATGCCAAGAGAAATGTGCCAGTGGAGACCCAGCTCACAAGGTTTCTCAGGACAGGGATTACATCCGGCCCACATCCTGAGAACTTGAGCAACACAAATTCCAAAGCCTAATGTTTCTGGTGGAATACTTTTCAAAACAAGGTAGCATTTCATGCTGTGTGTGCTGTTGCTGCTCTCTGGATCCTTAGTAGAGAGAGCAAAATGGGGAGCAAGTGTGAGCAAGTTTAAAATTACAAACGTGGTATGTCTGAAAGCTCCACAGTTGTTAAACAGATTAGTGCAATTAAAAAGAAACCCGGAGGTCTGGAGAGGCGGCTCAGCACTTAAGAGCACTCGATGCTCTTCCAGAGGAGCTGAATTCAGTTCCCAGCATCCACATGGCAGCTCACAACTATCTGTAATTCCAGTTTCAGGGAGTCTGACACCCTCACACAAACACACATGAAGTCAAGTTACCAATGCAATAAAATAAATGGAGGAAGGAAGAGAGAGAGAGAGGGGAGAGGGAGAGGGGAAGAGAGGGAGAGTGGGAGAGAGGGAAGAGGGGAGAAGAGGGGAGAGGGGAGAGGAGGGGAGAGGAGGGGAGAGGGGGAGAGGAGGGGAGAGGAGGGGACAGAGGAAGAGAGGGAAGAGGAGAGGGGAAGGGGGGAGAGGAGGAAAGTGGGGAAAGAGAGAGGGGAGAGAGGGGAGAGAGGGAGAGGGGGAGAGGGGGAGAGGGGAGAGGGGAGAGGGGAGAGGGGAGAGGGGAGAGGGGAGAGGGGAGAGAGAGAGAGACAGAGAGAGAGAGAGAGAGAGAGAGAGAGAGAGAGAGAGAGAGGAGAGAGAGAGAGAGAGAGAGAGAGAGAGAGAGAGAGAGAGAGAGCGCTGGAGCTCTGCTCTGGCCAGCAGGAAGGGTATCCTGAGAGCAGCCATGGAAGGTTCCAACGTTGGACTGAATGAATGTCTTTAGCATTAGGAGATGGTCATGAGCCAGAGGCACAAGGGGTTGAAAAGTCAGATGACATAAGTTATAATATGTGTGGTTGTTAAGTTGACAAGGGATGAACTTGTGATGGTTAATACTGGTTGTCAACTTGAAAGAATCTAGACTAACCTAGGAGACAAGCCTCTGGGTATGTCGGTAAGTGAGGGGTTCTCTAGACTGAGTTAACTGAAGAAGAAAACCTACGTGAAATATGGTGGTGCCATTGCATTGATGGAAGCCCAGACTGAATAAAAAATAAGTTGAACACCGGAATTTATCTCTCTACTTCCCAATTGCAGATGCAATGTAATCGGCTGCCTTCCCTCCCCCTGCCAAGTCCTCACCTGCATGGTGGACTGCGTCCCTCAAGTATAATCTGAAATCAGCTTTCTTCCCTAAGTTGCCTTCTCTCAGGTATGTTTGATCACAGCAGCGAGAAAACTAATCCATATTCCAACCAAAATTGTAAGTCTTGGGTCTCACTATGTAGCTCTGGCTGTCCTGGCTCTCTCTATTGACCAAGATGGTCTTGAGCTCACAGAGATCTACCAACCTCTGCTTCCCAAGTGCTGGGATTAAAGACATGCACCATTACACCTATCTAGTTCTTAAGACTGTTAAGCAGGGATTCACACTACTGAAACTTTAAAACTAAAGGTGCATTAAACAGAGCCAGTGAGATAGTTCAACCAGAAGACGCACTTGACCCACAAGCCTGCTGACCTGAGTTGTAGAGGGAATGGGGGTTCTTGTGCTCACAGATAAAGCACTAGGAAAAGTGGGAATGTTAAACTCTCGGGGTTATCTACTCAAGAGAAGAGATATATAACCAGTTTCTGCCCAGAAGGCTGGGAGTGGATGTAGTAAATATCTTGGTGATCTGTGTGATCTGTGGGGCCAGGCCACACCTGAATCCCACAGACTGTTGTGTTTATCCCACACTCTTTCTCCGGAGACTTCTGTCTTGAGCACTGTTTCCCAGTCAGTAGAACTCATCTTCATGGAAGATGTCATATGTACTTTACAAAAGGGTTTCAGCGTAGTTATTATGCCTTGAGCTTTATTGTGCACATGGGATTTGGTTGACTGTTACCAGGAAACCTTTTCCAAAGTTGTAAGTATTGAAATATGCCCAGAATAAACTTCTCAAGATCAGACTTCAGTCGTTTGAAGAGACAGCAGCTACTGAGTCGCGCTGAAGCAGATTTCCTTCTTGTCTCACACAAATCGTCACTCTGGATTGTTACTCTGCCTGCAGGGCCTTTGCAGGGACACTCACATTGAGTTTCACACACGTGAAAAGTGAAAGGAAGCAACTCCACAAAGTTGTCCTCTGACTTCCACATGCATCTCGTGGCACATGTGCTCTCTCATCATTCACATACAAACAGAATAATAATAAATATATTTTAAAAATCGGAAGCCAATAAAATGGTTCAGCAGGTAAAAACACTTACCACAAAATCTGACAAACTTCGGCCTGGTGCATGCCTTTAATCAGAGGCAGAGGCAGGCGGATTCTGAGGTCGAGGCCAGCCTGGTCTACAGAGTGAGTTCCAGGACAGCCAGGACTACACAGAGAAACCCTGTCTCAAAAAAAAAAAAAAAAAAAAAAAAAAAAAAAAAAAAAAAAAAAAAAAAAAAATCTGACAACCTGAGTTCAACTCCTAGAACCCATGTAAAGGTGGAGGAACGAACCAGTTCCATGACACTTTCCTCTAATACACACACATGCACACACACACACAAATACACATACATACAAACGCACACTCACATACACACATACACTAAAGCACACACACGCACATGCACACACACAAATACACATACATACAAACACACACATACACACATACACTAAAGCACACACACACATACACAGGCACACACAAATACACATACAAACACACACACTAAAGCACACACACTTGTACATATACTCTCGTGCACATGCAAACACACACACTCACACAATAATATATACAAATGCAGAATAAAACAATTTTTTAAAGATTCACTGAAACAGTGTTACTGCTCAGTAGCAAATCAATGGAATAGAGAGAAAGCACATTTGGAAAGTTAGGGTTTGTAAAAACAGCATTTTCTTTTCTCTTTGTTTTGTTTAGTTTGTTCTTTGAGACTGGGTTGCTCTGTGTAGCCCTGGTTGTCCTGGAACTCACTCTGTAGACCAGGCTGGCCTAAAACTCAAGAAATCCACATGCCTCTGCCCCTCTGCCCCTCTGCCCCTCTCTGCCCCTCTGCCCCTCTGCCCCTCTGCCCCTCTGCCCCTCTGCCCCTGCCTCTGAGATTTTAGGTGTGAACCACCACCACCTGGCTAAGGCAGCATTTTCAATCAGTAGAAAAGACTAAATATCTATTTAAAAAATGGTACATACGCTAGGCTCTTTCCTTTTTCTTTCTTTTTCTTTTGGCAATACCAAGCATCGTATCTAGGGTCTGGAACATTCTAGGTAACATACTTTATCACTGAACTACATCTCCAGCCCCTCTCTGCCCTTTTAAATTTTATTACGATATTTTATTACGTGGAGAGAGATGTATATCGCAACTTGCCAGAGTCCGTTCTATCCTTCCACTGTGTGGGTTCTAAGAATCTCACTCAGAGCCGTAGGCTTCGAAGGAAGAGCCTTTACCAGCCAAGCCATCTCACCAGGCGCTCCTTTTAAGTAATGACATGCATGCTCATGTACAATAAACCTCCCGCCCCCCCCCCCATAAGGTAAGCAGGAAGTTAGAGAGGGACTGAAAGGTGGGTTAGATAGGCCGACAACAAAGTTAAAACTTTTCACAAACTAAACTTTACTGGCTTTAATAACCGAACAATTTTTGCAATATTTAAATAAAAGTTAATATTGGTAATACACAAAAGCACTGTACGTCTTAAAAAATGTGAATACCTCGAATTTAAAGTAAACAGAAATTATAAGCAAGCAATTCATAAAGAACCAGTAGGTATCTGGAAAGTATTCACTTTTATACCTAGGTAACAAAATGCAAATCCATACAAGAGCCTGTTAAAAGACTGACTAGTAACGGAATGATTCATGCTTTCACAGGGTATTCTAATACTTACTGGAAAAATGCACTTTAATAAAAATACTTCTAGGAAGACTCTGTTAAGGTTCAGAATTTTACAAATGGGCATTCCCTTTGATCTAGTAACCTATCATTGCTTTTAGAAATGAAAAATTGTAAATACCTTAAAAGTCCAGTAACTATGGGTTCTTTAAACAACTAAAATAGCTATACGACCATTTAAAATGAATATAAGACCTGGAGAAACATGCACCAAAAACCTCTTCGTGCATATGTGAAAACTACATTTACATAGCAGTATGGCAATACCCTCATCCTTGTGGGTTGAGTTTCGAGTCCCACCCAGGTGGGAAGGGCCACCTTAGGTAGCCTAGGCATGCCTCAAGCTAACCTTGACCATGCTTTTGGCTCCCAACGAAGATTACGCCACTTAATTTCCCCACTTCTGTGGTTTTGACACAGTCTCGGTATATAGCCCAGGGTGAATTAGAATTCGTTGTAATCCTCCTGCCTCAACCACGCCCAACATTTTTTCTTTTATTGCTTAACTATTTCGGATATAATTGTGTACTGTTGGAATGCTCGCGTAACAAACTGAATTTTTTTTTTTCAACGCATTATTTTTACAACGAGGAGAAGGGAAGAAGAGGCACGGCCAGCTCCAAGCCCGGCTACGGAAAGGTGAAGGGCTCGGATCCTCGCCACCGGAAACCAGCCCCCGCGCCAGGGAATTGTGGGCCACGGAGGGAGGCGGTGACGGCCAAGGGAGGGACGTTTAGTCTTCTTGGGGAGCGCGATCCCACTTCCTGTTGGAATGAGAGCGGCCCGCGCCTTTTTCGCGGAGGTGTGTGAGAAGCGCGTGGGGGCAGCACGCAGGACGGCCTCCCGCTCCTGCGTACAGGGCGGACGGCGTCAGCTCAGGTGCCAACGAGACGAGACCACACTGCGTGCCTAGACCGGCCCTGCCCGGGGGCGGTGTCGCAGGAGCGGGCTGTGCGCGTGCGCAGAGGCGGTCCCGCCAGCCTGCGCTCCGCGCAGATGGACGAGGTGATCCACTGAACATCTAGGGTAGTGACGTCACGAGCTTGCTAGGTGCGTTCGTGGTCCTCGCTGGTAGGCCCCAGGAAGCAAGCGAGGCTTCCCTCAGAGGAGGAGATGTGGAGGGAGGCGAGGCCAGGTCCTGCAGAAAGAAGGCTCAGGTTAACCTTTGAGGAAGGGTTAAATTGGAATAAACCGGCTGTCCGCCAGACCCAGAGACTGCTGCGCTGTAGAGAACCCCCTGCCAGTCACTCTATTGGAAAAACCAAATAGAACTAACCTGTTTGGGTTGATAACCAACTTTGAAATGATTAGTGTTGAAAACGAATGGATTTTGGTTTTGAGGCATTAGTAGGACATTGGAGTAGAAGAGCTGATAGATTTGTTTTTGAGATAGGGTTTACTCTGTAACTCAAGTTGGCCTGGAGCTTAGTTTCCTCGGTTTCTCAGAGCAGAATTACCGCCTTGTGCTGCCACGCCTGGCTGAAGTGAAGTTTGGAGGCTCGGTTTGTGAATGTAGCTTGGGAGAGTTAGCTAAGTGACAGTTGTCTGTAGCCATGTTAGGCTCTGTTTAATCCCCAACTGAAGAAAAATTGAAGTAAAGCAATCTAAATGCATTGTTTTGACTAAAAAACTATATAGGGATTGAGTGGTGAGTTTGACATAAAACTATTTTGTTGGGCTGGGCGGTGGTGGCGCACGCCTTTAATCCCAGCACTTGGGAGGCAGAGGCAGGCGGATTTCTGAGTTTGAGGCCAGCCTGGTCTACAGAGTGAGTTCCAGGACAGCCAGGGCTACACAGAGAAACCCTGTCTCGAAAAACCAAACAAACAAACAAACAAAAAAAAACCCCTATATTGTTAATAATTTCACAGAGCAGACAAGAATCACAAAGTTTGGGGAGAATAAAGCTTTGGAAGGCCTGGAAGCCACATAAGACTTCGAGGTCAGACATTTTCAGACCAACCAGTTAAATAATGGGCAAAGGAAAAAATTAAGAGGATTCCCACTTACTAATTATGGCATATATCCTTGTCTGGTTTAACATAAACTATATAACTTTATACTTAATTATAGAAACTTTATATTTACCCATTAACAATAACAGAATTTTAAGAGCTTTTATTTGTAAACATCAGAACCTTTAACTACATCTTGAGTTTTTAAATGGAAGTTCACAAAATCAAGTTGGACTTGAAAGAAAGATGAAAGAAAATCCGGCCGCCGTGCAGAATAGACCACTCCAGACCACGCGGTTCCAAAGAGGGGAGTTTATTCAGGAGAAAGGGCAAAAGGTGGGGAGAGGTAGGTGGGAGAGGTAAGAAGTTTAAGAGGGCGCCTGCCTGTTTTATATGGGCGGTGACGTGGTATCTCCCAGGTAAAGGTGAGGGGGCCAGGTGGATTCTGGGAGCGTGTGCCTGTTGCCTCGGCAACAATGTGGGAGTCGCCTAAAAGTGACGTCACTGGTTTCGGAGGCTGATACCAACAGGACTAGCTAATGTGTATTTTAAGTATGAGACTTTAAATTTCAACCTATGAGTTTTTTTGTGGGCTAGAGAAATGGCTCAGTGGTTAGGAGTATTTCTTGATCTTACAGAGAGCCACTTTGGTTCCCAGCATTCTTGTAGGGCAGCTCACAACTGCTGTGAGATTAGTTCCAGGGCAGTTACAGGCATGAGCGCACGCACGCGCGCGCGCACACACACACACACACACACACACACAAACACACAGAGAGTTTTTTTAGATTGAGTTTTTTTCTAAAATCTTTCAAAAAACTAAAACAGTATGTTTAGTTAGAAATGTTAGAAAGTGGTTTGTGTGGTTGCCTAGTGGGAAAAGGCCTTGCCGGTGAGCCTGACCACCTCAGTTCAGGTTCCACATGGTGGAGTGAGCAGCATCTCCTGAAGTTTGTCCTCTGCCCCCACCCCCTATACATACAATAGAAAAAGAAACATGAGAACGCACTGCATAAAGAGAAGCCATGAATTCCTCTGCCCAGAGTTAACGCCTGTGTTCTCTATCATGGTGATGGGTATGGAATCAGTGAACTGTGCATGTGATAGAGGAGCAGAGGCCAGCCTGTTTGGAGGTTAGGGTTATGAGGGGATTACTTGGTTATGAATTGGATTACCATCAAACAACCATGTGTTTGTTACTTTTTGCAAAAAACAAAAGTCCTAAAATATATTTTTTCCATTTCAATCAGTAAAACCAAAGATATTGAAAAGAAAAGAATGTATTATGAATATTTTTTCATATTAAATAGTCTATAGTCATGGATTTTTATATAGTTGTGTAACATTCATGTATATTCACATATGTGCGTGTACTTCAGAGGACAGCTTTCAGGAATTGGTTCTGTCCTGCCACCACGTGTGTCCTGGAGACTGAACTCTGGTCATTTGTGAAGCTTGGTGGCAAACACTTGCTGAGCCATGTCACCAGCCCAAATTCTCAATTTAAAAAACAAACACACTTCAAAGGAGATTTTGGTTCAACACAAGAGACACTTACACATGGGTTTGTTTCCTGTGAAAGCTATTGAAACAGAAAATACAAAAGCTGTCAAGCCCAAAAGGCAGCCGTGGGTGAGAGATGTTGAGTGGAAGAGGGCCGTCAGAGTAAAGCATTTAGGCTGGGTATGGTGGTGTCAGCCTGTGTTCCCAAACTGTCCTGGGGGTTGAGGCGAAAGGAGGACAAACAGAGCAGTTGGGCAACTTAGCTCCTGTATCAAGACAAAGTCTCTATGTGCAAGGCCACAGGTTGATTTCCCAGGACTTCAGAGTGAAGTGGGGGTAAAACAACCCCAAAAAGGCTCATAAAGTGGAGCTACCACCTTAGTGGGAGGGTGTGGAAGAGATCAGTGGGCTGATTGAAAGTCTGTACAGACTGGTTAGAACTGGTTCAAGTCACCCCAGTTCTGTGAGAAAGAAGATATATAAGTTAAATGAGAGGGCCTGGATTTTTAAACAAAACAAAACAAAACCTGATCAAAGGAAAGTCTGTACTGACTGGTAAGACCAGCCCTTTCTCCTATTGACTGTTCTTCGTAATACTCAGTAAGCCAGGCTACAGCTAGAGAAGAACCCCTCTGTACAAGGGCCTCAGATTCTACACCTCAAGGTGACATTTTTACTACTCTAACAAAATGGCCTGGCCTTGCATTCATCCATCTTGTACTGTCTTTAAAGTAGTAAAGTGCATACACAATCAGATACTTATGTAGCCCTACATAGGCCTCGAAGCTCTCTGTAGGCCCCTGCCTGCTGGAAACCAGAGGAAAGCCTCCTTGTCCCTCAGAAGAAGCAGCAGCCAAAAGATTCCTAAGTTGCTTCCAGAGTGACTCTGCCCTTTTCCGGAAGGAGAAAATGTTCTCTGTGCTGCACAAAGTTGCCCTCATCTACATTTCACTATCTATGGCTTCATTTCCCACGCTCATCCGAAATCTGAAATGTTAAATTGAAAGTTCCAGAAATAAGTGATTCGTAAGTTGTAAATTATGCATCATTTTGCATAGCATGATAGTCTTCTGCCGTCTGCCCCATCCTTCACAGGCTGTGACTCATCCCTTAATCCAGCAATTCCACGATGCAGATGCTGTTTTCCCTTAGTCAGTTAGCTGTGTTACTCAACCAGGCCATTTGCCTACCTCTCAGCTTCCAATTACTGAAAGCTACAATGTTTGTCATCTTAAAATTAGTGATTTTTGTAAGACAAGGATTCACTATGTAGCACAGGCTATCTTGAAACGTGCAGTCCCCTTGGCTCTGCCTCCTGAGTGCTGGAATGACGGGTGTGCTGTGTGCCTTCCCACCTGACTTAAGTTCACTGAGAGCGGTTATCAGATCAACTACCAGGGCACCATTAGTGCTCGTGTTTAACAGTGAACAGAGCGTTTGTGAGTAGTGATTCTGACAATTTGACTATGCCAAAGAGAAGTGCTTCCTTGAACTGATGAGGCAAAAACTCTTGACTCTGTAAGGAGAGAAAAAATATGCCGAGTGCCAAAGTTACTAAGGTCTACACATTTTTCTTATCTGAAATTCTAATGGCTAGGCATGGTGGCTCACGAAGACATCGCAGTACTTGGGAAGCGGAGGCAGGAGCACCAATAGTTCAAGGCCATCCTTCCTTACATAGCAAGTGCCAGTCCAGGCTGGAAAACAACAGATTGTAAAGAAGGAAATGGATTTGTCCTTGTTTTGCTGTCACCTTGAACTACAAAGTGGTTGCCACAGTTCCTGACAAGTGCTTAGTCATTCACCTCATTTGATCTCTTCACATTGGCCTTATGTCACCTCCTGTCACCAGAAGGGTAAGTACAATACAGTCCATTAATGTTGAGAGACCAGGCTATGGCTGTAACACTCCGAATGCACTGATCTTGTCTCATCTCAGAATCTAAGGCAGGTTGGGCTGGTTAGCACTTGGACAGGAGAAATCATATTCACATAACTTTTGTAGGGCAATATAAAGTTGAACTTACTGTATTTTATTGTTAATCTTACTGTGCCTAATGCATGCTCTTTATCATAGGCATGTCTGGTAGAAAAAAATACTTTCTGATTTGGTATTCATTCATGCATCAGTGAGGCAATTTTGAACAGACCCTCCCTTCCCAAAAAGGTGGAGATTACCACATGTGTTAGCATTGGAGACCTGTTCAGGTTCTCCTAAACAATGATGCTTTATTATAGGTAACAGGAATTAAGATAGAGAGGTAATGTTCCAACATAAATCCTAGGACAGGAATCAAATCACTGCCATGTCTCATGGAGGAAAAAAAGTCACAGGATCCATCTCTAAACCCAGATTATTTTAAATCTTCAGCCACAAAATTGGGAAACTCTGGTGTCACTTCACCTTTAGCACAAGGCCATCCTGGTCTTGACTTATCTGTGGGGCAGTTTCCCTTAGTTCTCTCACTAGCAACTACATTTTCTTCACATTTTTCTGTTTAACTGCCCACGATCAGAAAGAGTCCTATTGTTTCACCAAGCACAGGTGATCAGGAGACAGGGAGGAGGGGCTCCCCAAAGTCAAAGGTGGCCAAGTTTCTATGCAAGCTCCAGGCAGCCAAGGCTACCTAGCAAGACCCTGTCAAATTTAACAAACAAACAAATGAAATCTAGATGTAAGCATTTATTCCATGCTCAAGTTCCTGAATTTCTATTTAACAACTAGTTATGTGCAAATTTAAAGTTATTTAGTGTTGGGGGAAGAAACATGAATGCCCTTTCAGAGTAATTTTCTCATTTGTACAAGTATTTTTAACTTTTGAGACATTTCTTCAGCTCAGAACCTCTTTTAGAATGTCTAGGTGTTTCAAGACAACAGGAAAATCTTTGAGTCTCCATGATCATTAAACTGTGTCTAGCATCTTTTTTTTTTTTTTTAATTTTAAGTCCAGGTCATGCTGTATAGTCCAGGCTGGTCTTGATGTCAGGGTCCTTCCAGTTCAGCCTTCCAGATACTGAGAGGAATGTGCTGCATACTGGCCTCTCTCTGCTATTCTTGACCTGAGTTACTGAGGGCAGGGTTATGGTAAGGCATCCATCAGGAGAGGATGCTGATTCTGTAGTAAGAAATGCCTGCCAAATCCAAGGGACTTAAAACCACAGGTTCATTCCTCATTCATGCTACAACGTGTGCTTTAATAGTCAGAGTAGTCCCAGAATAGCTGTCTCTCATTGGGGGAGTGGCAGGGGGTAGAATGCCTCATGGTTGCTTAGTCCATAAGGTCAGCCTCAGTAATTCCAATCTAGAGCCAGCAGCATGGATGGTCCTTGGATAGCCACTGCTCCCTATTCTACAGTGAAAGCTTGGGAATACTGGTTCTACTGTCAGCAAAGAGTCAGCACTCACAACAGCAGGACAAACCAACTTGTGGCAAGAGAGAGGCCAAGCCAGCAACAGGTAAGAGTAAACATCCTTCTGAAATACCCTTACCTTATCAATTAGGATAATTCTTCACGTGAGGCTCCCTACTCAGATATGTAAGTTGTAATCTGTGGCAAGTTGACTTTAAAACCAACCATAATAATAGCCAAGCAGTGGTGGCACACGTCTTTAATCCCAGTCCTCTGGAGGCAGAGGCAGGTGGAGCCCTGGAGTTTGAGGCCAAACTGTTCTACAGGTTGAGTTCCAGGATAGCCAAAGCTACACAGAGAAACCCTGTCTTGAAAACAAAACAACAGCCATAATAATGAGAATGTGCAGGAGATACAAAGAGACAGTACCAATTATGAGTCAGTAGCAGTACGAAGACCACAGTCTCAGCGGGAGGATCTGAAATTGCTTTGGCTAAATGATTTACTGCCCTCCTCAACATAGCAACCAAATAAAACAAAGTAATAGTAAATGGTACTTTGAACATCACTGTGTGAGTTTGGCTTTGTGCAAGCCTATTCTTATATCGCACAGGTTATACTAGGAAAGTAAAGGGAAGCATTAGTTAGGCACTAGCCATTGATTTGCTTATGATCATCAATAAACATATCTATTAGCACACATGTCAATGAACACACTTTACAATAGCCAGGACAGTTTACTCTTAATAGAATTTTTCTGTATTTTATTTCATTCTGTGGAAGAAGGGTGGTATTAGAGGTGGAATATGAGGCCTTATACACCCTGGATAGGGTGATAAGATTTCCTTAAGAAATCATGAAAGCAGGAAGCAGCAAATATTTTTTAAGGTGCTGAAAGAAATGAGACAGGGGAGGGGGGAGGGAGAGAGAGAGAGGAAGAAGGAGAAGGAGAAGAGACAAGAAAAGGAAAAGAAAAGACCTTCTTTACTCCAGAATTTTACATGCAACAAAAAACATCCTTCAGAACTGAAGTGAAGAAAATACTCCCGTGAGAATGGAAAGAGACTGTTGCTAGAAGATGTGCTCAGAAAATTATTCTATTAAATCCTAAGCAAAGGAGAAATGCTACTGTGAGAAAAACAGAACATTATGGAAGAAGGGGAAGCAATGGTGGACACATGGCAAATTCAGACAGCTCTACTGAAAGCAAAAATCAACATCGTCTGTTAGGATTTTGATGACTAGAGATGCTGTATGCTCAGAAGGTCTGTATGGGGGATGAGGTTTTCACATTCAGCTGATAGTAAAATCTCAACAGATGCAGTAAATACTAAGAAGCTCAAAGAACAGAAGGCAAGAAACAGAATGAGTAGATTCAAACAAACAAACAAAAAAAACCAAATGGTTAAATTGTTGACATTAGCCCAAATATATCAATAATGTTAAGTTGCCATGTAACTGACCTCAGTAACATATAATTGATGTCAGTGTGCCAACTAAATACCCCATGACAGTATGTGCTGTCAATAAAAAACATGCTTCAAGTATTGTCAGCCCAGTTTTGCTTCTGCCCTCCAGGCACTGTTGCACATTGGGCTGCCTAGAAGGAAGGAAGCTTAGCTGCTGGGTGCATCATCAAGGAACTCGGCTGACATGAGTGCAGGAGAAATAGCCTTCTCCATGGACAGTTTTCAGTGAAACAGATCTTTTTATTCAGGGTGTACAAGGGCTACATAAACCTTGGGGAATGGGTAGGGTTTTGGAGGATGAGTGTACACTATTGGCTGGCCTGAAGTACTAAGAATGCTTCATTTGCATTAAGAGGAATTCCAGGCCATGTCCTTATAGGAAGAGGAAGTTTCACCTATAATTTGGCCACCAGGCTATGTGACTACCTCAAGTCAGCAGAGGTTGGGGGCATAAGGCTTACATAAGGTGGGACATGCAGGACCATCTCAAGGAGGAAGCAGTCCTAACTCCTGCCAGTCTCAGGACGAGATCTTCAGGGTTTGAACATGTCTCACCCTCACTCTTGCTCCAGAGTGGCTCCCCAAGTCACATGGCTTTCTGGTCCTACGAACTATGACATAGAAATTGAATAGGAAAATATGTAATATGCAAATGTTCATGAAAAGAAAACATCAATGGCAATATGAATCTCAAACAAAGTAGACTTCTGAGTAGAGAAAGTGACTGGGGATAATGTCCGGACCTGCAGGTGTAGCTCAGTGGCAAGGCTCTAGTTTGATTCTTGCAGCAGGTTGTGTGTGTGTGTGTGTGTGTGTGTGTGTGTGTGTGTGTGTGTGTGTGGTGGTAGTGCATGCCTTTAGTCCCAGTACTTGGGAGGCAGAGGCAGGCAGATCTTTGAGTTTGAGGCCAGTATGGTCTACAGAGTGAGTTCCAGGGTAGCCAGAGTTACATAATAGAGAAACTCTATCTCAAAAAACAAAAACAAAAACAAAAACAAAACAAACAAACAAAAAAAACAAGAAAAGGAAAAAAAAGATTGTTGCATGGCTTAAGGGGCTGAAAGTACCTGCTGCCAATCTTGACAACCTGAGTTCAATCCGCAGGATCTATATGAAAGTTGTCTTCTGATCTTCATATGTGTGCCATGGCACAAACACCCATACACAAATACAGTACATAAATGTAATTTAAATTTTTTAAATTGTGACTGTTTATACATTTAACAACAACTTCAAAATGCATGAGAGTTGTTGGTCTGTGGGAAGCAGAATAATAAGTAAATTGGCAGCTGAAGACATCTATACTTCTCTCTTGATAATAACACAATAGACAGAGATAACCATCATGTCCAGATTATATAAAGACACTAAAGAACTCAACAGTACCATCAACTAGATCTGACATCCACCCAACAACAGCAAAATAGTAATTTCTTTCAAGTGCATACTGAAAATTCCTAAGGCAGGCTGCTTCCTGGATCATTTAATTAAAAAAAGAAAGAAAAGAAAGAAAGAAGGAAAAAAGAACAGTTAAAAATAATGCAAATTATGTTTAATTTTCATATTGGAATTACATTGGAAATTAGTGAAAGAAAGAAAGAAGAAGAATCTCCAAACAACGGAAAACAATATACTTCTAAGTAATTCTCAGGGCAAAGAAGGGGTCTCAAAGGAAATTGGAAAATACTTTAATTAAAAAAGGAAAATACACCATATTAAAATTGTGAGGAGCAAATACAGCAGTGTTGTTACATCAACATCATAGTATTAGAAAAAAAGTAACTCTTCAGAGACCCCTGTTTTCACCTTAAGAAACCTAGAGAGTTGGGTGTATGGGACACATCTGTGACCACAGTGCCTGGAAGGTAGAGATCAACCTGGGTTATGTGAGATCTAGGGTGCACAGTCAAAATAAGCTCAAAGAAAGCAAAAGAGGGAAATAGTAAAGAATATGAAAATCAGAAAATAGAAAATATAATCCAAAAGGTAACTTTTTATAACATTAAAATTGGTAAACTTTTAGCAAGACTGGCAAAACAGAGAGATGACATGAGTTACCAGCATCCAGACTGGGAAGCAGAATATTACTGTACTATGTCATGTACTCTACAGACAATAAAAGGATATGAGAAAATAATATATGTTATATAAATTTATAATTTTATTAGATAATATAATATGATCAAAGCAAAAAAGTCAACACCTTAGATGGAAGGGGCCTGTTCTCTGCAAATTCCAAGCTGAAATAAAGAGGAATGAATAGGGATGAAGAAGGATTAGGTGGCTTCTTATTTTAAGAGACCTTTGTTACCCTGATAGCCAAAGCAAAGGCATTACAAGAACACTACAGGCTGTTGTCCTTCATAACACAAGAAAAAACTCCATCACACTATTAAGAAGTTGAACAATTATTCAATACAAAATATACACACAGTAAACACATATGACACATCATGACCAAGCAATGTTTATACTTCAGAAGTGTAAGCCTGGCTTAATATTTGAAAATCAATATAATCTACTATTTTAAGAGTCTAAACAAAAAAAGCCCCTTTTTAATTTCATAAACAAGACTGAGCCTGTCTTAAGTTGTTCTGACAAGAATGCCTTCTTTACCCATCATGGAATATGCATTATCAAAAGCATTGCATTCTGTCTTTGGTTGGTAAGGCTCTGTGCAGAATCTTACACCCTTGGCTTGCCCGCTTGTTAATTTAAAAACTCTGTCTGGGGGTCCATTTTCATGTTCAAGCCATGTACTTTGGCTGCCAACATGTTGATGTTGTTAAAGACAAGCATAATGGGCAGGAATAAAATATTCCCAGGACTAAAAGGGCTAGCATGATCAAGCTATATATGCCCTTCTTGAAGCTTGACCAAAATAGAAATACCGACCTCAGGCCATGGGTAATTTTATCAGCAGTATCTGCTGAATCAATGCTCAGCAGAGCAGCCTTCTTTAAATTCATAAGCTCACTGTGCAAAGTTAAAACATCCAGAGAAGCTGGGCAGTGGTGGCACACGCCTTTAATCCCAGCACTTGGGAGGCAGAGGCAGGTGGATTTCTGAGTTCAAGTACAGCCTGGTCTTCAGAGTGAGTTCCAGGACAGCCAGGGCTACACAGAGAAACCCTGTCTCGAAAAACCAAAAAAAAAAAAAAAAAAAAAAAAAAAAAAAAAAAAAAAAATCATCCCAGAGAGGTGTTAGAATTATGCTAACTACAAGTTCCTTTAAACTTTTTCTTAATTATAATGACTACCACTGTAAATTTTAGAACTAACATGAATCCAATGGTATTTGGCATGACACTCAAGATAGCTCCTTACCCTTAAATTCTGAACCTTCTTCCGATAATTCGAATAGGATAAAGAGTATCAATCTGTTGGTCCAAATGCCTATCTAAATCCTCTTGTATATTTAACACATTAGTAACATTTTTTTTTTTTTTTGCTAAATGATTAACAAAAGTAGATGTCTTAACTTCTTGTGTCAAAGCAATTGCAGAAGCAGTGGTGCTAGAATTAATGCAATTAAAGCTTTTATCCACAACGGGTAGACAAAAGAAGACATTCTTGGTAGAACAACCTAAGACAGGCTCAGTCTTGTTTATGAAATAAAAAAAGGGGGAGAGGCAGAGAGCTTTTGGAGCCGCTTGTTAAGAATCTGATATGTAGCCGGGCGGTGATGGCGCATGCTTTTAATCCCAGCACTTGGGAGGCAGAGGCAGGTGGATTTCTGAGTTCGAGGCCAGCCTGGTCTACAGAGTGAGTTCCAGGACAGCCAGGGCTACACAGAGAAACCCTGTCTCGATAAAAACAAAGAAAAAAAAAAAGAATCTGATATGTGCCAAAGACAAGGAAATGGGCTGCTTGGCAGGAATATGACATTGGCCAAGGGCAAAAAAGTGGGCTTCAGGCAGGAATCTGACATTAGGCTAGAACAAAGAAGTAATTTCAGGCAGGAATCTAAATTTTAGGCTAGAACAAGGAAGTAGGCTTCAGACATGAAAATGACTTTGGGCTAGTACAGGGAAATTGGCTCAGATATTTTAGTCATCCTGATAAGCCCTTAGAAACAGTGATCATGGGAGTGTTCACAGAATTTTGTTTATTGTCTTGCTTGTTCTTTGACTATTTGCATCTATTGTATTGCTAGTTTCTCAACCTAGAACTGACCTTAATACTTGCATGTAATTAAAATGGTATAAAAGCAACAAGGAGGAGGGGGTATGGGATAGGCAAATTTTAGGGAGGGGAAATGGGGAAAGGGGATGGCATCTGAAATGTAAATAAATAAAATATCCAATAAAAAAGAAAAAAAGCCACATGAATATGTTGGCTGATGTAGAACATTTCAAAAAATCACATGTCTCCATGATCAGTCTCATCAAACTGGGAATTAAAGGGTCCTTCCTCAACAAGATAAAGGACCTATTTAAAAAAAAACTATAAAACTATTGTGAGTGATCAAAGGCTGGAGGCTTCCCCTAAGACTGTACCTCCCTCAAGGCCAGTCTGTGCACTCTCACTATGCCTCTTCAGTATGACACAGGAAGTCTTAGCCACTGGAGATGAAAAAAAAAAAAAAGCATAGATTAGAAAGGAAGAAGAAATAACAAAAAGAAAACAAAATCCAACCAGACAAAATTGGCATATGTGGAAATGATACTTCTGTATTAAGGCTACACAGAAAATCCAAGGAATTTGTCTTATATCTAGAACTGATGATTTCAGTATGTTAAAGAACATAACAGCTGGGCAGTGGTGGTACACGCCTTTAATCCCAGCACTTGAGAGGCAGAGGCAGGAGGATTTCTGAGTTTGAGGACAGCCTGGTTTACAGAGTGAGTTCCAGGACAGCCAGGACTACACAGAGAAACCCTGTCTCGAAAAACAAAAACAAACAAACAAACAAACAAACAAACAAACAAAGGGTTTTCATTGCTGTGAGGAAACACCATGACTAAGGCAACTCTTATAAAGGACATTTATTTGGGGCTGGCTTACAGATTCTAAGGTTCAGTCCATTTATCATCATGGCAGGAAGCATGGCAACATCCAGGCAGGCGTGGCAGTGGAGGAGCTGAGAGTTCTACATCTTGTTCTGAAGGCAACCAGGAGAAGACTATCTCCCATGCAGCTAGGACGAGGGTCTCAAATCACACTCTTTCAGTGACACTCCAACAAGGCCATACCTCCTAATGGTGCCACTCCCTGGGCTAAGTATATTCAAATCATCACATAACTCCAATACAAAATACCAGCTGCAGTCCTCAGGAGATCTCCTTTAGTAAAGCAACTACCATGCAGGCATGAGCACCTGAGTTTGATTGTCAGCATCCATGTAAAATGTCAAACATGATGGCACTCGCCCTAGTGCTGAGGAGATGAAAATAGCAAAACAGCAAGAGGTCAGTAGCCAGGAAGTCTAAGTCAGGGAGCTCCAGATTCAATGATAGACCCTGTCTCAAAAATTAGGTAGATGACAGTTGACTCAACAATTAAGAGAACTTGTAGCTTTGAAGAGGACATGAGTTCAATTCCCTGCACCTATGTGGCAGCTCACAACTATCTGACTCTAGTTACAAGGGATCTGATGCTCTCCTCTGTCCTCTACAGGAACCAGGCACACAAGTAGTACACAATAAACAAATTCAAAGAATTCTTTTTCATTAAAAGGTGGAACCCAGGGTAGTGGGACATAACTTTAATCCTAGCACATAGGAGACAGAGTCAAGCAGATCTCTGTGAGCTCAAGGCCAACCTGGTTTACAAAGAGAGTTCCAGACCACCAAGGCTACCTACAAGATCCTAGCTCACCTAGTTCAAATATATCAAATATATATATGTGTGTGTGTGTGTGTGTGTGTGTGTGTGCGTGTGTGTGTAAGTGTATAATAGAGTGGAAATGATAGAGGAAGACCTCTAGCCTCCACACATATGCATACACAGGCACATGCACTTGCAGACACATGAGCATGTATACCATATAAACACATACACACAAATATTTTACATACTAATAGTGAACTAAAAACCAAAATATAAAATATTTATAATAGCAAACTATTTAGGCAAAAAAAAAAAAGTTATGTAAAAAAGCTCATTGCTCTAAAGTGTCAGCTAATTTTTCTCTGTGTCTTCTTATCCAAATGTGTATGTTTGATATTATACTGCATTTACATTTTAATGAACAGTTTACTCTATATTTATCCTCATCAGATTTGTTGTCTGAAGGCCTTCCCAGTATTCCAGCATACTGTTAGATCAGTATGATGTGAGCTTTAAAAACAAGCTGCATGCCAGGCAGTGGTGACGCATGCCTTTAATCCCAGCACTTGGGAGGCAGAGGCAGGCGGATTTCTGAGTTTGAGGCCAGCCTGGTCTACAGAGTGAGTTCCAAGACAGCCAGGGCTACACAGAGAAACCCTGTCTCGAAAAACAAAAAAAAAAAAAAGAAAGAAAACCAAGCTGGGTTTAATTCCAGTTTTCCCTGGAGGCAGTTAGCCTTGCTCAGTGCCAGCCATTAGTAAAAAAAAAAACAAATATTTATGGTTTTTAAATTAAATATGTTAAGTGACTGCTACATGGTAGGTATTCAACAAAGTGCATTTATTAATTCCATGATTTTAATTCTTAATTTTGAATAACCTTAGCAGAATCTTTATGCTAGAGTCTGAATGATAATCTTTTTTTATTTTCAAGGTAGCAACCCTTCTGCTTTTAGTTCTGAAAACATTGTTTTCAGGTGTATGTGGGGCAGTTAAAAGCCTTGACAAATTGACTTCAAGGTCTAATTTGTAAACTGCATGCCAATTTATTAATAAACGAGAGCTTCATGGTCTGATTACTTAGTATGCATAATCTATGTTAAACTCTCAGCTGTCCATCCCTTTCCACTTGTATTGGTCATGAATGTAACCTTAACTCTAAAATATCCCAGAATCCCACTGCCGAGAGTCCAAGAGACATGGAGCACAGAACGTGGGATTGAAAACCCAGGAGCCAGAACTGTCAGAGTATGTCCTGAGTATGTCCAGGGTCTCCAGTCATCTCCAGGATGAAAAGAAGGGCAGGGGAGAAAGTAGTTTGCCTCCATGATGAGTTTGGGGTGTAGGGGTGGTGGGAGATTGAGGTTAATTGCAAAACGTGCTGAACAAAGCAACAACAGCAACAAACCCGCCTCCTTTGCATGCCCTTGAGGGAGTTATTCCAACCTTAAACTTAAAAGCACATAAGAAAGGGGCGGTAGCTAAACATGAGAGAGAACAGTGTCCTGGAAGCCACCAACTGGGCTATATCTTTAGCAGTAAAAGAACCAGCTTATGACTATGTGACAAGGAGGAGTCCCAGGATTAAATGCCCCTTCCTCACTTCCTTGCCAGTTTCTTTCCAGTACTGGGTCTTCCACATTTCAAGAAGAAAAAGAAAAACAAACAAACAAACAAACAAACAGTGGGCAAGAGGTCCCAGGGACCTTAGGACAGAGGAGGACAGAGAAAGCTGGAGGGTAAACTGAAGGTAACAGGATGTTTACAGCATGTAAGGCACACTGACTTAATTAGCATTCACAGGCCCACGTATTTTTTATTCATTTTTGCCTCTGTCACATTTTGGATTTTAGGCTTGCTCTTCTTTTGGACTTGTGGTTTTGTGGTCTACTGTCTATTGAGTCACATACATAGTCTTGGCTATTGTTCAGAATTGGAATGTGTATTTAGCATGCACAAGCTCTGGTGTTTGCTAGGCATAGCCTTCAAGGAGGGACTAGTTATCCATATAGAAATTCTAGGAGAATCAGTGTATGTGAATGGTCATCAGAGTTACTGGAATGATCATCTGAAGGGGGAGCAGAGAAGTACAAATCTCTTCTGAAACATCCCCAACCACTCCCCACCAAATCACACAGCCCTGGAAAACACACACACACACACACACCTCCAAATCACACAGCCCTCAAGGTCATTGTTTAATCATCTCAAGTTTGAGCTGCTTGTGTCAAAGGCAGACAAGGGCAGTTGAGACAGAATGGTAACTGGGACAAAGTCCATCCATGGAACTCTTATTCCTGTAGGGATGACTGCCAGGTATTTAGCTGAATGCATAGGAAGCCCAACACATTCTGAGAGCAGACGGAATCATAATCCTAGGAGGTAGTTCTCCCAACTGGAGAAAGCAGCAGAGCATGAAGCCAACCAACCCCTCAGCTGATGTCTGAATGTACCCCTCACACCTCACCTGTTGGAAGTCAGTGTCAAAAAAAATGAAAAAACAAGAGAGAACTTCACAGGAAGTTTGGTGGCTAGGGATACAGCTCAGTGGTGGTGCATGCTCAAGGGGCTAGGCACAATCTTCAAGAACAACAGATCTTTAAGTGGTCCGATTGTAGATTGGTGTAGTTATTTAGTAGATGAACTCTTTATCAAGACAGAGTGCTATAAAAGTTCAGTTTCTTCCAGCTCTTTGAAGGGATGTCATTTGTCATGTATAACAGAGCGACCCCTCCCCTGCCAGATGCTAATGCCATGCTCCTGGACTGCCTCTAGAACAGCAGTTCTCAACCTGTGAGTTGCAACCACCACAGGGGCTGCATATCAGATATTTACATTACGATTCATAATAGTAGCAAAATTGCAGTTATAAAGTGGCAATGACATAACTTTATGGTTGAAGATCAGTATAACATGAGGAACTGTAGCAAAGGGTGGCAGCCTTAGGAAGGCTGAGAACCGCTGGTCTAGAATATAAGCTAAAGGAGTCTCTGGATATTATAAATTAACCAGTCTATGTATGGTATTCTGAGAAACTAACTCACTATCTGAGGGAGTTATCACCTGACTTTATTCTGCCCACCTAGGTAAAGCCTTATTCAAGTTTCCGGTGGTGTGTAACTTCCAGAACATGATTAAAATTTGCCCCAATGGAAGAGCTGGCGGCTTTCTGTCACCTTTACTTTTCAACCATCTTTGCCAGTAACAGAGTGAGTCCTTTGTGCAAAATGAATTTTGGCTTAGAGAACTGACTTGTAGAAGAGGTAGTATACTCTTATTTCATTTATATTCTGCTAATGAATGTTTCTTAGTCCATTTTTGCTATAAAAATAATACCACAGACTAGGAGATTTATGAAGTTCAGAGATTTGTTTCTTACAGACAAAGGGTCTGAGAAGTTCAACCTGAAGGTAGTGATGTCTAGTGAGGGCCTTCCTGCTGCACATGGTGTGTAAGGAGGCATTCTATGGGGAGAGGGCATGCCTAGGGGCTGGTTTCTGAAGGCACCAATCTCAGCATAAAGGTCTCAACTTCATGATTTCAAACGGCTCTACTCAATTCTGAAAGGACCCTTCTCTAGGTATCACCAGCAGGTGAGTCCGAGGAATAAGGTTCCAAGCTTGAATGTTTCAGGGATACATTTAAAACACTGTATTATTCTTTTAAGATTATAATCAACGATTGTGATTGTGAAGCAAGCCATGTGAGATGTGCCAGATTGATATTTAGCAGTCTATGTGCCCCTTTCAGTGAAAAGCATGTATAGATTTTATATTATTTTCCTTTTGTCTGATATACTGACTTGTTTTTATTTGTTGGGTTTTTGTTGTTTTGAGACAGGATTTGGAGAGTCTCACTATGTTGCCTTGGCTGGTTTGGGATTTTCTATGTATATCAGGCCAGTCTGGAACTCACCGAGATCTGACTGCCTCTTCCTTCTGAGAGCTGGGATTAAAGTCACGGGCCATCATGTCCAGCCTTGATATGCTGGCTTTCATATGTTTATTGAACTGTAAAAATGGAAGTTTACAGTTGATATACAATACATGGGAATAATAAGAAAATCCAGTGTTCCTTATGATATCTTGTAAGCATTTTGTTCTACAAAGGTAGATTAATATTCCATAGACACATAGAGAAGGGATTATTCTTAAAATATGGACTTTTTAGTGATTTTGAATACTTGGGTATGTTTTGCAATACTTACAAAAAATATTCACTGTACCATTAATCAGTGAAAAAGATGTTATAGACTTGCTTTTTAAATGGTCTTTATTTGGTTAGTAATATAAGGAATCAAAATTGTTAGGCACCTCATTGCATGACAAAAGGCTGGAATATTTTTAAAAAACAAATACTGGCCAGGCATGGTGGAACATTCCTTTAATCCCAGCATTCTGGAGGCAAAGGCTGGTGGATCTCTGAGTTTGTGGCCAACCGTGAACATGGTCTATATAGTGAGACTTCATCTAAATAATTAATCAAAATTAAAATTAAAAAACATGTTGATTGACATCCAGAACAAATTATTTCACCTGTAGCTAAATATAGCAGTGCTGCCCCCTTTCCATGCTGAACTTTAAAATTTTTTTTCTGCACTGGCAAAGAGACAAAGGTATTGTACTTGCTGAAATTAGAGTGTAAGCCAAGGAATATTGAAGGGTCCTTTTATACTACCTCTACACTTTAATACAAATGATAAATTTGTAGCATATGCTGCGATTTTAGAAAGCATCAGGGTCCACGTCTTTCCTTCGGTGGCATTAAATCACCGTTTCCCTGAACTCAGACGTTCACCACTCATAGCTCCATGGAGATGACAAAATACAGCTCAAACACAATCCAATTCCTCTCTTCCCCAGCGTGTGAGATCTGTTTCCATGGAAACTTCATGTTGACCAGGAAATGCAAGAATACTTATATGCACACACATCTCAGAAGCAAACCCTTTTGGTGAATAACCATGATTTAATTTTAATCATTCCATTAAAATTGTTCAAATAATAGAAAAGAAATCTGTATTCTTCTAAAGCAGACACCATTCTGCAATTTCCCTTAGCTCAATGTATTAATTGAATAGAATTGGAGATTACAGGGACTTTAATTTGCCTTTTGATGAAAGCAAAATTAAATTTTAATCATTTAGGTAAATTTATTGAGTCAAAAAAGATGAAGGGTTTAGTCTACTGGGATGTGGAAAGGAGTGCAGAGAGGTATGTCAGGACTCACACTGAGAAATGGACTGCAACAGGGATGCTGACAGCCAGTGTGCTCTGGGATGCAGGAGAGAAGAGGAAAAACCAAGGTGAGAAGGTCGTGGCCTGGTGAGGGAAAGGCTCAGAGGCAGAAGTCATGCTTGCAGAACTAAGTTCTATTGGCTGAGGTGAAGGGGAGCTGACCGGCTGTGGCTAGGGCTGTGGCATGGTGAACCCTGTACCACTGACGAATTCTCAACAGCACCAGTGTTCGGTTAGGGCTCTCAGAAGCTGTGTTAAGTGATAAGAACGTAAGGGAAAGGAATAGATCATTATTTTGAGAAACAGTCCTGAAAGCAGAAAGAGAGCCAAGATGTAACTTGAAAGTGAACTGAGACGTGTGGTAGTTTTAAAGTATGTCCACAAAACTCCTTTTTAAAAGAGATGTAAATTAGTTGTACCCTATAATGTGGGTGTAGTCAATGACTTCTAGAGAATAAAACAAGGCGGCAGTGGTGACAGTGAGCACCTCTGAGAGGATCTTAAGAATGCTAGGCTTCCTTCTTGTTTGCTTTCTCAGTGTTCTTGCTCTGGGGACACCCGCTGGCATATTGTAAGGATATGCAACCGTGGACAAGGGTTCTCCAGCCCTGTTAGGCCTCCTGATGACTACAGTGCTTGGTGCTCATTGTATCTTTGTTGCAATCTCAACAGAGAGTCAAAGTCAGCAATTCCTGTGCCTAAACTATCTCATAATCCTGTGAGGAACCCTGAGGTAGTAATGGTGTTTTAATCTAATCAGCTTTGTGGTGTTTGCTATATAGAAATCCGCAGAATAGGCTAAGTGTGAAGGGATGGGATCACAGGAGAAATGGGAGTCAGAAGGTTTCAGATGAGCTGAGAAGCGGAAGTGAAACCAGATGTCCCTCATCCTTCAGTAATATAGGAAAATGGGCAGCAGTGACAGTGATTTACTCAGAGACTGGTCAGTAAGGCTCCGCTGAGATCAGAGGCTCCAGAAAAGCAAGAAAAGTGGAAGAGCTACCATGAGCTGTTACATAAAGTCTGGCAAAGTCAAGTCAGGGCAACTTAGCTCTGCTCCAGGACCCTGGAGAGGAAGCTGAGAAGGCCAACAGTGGCTCTTGCCCAACCCTGGTAGGAGCTTTGCAACAGGAAAGACAAATGAACAGAGGATTCTGAGATGCTAGCATGGTGGTGGCTGTGTGAGACTCTAGACAGGACGGTAGGGCACATGGCTGGCCAAGTAGAAGGGACAGCAAGGCATGAGATGGGTTGAGCCAAGGATATGGGAGGGTGAACTTCTGAAGCAATTGTAATCTGGGTAACACATGTCACATCTTAGTTGAGTTTTTATTGTCAAGGAAATCTTGGCTGGGCAAGCCTTGCTTCTCAGTGATATGATAAGCTCAGGGTTCCTGTGGTGGTTTGTGCATTCTTACCCCTGGAGCTGCTAGCCCACGTCTCCATTAGGCTTTGTACATTTGTTGAGGCCGTGCATGAAAACTTTTTTGAGTGTTTTCCACTCCAGTTCTTTTCCATTTTCACAATAAACACCTGATTGAGGCCAAAGATCTGCCCCTTTTGATCATCTGTGCTCCATCCTGTCTCTAAGAGCCTGGGTCTCTGGATGTTTTTAAGAAGCATTATATTATTATAAAAAGAGGGACTGTGCCTGATTGGCTCAGAATAATAACTCTAATTATGCCAACAAGAAGCAACCTTGAAATCAACCTTGGATGATTTCTCTTCAGTCTAATTTAAAAAAGAAAAAACACCAGAACAGAAAACCAGAATAATACTGGAGAGAGTGATAGAGACACTGTCTTTTGGAACATTAGGAATTGGAGGCCTCCATCTAGAGGAATCCTGATGAAGCTTAGTTCAGATGAGGACTTAAGAAGAGTATCTAGATTCTGATATTTACCAGTACAAATTATTGTTTATGTATTTTTAACTTGGTGCATTCTCTCATTATTTACCTTGGAAGGGTGGAAAAAGACCTTCTAAAGTCAGATAAAATGACTAAAGAGAAAAAGAAAGAAAAAAATACCATTAAACCATTGGACAGAGTCATCAGTTGCAATGCTATAGGTAAGCTTTGAGTCTTGTCCACTTTCACACACCCCTCTTCTTTTTTTTTGTTTTTGTTTTTGTTTGTTTGTTTGTTTTTCGATACAGGGTTTCTCTGTGTAGTCCTGGCTGTCCTGGAACTCACTCTGTAGACCAGACTGGCCTCGAACTCAGAAATCCACCCAAGTGCTGGGATTAAAAGCGTTAGCCACCACTGCCCGGCCACACTCCTCTTCTTTAGACTGTTTTTTTTTTTTTTTTTTTTTTTTTTTTTTTGCATCACAGGCCTGTCTTGAGTTCATCCTGCATCTGTAGCCCATGTGTTTGAGATTAAAGGGATGTGCCATCATGCTGAGTGAATATATGCCCTCCTATTTATATACATAGCCACATAGCAACCCCCTTTTATCCAACTCAGTTTGTATATATTGGGTAATGCATTAATGCTTAAAGAATGGTATGGTGGGGGCTGGGCTGATAGCTCAGTGGCTAAGAGACTACTTTGGCCGGAGATGGGGTTCAGCTCAAAGCAACCACATGGTGGCCTATAGAAACCTTTAACTCCAGTCTTAGGGGATCTGATGCCCTTTTCTGACCTCCACTAGCATTTTACACACGTGGTGCAACACTCACACACTCAGACACAAATATACATGTTACATATTTAAAAAAAAAAAAAAAAAGCTATGATGAGCTGAGCACTTCCGTCCTGATGTTGGAAGCGACAACTCTTGTTGATGAGCATGGTTTAAATGTTTTCTTGTACTTTGTCCTTTCTTTAAAAAGTGAAGAGAAACAGAAATGAAAGTGTTGACACCCGCGACACAGATTTCTTATGTCTAGCACAAACAAGACACATGCAGCTACCTAAGAAGAACAGAATTCAGCCATAGTCAGAAGCTAATTATAAACGAAAAGAAACCAGTGAAACAATACATCTAAGTGCGGGAACAAGGCCGGAGAGGTGGCTCAGAGATTAAGAGCACTGGCTGCTCTTCCAGAGGACCTGGGTTCAATTCCCAGCATCCAGATGGCAATTCACACCCTCTGTAATTCCAATTCCAGGAGATCCAACACCCTCTTCTGATACCAGGCACACATGTGGTACACAGACATACATGCAGTCAAAACACTCATATGCATAAGACTCAATCAATTGGACGTGAGGGTGATCTGGGTGAAGGAGTGAGTATCCCCTTCCTCACAGCTCCATGTGCATTCCTCCTGAAGCTATTTGCTCTGTTGAAGAGAAAAATAAATCAATTACATCTTAAAAATAATGTGCTGGCGCTAAATTCATGAAAACTGTGGCTGAAATAGAGATGTACTTGGAAATTTTACAATAACTTTTGGTTATAAATAATATCAGTTGTGCCAGATGGTGGTGGCATATCCCTTTAACCTAGCATTCTGTGGCAGAGGCAGGAGGATCTCTGAGTTTAAGGGAAACCCTGTCTCAAAAAAAAAAAAAAAAAAAAAAAAGCCAGGCAGTGGTGCACACCTTTAATCCCAGCACTTGGGAGGCAGAGGCAGGCGGATTTCTGAGTTTGAGGCCAGCCTAGTCTACAGAGTGAGTTCCAGGACAGCCAGGGCTACACAAAGAAACCCTGTCTCGAAAAACCAAAAAGAAAAGAAAAAAAAAAGAAAGCAAAAATATATTTTACTGACTGATAGACTTCGTTTGTTAAGGACCTCTAGAAGAGCAGCCAGCGCTTACTCACTGAGCCGTCTCTTCAGCCCGAGTTTGAAATGGGTTTCACTCTCTATCACTATCTATCTATCCCAGGCTTGTCTGGAGCTCATGATTCTCTGCCACAGCTTCCCAAGTGCTGGGATTACTGGCGTCTTCCACCATGCCTGGCCTCTGTCCATTCCTTTTAAAGAGTGGTATCCCAACACAGAATACCACTATGCTAACAAGTGCTATGTTTATGGGTTTTATTAAAAGCATTGCTTTCAATCCTGTTCTCAACAATGCCTTGCTAAATATGCTACACACATGTATTTGCTATTTCATTGGTATTAATTATTTGAATAGTAAAAGTTATGTAAAATTGGTGAATCAAATAGCTTAGATTTGACAAGCACTGCCAAGAAGTCAGCCTCTGAGGAATTTGAACACAATGGTTTACAATCTCCTGAAACTCTAGTCTCTGGGGATTCTGGCTTCCATGGGCACCAGGCACATATGTGCCTTTGCAAGGCAAAGCGCTTGCATGAATAAAATAATGAAAATTAAAAATCAACACACAGATACACACACTCGTGTATGCGCATACAACTGATACATACATGCAGGCGCACACTAGAATGAATGAAAGGTACCCAGGATTAGTCATTCAGTGGGAAAAGCAGGTTATAACAATTGTATATTTGAGTCAAAGTCAACAACTTAACAAAGAAGACCAGGCTGTGTGTGATGGTTCACACAACTGATCCCAGCATTGGGAGGCAGAGGCTGTCAGATTTCTATCAGTTTGAAGCCTGTCTGATTGTAATAGAGGTCCAGACCAGCCAGGGCTTCATAGTAAGACAATGTCACAACAAATATTAAAGAAAATATATGGAAATAGCGATGACTTTACTATTTTTATTAAAGACCATAGGGTTGTATTAGTTTACATGACATGATCTTTCTAAAATGTCACATTATATTTAGGGTATTATTTTGTTTTGTTTGAGAAATGATTTCTCTGTGTAGCCTGGCTGTCCTGGAACTTGCTCTGTAGACCAGGCTGACCTCGAACTCAGAAATCCGCCTGCCTCTGCCTCCCAAGTGCTGGGATTACAGTTGTGTGCCACCACTGCCCAGCTATATTTAGATTTTTTTTAAATACAAAACTATTAATGACTTAGTCTGTGAGCTCAAGGCCAGCCAAAGCTACATAGTAAGAAGACTGTGTCTCTAAATGAACAAAGAGTAAAGATTTTGTGGAAGTTTTAAATGCTAAGATTATCAGTGATACTTTATGAATTTTAGTCACATGACTAAAAGATGAGTTTAGTGCTCTCAAAGATGCTGAGTGCTCAGTCACTAACCACATCAAGGAATGACCTGCTGTTCTGTCACTGTGGAGGTGGCTGGTTTCAGGAGGGTCTGATAAGTGTCCAAACACAGCTGTCTGTGTCCACTAGCACTTGTGGGGTGGGAGTGGGGGTACCTGTGTAAAGGTGATAAGTGCTAATCCATCCTTCGATCTACCTTCTCTGTCTTTTCTAGTTCAGTTACCCAAACAACTGCAAGGCCATCTCATACTAGGTACATTCACACATAAATCAATAAAACTGCCTTACTGTTTATTTTGTTGATGTAACATTACTACAATTATCATCCATCATCATCATCATCACATCCTTCTAATTAACATTTGTGTGCTAGGGCTTAAAGCTAGAGTTGTATATGGCAAAAAGGCTGTCTGACACTGAGCCACACCCCCATCCTCTTGAATAATGGTAGAAATAACAGAGGCTGGGGGAAGAAAGAAAGAGACTGGTTTCCTCAAATTATAAGTTATGCAAACCAAAATTAGAAGATTTTGTTTACACAAACATAAGCTGTTAGGAAGTTGTGGTACATTGTTGTATAAATGACAAGGACTCGGGGTTGGAGGAGTGGCTTGGTGAGCAAGAGTGCTTTTATGCAAACATGAGGACCTGAGTTTAAACCCCTAGCATTCGAATAAAAAGCCAACATGGCAGAGGCAAGAAGACCTCTGTGAGTTCAAGGCCAGTCTGGTGGACAAAGTGAGTCCAGGAGAGCCAGGGCTACACAGAAAAACCCTGTCTCCTGTGTTGGGGTGGTGGAGAGCCAGCCCAGATGCCTGTGCCTGACCCCAGATCCAAGGCGCTCACTGGCCAGCCAGCCTAGCCAGAATGATGGGCTTCCAGCTCAGTGGGAGACCCTGTCTCAGGCAAAGAGGTGGCTAGAGACAGAGAATGAAGCCTCCTTCTCCGGCTCAGCCCCACACACTCACACATGTGCAATGCCACACAGGCACACACAGGCACACAGACACATACACACAAAATAAAGTGCTTATAAATGAGAGAAAGAAAGAGAGAGAGAGAGAGAGAGAGAGAGAGAGAGAGAGAGAGAGAGAGAGAGGAAGCATTAAGCAAACCTGGATTTTTCATAGATGTGTGAGGAAGAAAATGCTGGGATCAGTTTTGTAAACTGGCTAAACTACTGATGGTGCCATGGGGGGAGGGAGAAGTGGGGGGAGCGGAAACCAGAGAAATCAGATCTGGAAGAGTGGCCAATGATTTAGGCAGGATTGTTTGAACCAGAAGTTGCAAGTTCAGCTCAGGTAAAATAGTAACAATCCCATTTGAAAACAAAACCAGGAAAGTGAAAGAGATGAGTTAACTCTTGTACTAAATCCAAAGATACGTAGGTGTTTTAAAGACATTCCACAAGAAAATGGACATAGATGTCCTCTTACTACTAAAGGCTATTCATTTCATCCCAAGAGAGATTCCAGCATAAATATATGACACTGTAAACCCATTTGTCCTGCGGTGGGGCTCCGACAAAAAATACCCAGTGTCATTTGAAGGACGGACTTTGCTGAAACACATACAAGGCAAAGGCCTGCAGGAGAAGGCACAGGAGGCTTGCCGGCTTTGATGGACATACTGCAAGTGAGCATTCCAGCAAAAGACCATCCCTTGCACTTTAGTTAGAAAACTTCCTGTCCATGGTGTCTCCACCACTGTGCCAGGTCGTCTCTGCTTAGGTGCCAGTTGTCTGAGGTTATTAAGAAAACCAGCTGTCTCGTGGCCCCTAAGGGGATAGGAACTCCACAGGAAGACCAACAGAGTCAACTGACATGGACCCTTGGGGATCTCAGAGACTGCACCATCAACCAAAGAACATATGTAGCAGACGTGCAGTCTGATCTTCATGTGGGTCCTGAACTACTGGAGTGGGGGCTATCCCAAAGCTGTTGCCTGTCTGTGGGATACGTTCTTCTAGCTGGCCTGACTCATCTGGCCTCAGTGGGAGAGGATGCACTTAACCTCACAGAGACTTGATGTGCCAGGGTGGGGGTGGGGGTGGGGTGGGGGGTGGGATGGGGGTGTACACAGGGGGTTCCCCACCTGCTCAGAGGAGAAGGAGAGGGGGGACAGGGGAAGGATTGTGGCAGGAAGAGGGCAGTGAGCAGGACATAAAGTGAATAAGTAAAAGATAACAGTAATTTTTAAAAGCCAGCTGCCCGTGTCTGGCCTGCTTGCATGGCACAGCCCCTCCTGCTGCTGGGAGGGAGAGGCCACCTGCACCATGACAAACTGAATTTGAGACAAATAGGAAGGTTTCAGATAAGCCATTGTCCTGGACAATCCTAGAATTGTCTCCTGGGATCCTCTGGAGACTATTCCGTCTATTTCACCGTTGATCCTATCAACCGTACCAACTTCTAATACAGAAAAATTAAATACTGTTAAATTAAAGATTTTATTTTTATCTTAAAAATTAGGATATCTGTTTCTGTCAGAAATTCTTTGTAGTTTTAGTAGCGTTTGCAGGACTTTTATGATGATTTAAGCAAAATTTATTTTAAGGGTTGGCATTTAATTAAAATTGTTAAATATTCTTTCCCTTCTGAGGCCTCTGGAGTCTCTCCACCTATTTTGGTACGTATTTACCGCCCTAGCTGGAGAGAAAATCAAGTGGAGGTGAACAGTTAGTTAGCTAAGGAGTCAAACCTGTTCTGCCACCATGGAAATCACGCTTCGGGAGTGGAGGCCACTCCTGCTTCCGGAAGGCTGACGAACGGTGTACGATGTGGACTGGAGAGACGTGCTGGAGAGACTGGGTTTTCTGACGGTGCGGTGGCTGTGATGTATCCTGCAGTCTGCACCTACTATTGCAGCAGGAAGATGGGCAGGGGCGGGGTGGGAGCCTGGTGAACCACATGCAGATGAGGGCTGAGGCAAGGGCTTATGACAGGGCTATGTACCACGTGGACCGGTTAGGCTTATGACTTTTAAGATTAGGGTGAGGCGTATATAAACAGGGAATGTGAAAACTCGTTCACCCCAGGATACGGCTGTATGGCTCCAGGGAAGTACCCAAATGTATTTGGAGACCGTTAGTAGCGGGATCGATTACCTTCTTTGTCAGTTTCTGCTCCCTAAGCTGAGTTCGGTCGCCTGTACCTCCTCCTTATCTCAAGGGTATCTACCTCCCCTCCATTCTCATGCATTCCCAGTTACAGTGACCTTGCTCAGAAATCCTTCAGTCGTCTTTGGACTCCAGATGCTCACAAGTTCAAAGGGTCACCCAGAGGTTGGCTCAGAATTTTCTTTTAGTCCCTCCCAATCACTCTTAGTGTGGTCATCTGTCTCCCTTCTGGGAGGTCATACGCACTCATAGGGTCGTTTTGTTGGAGTTCCTGGCAGACTTTTGCTAATTTTCAGGCCTCCACCTTACTACAGAACAGGCCCCTGGAGTCTCTGCTCGTCTTCCGTCACAGCCCGACCAATGCCATCCTGGATCCACCCACGAGGCTCCCTGAGGGCTAAGGCATATGCTTCGAATGTGCCAGGCACGGTGGCACAGGTCTCTCAGAGCAGAGATCTAACTTTTCTCTTGGGGCTGTGGATTTGGGACAGGGTCTTCTGTGGCCCAAGGAGGCCAGTAGCTGGTCTACACGGAGACACAGAACTCCTGACCCCCAGCTGGGATGATAAATCCCAGTTTACAGCTGGGAAATCAAATCCAGGTTCTTTGGTATGCTAAGGTGGGACAGACCCGCATTGTTGATCTCAGTACTAGAGGCAGGACAGAGTTCAGGCTAGCCTGGCCACAGAGCAAGACATCTCCAGGGCCAAGGTCCAGGGACAAATAAAATACTACATTTGAAATATTTTTAGCTTCCAGAAAAAAAAAATCTATGCAGTTATTAAAAAAAAAAAACTTTTAGGTTTGTTAATTTTGTGATCACAGGGGCCTTGGTTCAATCTATAAACGTGACTTGTGATGGTTAAATGTGGCCCAATTTAAATACTCCCCACTTGTTCCCGAGAAGCTCAGTAACATCTGGTGAGACCTCAGGTCACAGACCAGTCCTGTGCTATCCCTGGTGGTAATGCCTCTAGTTGGTGAATACTAACATTTTATATTCTGTCTGCAAGTCAGGATGAAGTCTGATAGTACAGGATAGAAAACAAACTATTGTCAAGTGTGGCTCTGCCACCCCTCTGCTCATGAATCTGATTTTTTAGGAGCGTGTGTGTCTCTCCTCAACCCTCAACCCCAAGTCAGGATTTCTCTGTGTATCTCTAATTGTTCTGGAACTTGCTTTGTAGACCAGGCTGGCCTCAAACTCAGAAATCCACCTGCCTCTGCCTCCTCAGTGCTGGGAGTAAAGTTATGTACCACCACACCTGACTCGTAGAATTTTTTTTTTTTTATTCTTTTCGAATTTCACATCATCATGCACCTCAATCCCACTCATCTCCCCCGCCCATCATACCTGCCCTCCACCCTTGCAGCCTCCCCCTCAGTAGGGAAAAAAGTCTCGTTGTGGAAGCTGTCGTGTGTCACAGTGTGTCCACAGCACACCCTTTTGTCCACACTTCTTTGCTTGCAAACGTTTATTGCAATGACTCGGTCAGGAGTTTAAGGCCAATTTCAGGGACATATCAAGTCTAAGTCTAGTCTAGGTCACATTGGCCCCTGTTAAAAACAAAACAAAACCAAAACAAAAAACCAACCAAATAAACAAAACAAAATACAAAATAAAGACAAAACATACCCTCTCCTCGGGGTTTGGGGGGACCTGGCTTCTTTGGGAGGTCACCATGTGAAGAAATAAAGGAACTAAGAAGCAAAGGAGGAAAAGTCAAGGAGAGTCCTTTTACAGAGCAGGTCACCACTTGGGAATCTGCAGCTACATCTGGTGGATAGCCTCTAGGGAATCCTGTAGGAGGCCTCTCAGAATTGTCCCTAAATGGGCAGCTGGGCCACTTACCCAGTAGCTCCCATACCATCCCTCACTGGTGAAGGGCTCCCAGGGGACCTGGATCCCAGTTCAACCTGCTGAATGAGTCCTTGGGCTATAGAGGAAGCCAGGCAATCGCAGGCAGGGGGTTTATAAGAAGCAAGCAGGCGTGAGATGGAGCCATCAGCATACAGAGACTGTTCACTGTGGCTGCAAGTCAACTCAGGAGTAGGCCAAGGCCAACAACAGCCTCTGCCGTTAATTCTCCCAAACTCATTGCTTTCCAAATCCAAATTCAGTAATCGACAAACTTTGTCTTTGGATGCATTAATTCCTCAAACAATTCACATTCAAAGAAAGCCTTTTAATATTACCTTTGAAATGTATCTAGAATCCAAATATGTCTTGCTGTCTTCCCATTATAACTTCCAATCTGCTATCACCTCCTCCTTGGATAATTGTATCTACCTCTTTAACGGTCTCCTAAGCAACAGCCAGAATGACCACTCTTTGGTTAAGAGCACTGACGGCTCTTCCAGAGGTCCTGAGTTCAATTCCCAGCAACCACATGGTGGCTCACAACCATCTGTAATGGGATCCCAAGCCCTTTTCTGGTGTGTCTGAAGACAGTGATAGTATATTCACATATATAAAATAAATAATTCTTCAAAAAGATAGAACAATGACTTTCATATCAGGACTGGAGCATTTTTTTCAGCTGTGCATTGCATCCTCGGGGTCTTTGTTTTTCTTTTACAACAGGGTCTGACCTACCCCGTCTGGCCTTAAGCTCTCAGGGGCTGATATTACAAGTATGCACCACAATGCCCAGGCTTACGCAGTGCTACAGCTCAAAGCCAGAGCATCGATGTTTTCTCTACCATCTGAGCCAAATCCCTAGCGCATAGTCAGTCAGTCAGAGGCTTATTAATCCAGGCTGGCCTCAAACTTGTTACTTAGTCAAAGCTAGTCTCAACTCCCATCCTCCTGTGCCCAGTGCTGGCCTGGGAATTTTATTTTATTATTTGTGTGCTTATTTATTTATTTGTTTATTTATTTATTTGTTTATTTATTTATTTATTTATTTATCCAGTTTTGGCCTGTACTGATTTATTTGTTTATTTGTTTGGTTTTTTGAGACAGGGTTTCTCTGTGTAGCCCTGACTGTCCTGGAACTCACTCTGTAGACTAGGTTGCCCTCAAACTCAAAGATCTACCTGCCTCAGCCTCCTAGGGTGCTGGGATTAAAGGCATGTGCCACTAATACCTGGCTGTTGTTTTTTAAAGCATACAAGTGTCAGTGGTTTTAAATATAAAAGATACTGAACATATTTAATAGGATTTACTCTAAAGTCTCAAAAATCTCTGTGTTTTACTAGATCTTACTGGATCTGTTGGTCACAGAATTTGTAAGCCAGGCACAGTAGCAGTAGTCTTGTTACACTATGGAGAACACCATTCTCCATAAAAGGCTTTTGGACTTCTTTAAGACGTGAACGATTCCAGATCTGGGCAGAGAAACATAAGCTGATCCCTTGAAACTCTCATTGTGCCTGAAGGTAAGGAAGTGGGCCAACTGGTGGGGAGCCAGTTTATGGGACCTCACGCTGGCCCAAATTAGGACAATTTGAGCATAACTCTAAAAATTTAATGATGGTAATAATTATAACACACCAAATAAACGAATTCATCAGTCATAATGATACATCACCTAAAAGAAGTAGGAAGCCCTTTAGGGACTGCTGTCTAACACAGAGCGGATAAACAATTAAGAAAATGGCCACTGGATAAGCCCCAATATCACAACATATTCAGGGATGATCATTCAGGAATATTAAATCAGGAATATTAAAACTACTGGTGAAGAAGCTTTTGGAAGCAGATAGTCATAATATTAAAGCACTACTCACAGACTCATGCCCTGCCTCATAGTTACCATAAAGGGATAGTGAGGACTTTACAGCACATTAGGTGACAGGAACACTTAAGCAATCAAATGTAGTATCAACCACCCGTGCCTCCTCACAGAAGGTTATCACAGAGTACATACACTGTCAAGGCACCACTTTTGCCCGAGCTGAATACAGAAATGCAAGTAAATGAAGTAAGACATTGTTTGGGACAACTGGGTGAACTGAAGGTGGACTCTGAGACAGAAGTGTTTCATCAATGTTAGTTTTGGACCATGGTAGTCATCCAATCCTTAGTACCAAGAAAAGATTTTTTTTTAGGCATTATAATGGCAATGTGAACTGAAAGAGGGTCTGTCTGGAGACTGTTCCACCTGGGTATCCATCCCATGTGCAGTCACCAAAGATAGACGCTGATGTGGATGTCAGGAAGTGCATGCTGACAGGAGCCTGATATAGCTGTCTCCTTAGAGGTTTCCACAGCTTGACATGTTCAGAGGCGGATGCTCACAGCTAACCATTGAACTGATCATGGGGTTCCCAATGGAGGAGTTAGAGAGAAGACTGAAGGAGCTGAAAGGGTTTATAACCCAAGGGGGAGAGCAACAATACCAACCAACCAGAGCTCCCACGGTCTAAACCACGAGCCTGGGAGCACATAGGGAGGAACCCATGACTCCAGCTGTATATGTAGGGGAGGATGGCCTTGTTGGGCATAGGTAGGAGAGGAGGTTTTTGGTCCCATGAAGGCTGGATGCCCCAGTGTGGGGGAATTCCAGGGCAGGGAGGTAGGAGTGGGTGGGTGGGGGCACACCCTCATAGAAGCAGGAGAAGAAGAGATGGGATGGAGGTTCCTGGGTAGAGGGCAATGGGGAAAGGGGATAACATCTGAAATGTAAATAAAATAGCCAATAAAAATATATAAAAATAATGGCAATGTTGTTGTATAGAAGACAAAGAATTTAGGTATAAAATATGATTAAGCAAATTACTGTCAAATCATTCAGGGAATAAAAGTATGAGTGTTCAGGTCAGGGATGTAGATCATTGGTAGAGCAACATTTGCTTATCATAAAGAAAGCTCTTGCTCAAGGTGAAAATTGTGTGTGTGTGTGTGTGTGTGTGTGTGTGTGTGTATGTGTGCTTGTGTGCTCGTGAGCTTGCATGTGTGTATGTGTACAGTGTGTGGTGTGTATGTATGTGTATGTGTGCACATGTATGGGTGTATGGATGTATGTGTATGGTTGGTGTATGTGTGTGCATGTGCATATGTATGTGTACATGTGCGTGTGTGTGTATGTATGTATGTGTGTGTGCATATGGATGTGTATGTGTGTATGGTGTGTGGTTGGTGTGTGTGTATGTGTATGTGTGTGCTTGTGTGCTTGCATGTGTGTATGTGTACAGTGTGTGGTTGGTGTATATGTATGTGTATCTCTGCACATGTATGGGTGTATGTGTATGTGTGTATGGTGTATGGTTGGTGTGTATATGTGTGTGCATGTGCGTATGTATGTGCGTGTGCATGTGCATGTGCGCGTGCGTGTGCGTGTGCGTGTGCGTGTGTGTGTGTAGATTCTATAAACCTTTGGAATTTTTTTTTATTCTGTTTGGTGATGAAGATCAAACCCAGGACCTTGGGCATGCTAGGCAAGTGTTCTACCCAAGCTATGCCCCCGACACTGAAAATTTTTATACAGAGTACTTCTACTCAAGATTATGAGCAAACTTCCAGACTGTAGTGACTGAGAGATGATGCTGTGGTGTTTCCCTGGCTTGTGTCCTTCTTGCCTGCCTATGGGCTGGATATGAGACTCCAGACACAATCTGAGCTACTGTAAACAAATGGAATAGGTTCTTACACAGGAAGCTGGAGAGCAGTCCTCTGGTGTGCACTGAAACTCTCCCCTATGACTCTGCTCTTTCCGTAAAACAACACTCCCAGGTGACTCTGAAAGTAAGGCAGGTGCCACTGACCTTTCAAGCCAATTCCACTTCCTCAGATGAACTGAGATTTTTAAAAAACCTTAAGGGCTTAATGACAGGAAAAACTAGACCCAGCAGCAACAGAAAATCGTAGCCTGTAGCATCCTTGTGAGAGAGGGAAACTGAGGCAGAACACAGTTCATCTCCACAGCTGTGACAGTAACACAGTCACAAAATCTCACCAAACTGTGGAAGGTTGAAGTCCTGAAAATTTGATATGTAAAGAATAACAAGAAGACTGAGTTCCACAGAATTAAATGTGTCCATATTGATAGCGTTAACGAACCATTGTATCTTGAACTTTCTTGAGATCAGGAGTAGACAGGCTAACCCAGACTGGCCTGGATTTTAATATATAACCTAGGGTGCCTTGGACTTGCAGCAACTCTTCTGCCCCAGCCACCTTAAGTGCTGGGATTACAAAAGAGTTGAGCATTATGTCTGGAGGGCTGACGGTTCCCTCCTGCCCTCCTGCCCTACAGCTTCCTCCTTGGATGGCTTCCATTTCTCGGCCACACAGCTTTCAGAACATGGCCTGTAGGGTGGCAAATGGCCATCATAGTTTCTTCCACCCTGCAGCACAATGAGAGTTTGCCTTTGCTGCAAACCATGCCACACTCTTCCTTTTCTCTGTTGGGTTGCCCGCACATATGCAGGGTACCAGCTACATTCAACCCACCGCCTTCTGAGAACCTTCCTTTCCCCCTGGATATAACAATGACTCCCCTCCCACAGTGACGGTTAGCATTCTAAGCTCTGCCCCTCAGTTACCTGGCAACAGCCAGTTATGCCTGACTCACTATAAAAGTGGCTGCTTGCCTCTCCCCTCTCTCTCTTGCTCCTCTCTTGTTCTCCCACTCTCACCCCATTCCTTCCCCCCCCCCTTTCCATGTGCTCATGGCATGGCTGGCCTCTACTTCTCCTCTCTCCTCTCCTCTCTCCCCCCTCTCTCTCTCCTCCCTCCCCCTCCCTCTCCCCTCCCCCTCTCCCCTCTCCTCTTCTCTCTCTTTTTCTCTCTCTCTCTCTTCTGCCTTTCTCTGCCTCTACTACCCTCTTGTCTTCCCTCCCCATGCCCTGAATAAACTCTATTCTATTCACGTGGTCCCTCAGGGGGAAGGGATGTCTCAGCACGGGCCCCTTTCCCCACATTTCACCACACCTCTGTAAGACATATCCCTTCCTCTCTTTATCTTTTTTTTTTTTTTCAGATTTATTTATTTTAAGTATATGAGTACACTGTAGCTATCTTTGGACACACCAGAAGAGGGCATCAAATCATATTACAGATGGTTGTGAGCCACCATGTGGTTGCTGGGAATTGAACTCAGGACCTCTAGAAGAACAGTCAGTGCTTTTAACCACTGAGCCATCTCTCCAGGCCTCTCTCTATCTTTTTATAAACACATCACTGACCCTTACAAACAGTTCCCCAGGAAGAGGAGGGCATGCTCTTTAGTGATAATGCAAAGTGAACAGACTATTTGAGCCAGGCCTCAGTGCTGGCTTCTGTGTTGCTATCCTTTGAATGGAACTATTACAGCCTGGCCTCAGCACTTGTCTCCATGCTGGTTTCCATGTTGATGTCCTGTTTGTGGTTCCAGCCTCAGAGTTAATGTAGACCAACATCACAGACACCGTGGGAACTTAGAAATGATACCTCAAACCATATGTGAAACACAGAGTTGGCTACATCTCCTGAGTTAAGAACCCTATTCTGCTGCTTAATGAAAACTCACTTTCTCAAGAAGGAAGGAGAAAAAGAGAAAGGGCTGAAAGGGACAAGCTGCTGTCTTCCCTTCCAAGGATTTCCCAAACCTCCTTCCTTCTGGCTGAAGTGATATTATGTAATATGTCCACCTGGCTGTAAGGAAAGCAAGGAAACTGAGGGTCTTTTCCTTTTTCACTGAGCACATAAAAACAAAGTAAGAGGACCCAGCCATTAAGAGCCCTAGCTGCTCCTCCAGAGGACCGAGATTCAATCCCAGCACTTTCTCAGAGGGTGACAACTGTCTGCAGCTCTAGTTCTGGAGAATCCGATGCCCTCCCCTGAGAGCACTACATTGCATGTGCAGCACAGACATGCATGAGGCCCACACTAAATAAAAATGAATCTTTAAAAAGAGATAGAGTAAGAAAAAGGAAAACCGTTACTAACCAAACCGTGGGCAATATCCTTCTCTTGATTATTTTTGAAGTATAATAGCAAGCTGGTTGGATTGGGAGAGCTGGCTCAGTGGTTAAGAGCACACACTACTCTTGCAAAGGATACAAGTGTGGTTTCCAGTGTGCGGCCTCAGTTGGCTCACAGCCCAGGGCCAAGGAGACTGATGCTCTCTTCTGGACTCCATAAACACCTGAACTCACACCCACATTCCTACATACAGATATACACAAAGACAACCCACATGCCTACACACAGATATACACAAAGACAACCCTCATGCCTACACACAGATATACACAAAGACAACCCACGTGCCTACACACAGATATACACAAGACATGTAAAGAATAAAATTGCCCAGCAGTGGTGGCACACTTCTTTAATCCCAGCACTAGGAAGGCAGAGGCAGGTGGACCTCTGAGTTCAAGGCCAGTCTGATCTACAAATCAAGTTTAGGATAGCCAGGGCTACACAGAGAAACTCTGTCTCAAAAAAATCAAGGAAAAGAAAAAAAAAAAAACCCAAACACACACACACACACACACACACACACACACACACACACACACACACACAAAACATTTTTAAAAAAACAAGGATAAATAAATAAATAAATCTGAATTACTTTTACGATTTTTCTTCGGGAAGTTAGGATCACAATTTCAGCAAATATAGAATAGTAACCTTTATCTCTTAATTAAAAGATTGTTACTCACAAGGACCATAATTATCCTATACACAATAATACACAGGATTTTAAAAGTAGCATAAATTACTTTAATACTTTACCTAACAAAAATAATTTGGGGGTTTGAGGGTATAGCAAATGGTAGAATTCATCAAGTTAAATACGTATGAGCTCTGGATTTAATCTTCCCCAGAAAAAGGGCAAACAAAGAAGAAAGAGTAGCCATGGTGTGGATAATTTAGCAGTAAATCTTTTCAGTGCCAAAATTACTGTAAATTTCCAAGTACCTGTTTTGTCTGTAGTATATTACTTATTTAAAAATGGAAAATAGATCTTCAAAAGCTAATAGTTCTCTCAATACCAATTTTTTCCTATCAAATACAAAGGTACATTTCCATAGCCAATCCATTTGTGACAGCTGTGGTTCTCCACACCTCAAACACTTTGAAAATACAAATATAATCATAATCACAAACAGCATACATAGCAATTTCTAAACTGCAGCATGCAAAGCTGTAATCTAGCATCCAATCGCTTGTCATGTGGACTCGGCCTTCCCAGGTATGGTGTCTTGGTTCAGCAGCTATGCGTGTGTGAGAGCTACCATGGATGCTCACAGAACCACAAGCGCAGGCACTATGATCCTGAGGTTGCCCATGGGGAGGGTCATCGAGACAAGAAACCTTGTGACTCGGGTTCATTCTCCAGAATTTTCTTCTCCACTTCCTTTAATGTCGTCCTTGTTTCCCTTACAAGAATCCTGGCTGCTGGTATCGGTTAAATAGTTTTCTTCCTCATTCTCTCTCTCTTCTCCATAAGAGCTAAAGAAAGAAATGTATCAATCAGAGGGGAAATGTGTCGTTTTCAAAGGTACATGGCCTGTGTTACCATCATGTAGGCAGTGTTAAGTCCATAGGCTCCACCTATAGCAGGAAGCCCATAGCAGCACCAATGTGGAAATCAAAGGTTCCCGGCAACTAATCTATCTTGAAACTTGACTCCTTGTGTTTCAATCGAAAGCAGGCCATTGTATATCTATATGTATATGTATATCTATATCTAATTTATATCTATATCTAATCTATATCATCTGTATCTATATATCTATATGTGCGTGTGAGAGAGAAATATAAGCTTGCTGTAGGAACAAAGTGTTTTATCTGTGTAATATTTATATTACATGATAAAATAGTAGTATATCTTACAACAGTTCACATGCATTCCCTTAAGAAAGAAGATTTTTTTAAACAATAGGAAAGCCCAGAGTCTGATGCCCTGCAAATACACTACCTTTCTTTATCGGACGTGCAGCTTCTCAGCTCTTGCCTGGTGATGTTTTCAGACACTTTTCCACTTTGGCCTTTCTCTGAAACAAACTCCTCAGAGAGTCCTAGTGCTTTTAGAGTGTTAGAGTAACGCCTTTCTGCAGCCATCCTTGCATTTCTCTACAGGAGAGACAATCCTTTTTAGATGAGAGCAAAGGCTATACATTTTTATTAAGATGTATAGATTTAAAAGCACCGCTGAAAATTAGGATCAATAGTGTCAGCGATTGAAATATGCTTCTTCTATGACTGACAGTGACATGTGTAGACATGGGCCAAGAGAGACTCACACATGTTCCTGACATGTGTAGACATGGACCAAGAGAGGCTCACACATGTTCCTGACATGTGTAGACATGGACCAAGAGAGACTCACACACGTGCCCCCACTACAAGAATGCATCTTTAATAACCAGCACGGTGAGCATCCAAAGCCTGTCAACATTTGGGTAGGTAATAAGCTGTCCTTTCACAAGAGAAAAATGACATAATGAAAATTAATAACCTGGCAGATAACTTACAAACCTGACATCGAGAAAAAGGCATGCGTAGAAGAATACAAAAGAACACATCTAGCCAACTCGGTTAGCCCAAGTCCAGAAACAGGAAAAGCTAGAAACAAGGCGGTGTGTGCGGATCCCACGTTAGAAGCGCGGACGTCTAGAGGTGGCTTAGTGTTGACCTCTGATGAGTCTTTTAAGATTGCATAAAACACCCCCAAAGAACATCAATAAGGAAACTGGTTAATGATCTACAGGTGGTGCAGTCTCAGTAATGAAGAGGCCGAGGCTGGGGGAGGATTAGCACAACTTCAAGGCTAGCGTGGCCTACACAATGAGTTCCAGACCAGCCATCAGAGATATACAACAAGACCTGTCTAAAAAAAACGAAAACAAACAAACAAAGGTCATGTGTGTGACTGCAGATGGGAAGGCAGGACCACAACATGTGTGGGACGGCTCCTTTATGCAGCTTGTATAGTTCTCGGTCTTACTCGCCATGATATCAGCCCATCAAAAATAAAATCAGCCATGCTGTTATCTTTACTTCATGGAAGAAAAACTGGATATTTACAGCTGAGTTTAAATCCCTTGAATGTCACTTCTTGGTCCACAGGAATTTTAGTGGTCCCTTTGTAGCTGTAGCTAATTAAGGGCTCACTGGTGGAGCCTTTAGAAAGGGCTGTAGCTCACTGGTGGAGCGTTGATACAGGCACGCTTGGGGCTCTGCGTAAATCTTAAATACCACAGAAAAACCAACAACCTTCCCCCCACCCCCCGCCCAAAATGGCTTAAATCCCAGCAGCAGACAGCTTGTTCCACAAAGCCAGGGAGGGCTACACAACGAGCCCCCGTCAGAAACAAAACAAGACAACAGCACAGTTGCTACAAGCCAGCCCAGAGCCCACCAGCTTCAGGTAACTACATCATGACAAAGTGCTCAGCTTGCTGTCATGGCTTTGAGCCAAGCTTAGCTCCTCTGAGTGGATCTTACAAGAGATCTGAACCTCCAAGGTTCACAGCTCAGTTCTGGTGGACCAATATTAGCCTGTATGCAGAATGTGAGGCAGCGCCCAGTCAACACCCAGCTGGGAAAATGGGAAAGCATAGTTGCTCTATCTAGGGTTCTGCAGGAGAAGCCAAAATAGCAACGATCAATTTTGAGAGCCAAGACCATGTCCTCCGGGATACTCCGGGAGACTGAAAAAGACACACAACTTAAAACTTCTGTTAAACTGCACCACTGTCAATAACAATAGTTTTTAAACAATGGAAGTGAGACAGGGTTCCCTGTGTAGTTCTGGTCCTATGTGGACCAGGCTGGCCTTGAACTCAGAGATCCACCTGCCAGTCCCTCCCAAGTGCAGGGATTAAAGGCGTGCACCACTACATTTGACTGCCCTCATAGGCCCTAGGGTCACTGAGGGGCTCTTGCCTCAAAAATCAAATTAGTGATTGAGGAAGGTATGTAACACTGACCTCTGGTACACACACACACACACACACACACACACACACACACACACTGAACTGAAACCAATGAGAGGAATGAGAACTGTGCCCAGACAGAACATCTGAGGCATCTCTGAATGCCCTGAGAACAGTACATCCCAGGCCTGGGATATATACCAAGTGGTAGAGTGCTTGCCTAGTCTGAAGTCCTGGGTTCAATGCCTAGGACCACCTAAGCCAGGAGTAGTAATATAAATCTATAATCCCAGCACTCAGAAGGCAGCAGTAGAATCAGAAGTCCAAGGTTATCTTTGGCTTTATAACCAGTTTGAAGCCAACCTGGGCTCCATGAGACCCGTTTAAAAAAAAAAAAATTCAAAGCTATGAAGTAAGAGAATTCAACTTAATAGTTCAGTTAATAGACCCTGTGACTTCCATGAACGAGGACAACATGGTTGCCCCTGTAACCCTCACAGGTACTTCCCACTGGAGGACCGTGCAATGGAAGGGAGATTTCAATTGGCTTCTAAAAGTGGGCAATGAGTAAAGCTGCCAGAGAATTTATTGAATGACAGCGGCTAATTAGCAGCCACAGTCACAGGAAAACTTGAGACTTCAGGGGAAAATGTACTAATTTATGTTAACAAAACCAAAATAGTGGTCACTGGATGCTGACTCGTCATTTAGCACTTGGCAGCAAGGCGAGCAATCTGTGGCCGATGATGGTCGTCCTTTGCCTTCACCGTGCAGAGCTGGAGCTGTAATGGTGAGAGGAAGGCTCGCCTACTCTTCCACTATCCTAGGCCCCCAGCTCAAAAGGACTAGTTTTGTCTTTTTAAAGATAACACATGGGGGCTGGAGAGATGGCTCAGTGATTAAGAACACCGACTTCTCTTCCAGAGGACCTGAGTTCAATTCCCAGCAACCACAGGGTGGCTCACAACCAATGGGATTCAATGCCCAATTCTGGTGTGTCAAGATAAAGTCTACTCATATAAATAAAAAATAAAATAAAATAAAAAAGATAACACCTGATGGGAAGTTATCATCAATACCTTCGTTCAAGGTAAGAGATATTTGATCAGCAAGGTTTCGTTGTAGTAGTTCTTTGTTTATTTACCAGTTGCTGAGTGGAGATTGGCAAATGATGAGGAGAGATTGCTCCAAGGGAACAGAAAACTCGAGGGCCAAAAGTAGAGGAAGCTGTTAGCTACAAGGTTAATTTGCCGTCCACGTGCCCCCCACTGATGCCATGCTCTCTCTGGTGCTTAGGAACCATGGGAATTCGCAGCCTGAGAGACTTGTCTGTTATGCTAGGATTCATAACTAATACATCAGGATGACGCTCTTAGCTTGGGCTAACCCAGAAAAGAAAATGTACAATCTAGTCTGGCCAATTTTATCCCAACTCTTAGGTTCTCCCATAGCTATACATTATAGTAGGTGCTGGGAGTTCAAACATTAAGCCATGACCCTTAAAGGCTATTAGCTAACAGGGCAGAGAGACAGTGCACAGATAACCCCCATACCTTGGTGAGAGGGATACAGACAGACCTGGTAAGGTCATGCAGGAACACAAGGAAGGCCATGAGACCGTGACTGTGAGCTAAGGTGTGTGTGAGTCTGAGCTAAGAAAAGCTACAGTCGTCAGGGCATTCAGAAAACAGCCTGATTAAAGGGCCTGGATGGCTCAGAGTCTGCACAGTAAGGGAACTAAATGAGCAGGTGAGGTGCTAGGGAGAGGGAGTGGACGCAGGCCTGGGAAGTGCTGGGCTGTACATTGTGATGTGGGTGTATGCCCAGCTGCCTGAATTCCATCCTAGCACCACATAAAGCCAACTGTGGTAGCACAGACCCATAATTCCTGAACTTAGGAAGTACAGACAGGAGTGACAAACTTAAGTTCACCTTGGCTATGTAGGAGTTTGGGGCTGAGATACTTGAGACCAAGTCTCTAAAATCAAGGCTGACAGGAAACACAGAGGTGCTTTACATACTGTTCTGTGACTTGCAAGTTTCTCTTTTGGGAAAGGGTTATGGGAAGCAGATCAACTTGGGTTTTGGGTTTTGATCCTAGCTTTACCATTTACTAACCATACACCTCACTACTCACCTCCCCGGAACCCGAGTTTTCCACCTATGATATGATTACCTCCCGTCCTGAGGTAACCCCACTGGGGAGGTCAATCATAAGACCCTTTGAGGTCACCATTGAAAACGGGACTGAAAGGCCTCCATGGGAAGTAACGACTGTGCTGTTGTCAAGATGTACTAAGGAGAATGGGGAAGCAGAGAGATCGGCTTTTGTTTTTTAATGCTTTAAGGCCTGGAGAGATGGGTCAGTAGTTACGAGCACTTATTTCTCTATAGAGGGCCTAGGTTCAATTCACAGCAATCATATGGTGGCTCACAATTCCAGTTCCTCGGTATCCAATACCCTCTGACATCTGTGGGCAATAAATGTACATGGTGCCCTCACAAAACAGTCATACACAAATAATCAAACTAACTAACTAAATAAATATCCAATTTAAAATGCTTTTAAGAGACAGTCTCACTAGGTTGCATACAATGATCATACACGAAATGGTTGGATTCATCAGAGACCCCCCCAAGATATCCTGAAGCCTCAGCAGAATAAGAACCAGGCTGACTAAAAAGAACAGACACTAAAGAAAACTGGCAGGAATGTCTTGAGATTCACGGGGTTAGTGACATGGTCTTTATTGAGCTATAAGCCTTATCAGATCTTAAGTAAAATTACTTCCTTGGTGGACTGGATGAAGCTGCCTCAGAAGCAACTGTGGGACACAGTAAGATGGAACACACACGTGGAGGCCAGGGGTACTGAGAAACAGGAAGCTGGTAATGGCCCTACATTCCAATAAACACAACCTGGGCGACTCTTTCAAACAGCATCGGCCTCTTTTGTAATTTTGCATCTTGTTCCTCCAGTTCTTGCCAATATTCTTTCATCCTGGCCTTTTCATTCCTTCTAGAATCAGATAAAGAGAATGGCATTTTAAAAGGTCAGCTACAGAAGCTTTGTTAGGACATTCACTTATTCACTTCAGAAGACAAGTCAGGAAATGAGAACACAGTTCAACTCGGTTCCTTTTCTAAACTGGCAAGATTCTCATAAATCCAGAATAAAAAGCCCAGGTTTTGAAGACACACAGTGTACTGCCCTGGGAATGGTCTGGTCATTTTGATTTCAAAAGTCTTCAAGGCAAAAAGACTTCAAACTTGCCTGAAAAGGTGTTTTATATATAAGTGTACAAAAGCAAGAAAGTCTGGTCCAAATAGGTATCTTAAAAAATATTCTTTTAAAAACAAGACTCTGAAACTGGGCAGTTGTGGCACATGCCTTTAGTCCCAAACCTTTGAGGCTGAGGCAGAAGCAGGCAGATCTCCTAGTTCGAGGCCACCCTGGCCTACAGAGCTAGTTCTAGGGCAGCCTGGGTACACAGAGAAACCCTGTCTCACAAACCAAAATGAAAAAAAAAAACCTGCTTTTCTTCTTCCCTGAGTGAGATCACCTAATGGGCAGTGGCAACATTTATCAAGTGGGAACAGGTAAAGGAGAAAATGGGGTTCATGAATTTATCAACAGAGGACAGAGCCAAAATGCATGAACATCACTGTGCTTACCCTTTAGACAAGATCCCACAGTGAATTAAACTTCACTGTTTTTTTTCTCTGTGTAAGATATACTAAAAGTAACCAAGACAAGAGTGTTTCATGGGTACAGAAATTATTATACTTTACAATAATTAATACTTTATAATAATTACGCTTACTCGGAGTAAGTTGCTATTAACTTCCCACAGGTAAATACTATATTCCTAAGGAAGTTTTTGCTCAAGTTCATCAAACTAGGCTCTATTAGTGGGCTACTACTATCCCGTAGCAAAGGAATACTCAGTGTTAAAAGCAGATTATATATATATATATATTTGGATCTTAAAAGTTATTAAGTCCCTTTAATCCTAGCACTTGGGAGGCATAGGCAGGTGGATTTCTGAGTTTGAGGCTAGCCTGGTCCAGGACAGCCAGGGTTATACAGAGAAATCCTGTCTCCAAAAACAAAACAAAACAAAAAAATCAGTTAATAAGCCATATTACTTACCCAGCTTTGGAGGAGAGCTTTTCTTGTTTAGGCATGACCATTTTTATGTGCAATGTTTGGGATGCTGGTTTTCAGACTCTGCTCTACAGAATTCTAGTGGTATTCTGCAAAGGATTGTAGGTGTTCTGAGGCTGCTATTAGCTTCCACAGGGGAACAGTCACGAGAGGCAGCATGTTCCCACGATGCATCCATTCAAACCATGGATTTGGTAAAAACTTAAAACAGAACTCCCTGACTTATTTGTTAATTGAGAAAAATATTCTGGGCTAATAAGGCCAGATCAGCCAGTTGATGTACAAGGTCCTGGCTTTGATCCTCACAGCCCCAGCACCAGATATATAATGTCTGTGTGTACGCGCTCTCGTGTGTGCGTGTGCATGTGCGTGTGTGTGTGTGTGTGTGTGTGTGTGTGCGCGTGTGTGTATACTGTATGTAAATATGCCAAATATTTACATAATTTATAAATAAGAACATACTTATATAAATAAGAAGGTTTTGAGCTGATTTTAAAGCAGTTATTAATTATAGCCATAACAGAAAATGCTTCTGTTCCACATTGTCTCATGGTTCTCACTATGGAGGTGAGTAAATACACTGACTGTCATCCTAATATGTGTATGTGTACATATATATGTAACAGTTGAGTACAAACAGCCAAAGATTATTTAAATCCATAAATTACGATACCATAGTATTTTCATATCTAGGTATTCACTAGCTACAAGGAAAGGAAAGGAGAGGAGAGGAGAGGAGAGAAAGGAGAGGAGAGGAGAGGAGAGAAAGGAGAGGAGAGGAGAGGAGAGGAGAGGAGAGGAGAGGAGAGGAGAGGAGAGGAGAGGAGAGGAGAGGAGAGGAGAGGAGAGGAGAGGAAACCAAGTTTGGCAGCTGATGTTGGAGTTTCCAGGCTCTTCCACGGTACCTGAGATCGGTTACCCTGGATTTAACTATCTGAGACAAGCTCTGGTGCGAGCCATAAGCCTTAACCCGGGTTGCCAGGAGTTTCTGCAAGTCTTTCATTCTTTGCTTCTGTTTAATTAGGATCCGATTTCTTTCTTCTTCCAACATTTTCTTTTCCTCAAGAGATTTCCTGAGGGCAACAAACTAAGGCTTAATTCATTTTAAGCCAAGGATGAAGCTATCCCGCAAAGATTTAACAGGGGATAACTCAAAGGCTGGAAAAAAAAAGGGGGGTGGGGGGGCCACCTTTTGACCAAAACCTTAATTGTGGCATTGGAAATCCAAGTGAGGCGGATTGTGTAAGCTTATCTACCGATCCCCGAGTAAAAACGCAAATCACATTTGTTTCTTAGAAGACTGTTCTTAGCAAATGATTCTCTACCATGTCATACAATACCTTCCAGATAATTTAGTAAATTCTAATTTAACAAGGTAAAACACACAAGACTTCATATGCCAATTCAGCAACCATGTGACAGGGAGTGTTCATCTCGGCGGCTTACCTGATGGCTTGCTCCCGCCCTCGGGAAGACGCGGTGGGCAACGGTGGGCTGCATTCACGAGGCCTGGGCTTCATGTACGCGCTTCTTCTGGGTGATTTACGCCGAGGAGACAGATTAGGCCTGCATGTTTCTCTCAAATTTTCTTCATCTGCTCTGATGTCTACCAAGAGTTTCTGTCTTTTATCATTGTCACACTGGGATTCGAGAAGACAACACTGTTCACAAAGCACTGGGCATTTCAGAAAGCTGTGTTCAGAGTCGGATTCCCTCCATTTCTCCAAGTCTCCAGCACTTGGGCTCAGGTACCTACGCCTGTGTTTACCCCTTAGCTTGGCAGAACTTCTGGGGTCCCTGAAACGTCTGTAAGTTGACTGACTGGGCCAAGGTGAATTCTGTAGGTCTCTGGCCTTTGGCTGCATCCTGCTGTCCCCATAGAGTTCCTCCTTAGGCTTGTCATTTGCAGCTGGCCGGTAAATAAAATGAGGCACAGGTCTGGCTTTAAACTGCTTCGTTTTCCTTTTAGCCCTAAAAAGGTCTCTCAGCTTCTTCTCACGGACTGCTTGCTTCTGTTCCTCCCTCGCAATGAACTTAAAGGGCTTCTGGGAGGCCAGGAGCGCAGCCTTGCTCTTCTCCCGAACCTTCTTCCGACGCTCCTCACTCTGCTTGACTAGATCCTCGTAAAGGGGAAGGAGCACGCCGGAAGGAACAGGATTGGCTCGGAATTTCTTCTTACACTCTGCTTCGTCCTCGTTCTCCTTGAGCAGCTTCTGTCTCGTTTCCAGGTCTGCCCGAGCATTCGGGGCCTTCTCTCTCCGATTCTGCTCCCTTACTGTCATTTCAAAGGGCACAGGCACTGTAATCTTGGGCGTCCAGGATTTAGGCTTCTTTCTTTTTTTCTTAGCTGTTTGGAGGTCCGAGTCATACTGAATATAATCTTCAACAGAAAAGTCGTTCCACATGTTGTTTATGAGTTCCTTGGCATAGGTCATCGCTCTGCCATCCCCAGGAGTCCTTCTCTCTAGGTTGGACAACTCATCAGTAGTCGTGGACAAGGAGGGCGACCCATTTAGGTCAGGCTCTGAAAGTGAGGTCACTGACAAGGCAGGATGTGAGCAGCTGTTTTCCGATGCAGAACTAAGGAAGAATAATAATTAGAGTACACTTCCAATTTTATGTGGCCAAATGTTAGAATTAATGTAATTACAGATTTTCTAAGATTAAGGTATAGTCAGTTAGAAGAGAGTAGCTGTCTAAGGGGCGTGACAATATCAGTTTTCTTTAGAACAGAGCTGAGATGACTATGAATTACCTAACACACTCTCAGTTTTCAGAGAAGAAACTTGAGTCATCAGCTGCCCCTCCTGTCTTACTTTTATTCATCCCCATCCCCTCTGTGCTTCCCAGAGCCAGCATCCTGACCATGTCTGACCGTGTTACTTCTACCTAACACTTTCATCTTTGCTATAAAGTCTAACCTACCTGTCAGTCAGGACTGGCCCCTGCTTACCCAGCAGTCTTACCCCTCTCTAGACTAGTCATCATCCTTGAAGCCTTCTCACATGACTTCTTTCCACCATGCATGTGTGGGTGCACATGGTTGCTGCTGCCCTGAAGGCTCCTGCTTGCTTCCTGTATCCGCTTTGCCTCTTATTTTTCTCCAGTTTGAACTCAGTTAGGCATGCTGGTGCATGCTAGTGCATGGCAAGACTGGAAAGACAAGGGGCTCAAGGCCAGCCTCAGCAACATAGTGAGAGCCTGTCTCTTATGCACTGAGGGTTTGATTCCTAGAATTGTTTGGGGGAGGGGATCATACTTATGTATGACACCTTTGTTGAAAATACTTTCCTGCCCCTACCAGCACCTGGGCATGACCACTGTTCCTTCTGTTTCTGAGACACTGGAGTGTCATGTTGTACTGCAGGTCTGCTGTTGAGGTTTGGTCTGTTGCCATTGTTGTAATGCTAAATTCTGTACCTGAAGGTCTAAACCTGTAAGAACGTTCTCAAAAGCTTGTGTGTTTACAAGCTTTTGTGGTGCAAACCTTGTTTCTTGATTTAAAACTACTGGTTAAACAAAATGACAGCCAATTACTGGAGGTATTATGCCTATGCAACTCATTTAAAAATAGAAGATTTAGTGCCAGTCCTTCTAATAGCTGATGTCACAAACTGTTTAGGATAATTAAGTAATGCAAGTTAACAGTCAGTCAGTCAAGCTCATGGTCTTGTCAGATACTGGTCTGGATTATCACAGAAATAAGTATCCTGGGTTGTAGAGATAACAGTAGCTGGATATGGGTAACATTTGCTTGTTCAGATGTGCTATGAGTAGATTGATGGTCTTCAAAAACTCAGAGACTCACAGAATATGGCATTTAAAGATATTTTTATTTATTTATGGCTTTTTTTGACATTGAGACATGTTAGGTCCAGGCAACACCTCATTCAACTTGGAAGAAGACTGTGAACATGGAAAGGCCTCATTTGCCTCAGTCATGGCAAGCTAGACACTAGGCAAAGAAAATGCCCTCACTTATCTGCAGACAGAATGCTGTCCAGAAAGGACAAACAGATGCAGGGAAGTCAACTGCCAAACTCTGCCAATACAGAGTAAGCAAGTCCTTTATAATTCCTGCTTTATAAAAGGTCTGTCAGCTACTCTGGGCCAGAAGGATGAAGATAGATGCTCCAACGTTATAGAGAATATTAGGGACCATCCAGGTGGTCAGCTGTCTCTGTCATTTCTATGATTTTTGGAAGCTGCATCCTTGTGCCTACTGCACACTCAGGTAATATTTATTCCTTCTCAGGTCTCTGATGGGGTTGAAGACTAGATAGTCATAGTCTTACTATAAGCTTAAGTTGTTTAGTATTTAAGAGGATGCTCTAGGTCTACAAAGGTAATTTTAGGATGGTAATATAAGGTAGGATTGAAACTGATTTAGATACAGCTCTGAACTCACCAGGATAGAATAAATAATAGAATACTGTATCCTGAGCTGCCAAATACAGACTAAACTTTTTGAATGTTAACTCTTACCTAATAATTTTCATAATAATTTCATAATTGTCCCTAGGGTAGTTTGATCATTATCATAAGAGAAAGAATCTTTTTATTTAGACAAAAAAGTGAAATTGTTGAGTTGGTCTGTTGTCATATATTGTAATTCTGTACCTGAGGGTCTAGGCCTACAAGTGAGTTCTGTTTACAGGCTTTTCTTGAGCAAACTTTGTTTCTTGATTTAAAACTATTGGTTAAATAAAATTAGCTACAGCCAATTACTGGAGGAATTAGAAGTAGGTGGGTTTTAAGTTGAGGGTGAAGAAGAGACAGAGAGGAGGATAGGAAAGAGGAGAAGATGCCTTGGGGTCAGAATCTTAAAGTTATGGCCATGAGGGCTGGTCAGCTGGAGTGAAGAGCAGCCCAGATGGAACATAGTAAGTAATAACTTGCGGTTATCGATAGGAAAGTAGATTCTGACAGCATGGAGGGTAGATGTCTGCCCAGCCCCAGTGCTGACTGAGACTTATTGTAAATAAATAACAAAAGCTGTGTCTTTTATCAGAGAACTGAAAGATTAAAGGTAAGGTTGAGCCTCCAAATGAGACTAATTTTTCCCCCACAGTGTCTGTGACCTCCTTGGGGATGTCAGAGCTCAGACAGCTCTGACACACTGATAATAATAATACAGTCAGCTGACCAGCTGGGTTAGGTAAATGATCAGCTTATGGTTTCAAAGGAAGCAGGTCCACAGTAGAAAATGAACCTTGAAACTAGATTGCTTTTAAAAACAGAAATCAAAACCTACCATCTTTAATGGGCTCATCTTTTAATTTTTAAAATTAAAATGTAATTTTCGTTATTTAAGAGGACTGGCTGGGCACGGTGGCACACACCTTTAATCTTAGCACTTGGCAGTCAGAGGTGGGTTAATCTCTGTGAATTCAAGTCCAGCTCACTATTTACATAGTGAATTCCTGGACAGCCAGGGCTGCACTGTGAAACCTTAACTCAACAACAAAAGGCCCAGCTCAAACAAGGCAAGGCTGCATGTAATCCCATCATCTGGGAAGTGGAGGTGAGAGAATCAGGGGTTCAAGGTTATCCTTGGCTACAGTACAAGTTTGAGGCTAACCTGGACTACATGAGACTGTCTCAAAAAAAAAAAAGAAAGAAAGAAAGAAAGAAAGAAAGAAAGAAAGAAAAGAAAAGAAAGAAAGAAAGAAAGAAAGAAAAGAAAGAAAAGAAAGAAAGAAAGAAAGAAAGAAAGAAAGAAAGAAAGAAAGAAAAGAAAGGAAAGCCATGATGGCTCATGCGTATAATCTCAGTACTTGTGAGGCTGAGGCAGGAGGAGCGCCCAGAGTTTGGGGCCTGTAGAGGAATTGTTCTGATGCTTTGATTTAATCGGGAATCTGTGTTTACTGACACTGAAGGTCCTTGCCCCCAATTGGTTTTTGATCTATCAATAAAGATGCCAGTGGCCAATGGCTGGGCAGAAAGAAAGAGGCTTCTAGGTTCCCACAGGGGAGGAGAGAGGAGAGGGCAGGAAGAGGAGACTTAGAGACTTGGGAGAGAGAGACAGAATAGACTCAGAGCTGTAGGGGAGATCTTCCAAAATGTAGGTGGAAAAGGAAAGTGGCCCATGGAAGGGCAGCCCAAAAGTGTCTTGGGCAGCAAGACCAATGGGCTTCACAGAAGGTAACTGGGCAACTAAGCTGAGGGCAGATTTAGAGATATTGAGCTAGGAGTAAAGTTCAGGGCACACTAGCTGTGGGAAGCTTAGAAGAGCCCAGCCACCAGAGCCACTAAAGCAGTTTAAAAATAAGCGTGTGTGTATGTGTGTGTGTGTGTTTCATCTGTGTATCTGAGATAGCTGCTGGGTGTGGGCGTGCACCTCCAACCAGCCAGGAGCACAAAGTAGAGTAGCCAAAACTCTCACAACAGAGGCCAGCTTGGAACGTGGTAAACTCTAAGTCACCCCACAGTTACCTGACAGCAGCCAGGCTAGCCTGACCCACTCACTATAAAAGGGCAGCTTGTCCCCTCCTTGCTCTTCTTGCCCTCTCTTGTTTCTCTCTTGTTCTTTCTCTGCTTCCCTTCCTCCTCTCCTTATTCCCTAACCCCCCTCTCTCCTCGTGCTCATGGCCGGCCTCTACTTCTCTTCCCTTCCCCGTTACCCTTCCCCCTCTGCCTTCTCCACCTCTACTACCCTCTTAACTCCCCTCCCCATGCCCTGAATAAACTCTGTTCTATACTATACATACCAACGTGTGTCTGGTCCCTCAGGGAGAAGGGATGCCTCAGCACGGGCCCGCTGAGGCGTCCTCTTTTCCAATACCTTACTTACCACACCTCCATAGAACATATCTCCCTTCTCTTTGTCTTGTTATAAACACATCATATGGAGAATACAACCATGTTTCACCTTCATATATGACCAACACTAGGAAGGACATTTAGAAGTACATACTGTGGGGACTTTCTTCCATACTTCATCCAAGCATTTATCTTAGCTCAGTCCACAAATGACAATGACGAACTTCTCTAGAAGAGACTTACCTAGAAGAATCGTCCCTGACGAGCTCTGCCTGGATGTCCTTTATATTTAGCTTGTCCTGGCACATTTTCTCTAATTTTGCCATGGTTTCTACATGGGCAGCCTTCAGGTCTTTGAGTTTCCTAAAATACTCTTCATCAGAGTGGTAAATATCAGAGAAGCTCATAGTGTCCTCGAATGTCACCTCTTCGTCCTTCCCAGGAAAGTTGTGACAACCTGCCTGATGGGAAGAGAACCCTGTTATCTGCTGTTTGAAATTAAATAACAAATTGACAGTGGTCCAAATGCTGATTCTTACAGAAGTCTCACTATGTAGCCTAGGCTGGCCTCAAACTCCGTATGTAGACCAGGCTAGCACTGAACTAGTGATCTGCCTGCCTCTGCCTCCTGATCCCTGAAATCAAAGGCGTGTGCCACCATGGCCAGGTTCCTAGATAACTGACAGTTAATATTCATGTGATGTCACTGACATCACATCTATTCTGCAGAAGGCAGACTAGAACTCAGCTACAAGGATTTTGACAGGAAGCCTCTTCTGAGGTGTGCAGTTTTTTGCTGAGAGACTAGCAGCTGCTGCTCCTGTGCCCAGAGCCAGCTCCTGAGGGACTTCTGCCTCAGGGCTCCAAGGGTGTGCAGTGGACAGGGGGCAGGAATGGGGCTAGGGACAAAGTTCTCAGTGGCTCTCCAGGGAGCCCAATTGGGTTTATCTTGGAGGGGGAAAGGACACAGGATAGGGCAGAGGAGAGTTGCTGCTGTGGGCCGCAAGATGAGTGATGTCCACAGGTGGCAGACACTTAGGGCATGAGAAGAGAACATGGAGTCGTGTGTGGCTGGAGACTCCACACACCTCAGGACTGGAGCTTCTGATTGGGCTTCCTCTCCCCCACTACCCATCTCTCCCTTCTTCTAACTAAGGAGAGAAAAACCTCAGTTTCTAGAGATGGAGAAGTTGCTTAATTCTCAAGTGTTTGCTATGCTGAGTTCAACTCCTAGAACCCATGTTCTAGAAAAAAAAAAAAAAAAAAAAAAAAAAAAAGCCAGACATGGTGACATAAATTTGTAATCCCAGCACTGGGGATGTGGGGACAGGAGGGTCCCTGAAGCCTAATCAGTGAGACTTTCCTCAAATAACAGCAAACAGCAGCACTGAAGAATGCCATAGCATAGAAGTTGTTCCCTGGCCTTTGTGCATGTGCACACACACACACACACACACACACACACACACAGGTATGTGCACCTAAACATACACATAACACACTTATATTTACTTAAATATAAGTAAATTATATTTACTTATAAATATAATTTTTAATGTTCTCAGTTGACAAATGTTAGATTATGTATGATACTATGTATAAAGGGCCATCAACCATGGTTTTAAATTTAGCCTACCACCTTGAACACACTCAAAACCAAACAAAGTATATTCCCAAGTTAGATTCATAACAATCTCAGAAAGTAAGTCTGTTTAACCTCTCCAATAGGAAAATTCAGAAGAGTCCGTTATAAATAATACTTTGGGCTGGAGAAGTATCTCAGTTGTCAAGTATTTGCCTATTATGTACCAGGCTATGGGTTCATTCTGCACATTGAGAAAGGAGGGGATGATGGATAAATAGATGGATAGACAGATGTATATTTTTAAACTATGTGCATACATGTATAAATGGGTGAGTGCAAGTGCCATGGAGTCCAGAAGTGGGTGTTCAATCCCCTGGAGCTGGAATTATGGGTAGTTTTAAGTTGTCCACTGTGGATCCTGGTAACCAAATTCCAGTTCTCTGCAAGAGCACCAAGTGTTCTTAACCACTGTCTAGCCTTAGACTTTTGTTGCTCTTAGAAGAAGATTCTTCTGGTATTATCCCACTTGGGATAACTTCAAGAAAACAAATGAAAGAAAACAATTTTTCTTCAACAGAACTGATATGTAGAAACTTATCAACAACTCACAGGACCAAAGAACTAATGTATGTCACGCAAGGCTCATAGGAGAATTATTATTTATATTATATTGTATATATATATATATATATATAATATTTATATTATTTATTAATTATTATTTATATTATTTATATTTGCTGCTTTTGCAGGTGCTGGAACCTCTGGAACTGGAATTATGGATTGTTGTGAGCCACTGTATATATGCTGAGAACTGAACCTGGGTCCTCTGCAAAAGCAGCAAAATAATAATTCTCCTATGAGCCTCCACAGGTACTGCACACATATGACAAACTCACACAAACCTACATACACAACCCACCTCCCAATAAATATTCATAAACCTTAAAAAAAAAAAAGCCATGGGTCACCCACCTTAATCCCAGCACTTGGGAGACAGAAGATGGTAGATCGCTGAGTTCCGGGCTAACCTGGTCTATGGATTGAGTTCCTGGACATCTGAGGTTACATAGAGAAACCCAGTCTTGAAAACAAACAAACAAACAATCAAGCAAACAAACAAACAAACAAACAAAAAAAGTGCGGAGTTCCTGAGGTCTCTGCATTTGATTTGCTCCATCTCTCGAGGATGCTGATGACCCAGAAGTCTGTGCGAGATACTTGCTCACTCCTCACTCAAATGCCACCTCGAAAAAGTCTTTGTTGACTGTCCTCTTTGTACCATGTGTCCTCCTCCTCTGCTTTTTAGAACTATTCAGCCACCAACCATCTACCCCATCCTGGTCCCATGTATATCTGTGTATGTCCTAAGTGGAGAGTCAGCTTACAAAGGCAAGCACTTGTTTGCTTTCTGCTTTTATGTCCCCAGCTTCTAGAAAGGTACTTAGACAAGAAAACATATCCAGTAAATAAATTTGTGGAATGAAAGAACATATAAGTTAGGAACCATTTAAGTTTCCACCAAAGGAAAATAGCAGGTATTTCCTTTGCAAAGGTTGGGCCGTATGAGGACACAGGTCACTGAAGGCTGCACTGAGCTTACTGAGCTTACTGAGTATCAAGGAAAAGGCCTACAATCCAACATAAATGAAAAATGAAAAACCTACACATCAGGCTGTGAACCTGTCAATGTTTTCTATTTGTATGTCCTCTAGTTAAAACAGGGAGCAGCTTTCAGACAGAACATCCACGGCCTCATTCATTCTCTCAGAAAATCTTTCAAAGGTCCTATTTCCATTGTCTACACTAAAACCAGCAAGCTCCTGACCTGGAAGAACTGTGTGAAAAGGAGAAGGAGCAGCGTGAGGAGAGCGGGCCTGGCGAGCTGAACTCACACTTGAGGCTTGAGTGCCCAGTCCACAGTTAACACGAAACATTTCAAATAGGCCCTCCTAGTTTGTTTGTATTTTAACTTAAAACGATGGACGGCTAGGAAATTCTCATTTCACCTCCGCCCTCTGCCCCAGGACTGTTTGGTTTGCAAAACACCATGTGCAATGCCACTGTTTTCCCCCTCCTTGATGTTAAGCTTTCCATGTTGTAAGTGCCACTACAGAAGAAGCTAATCTTGAGAGTGGCTCGACCCACTTACGGATGTATCAACCCTCCCAGCACCAGAGGCTTAACTGGTGTCAGTGCCATAAGAAACTAACTGTCTGTGTTGTAGTCTACAGAGCTTATCTGATGTTCTGGAACTTTTACTAATTTATTTTCTTTTCAGTGCTGACCCTGGTAGCCCCTGGCTGTAATTCCAGCACTCAGAATGCAGAGACAGAAGGATCCTGAGTTCAAGGTCTGAGCTACATAGCCAGGCTGAGGCCAGCACGTGCTACCTGAGATGCTAGGGGCCAGGCATGTCGGTACACATGTCTAATCTCAACATTTGGGAGACAGAGGTTGGCAGATCTCTACGAAGCCAGCTTCCTCTACATAAGTTCCTCTTCTCCATGAGCTCCAAGCCAGGTAGGGTTACACAGTGACTCCAGAGTAGAAGAAAAGAAGGACCAGGAAGCAGAGGAAGAGAAGGAAGGGAGGGTGGAAGGAAGGAAAAAAGAAAGAAAGGAAGGGAGGAAGGGAAGAAGGGATGGAGAGAGGGAGGAAAGAGTTTTACAACAATGTTTAATGAGATATGTGTGCCTCAGCTCCCCAAAGACTGAGACTGTAGCTGTGGGTCATTGTACCCAGATAATGTTTGAGATTTATTGACTTATTTATGTACAAGGTCTTGCTATGTTGTCCAGGCTGGTCTGGAACTCTCCACATGCTCACAGTTCTGACTCCACCTTCTAATGCTCTAACATTAGATGTTTGAAAAGGACAATGTGTTTAGTGGTTAGCACCACAGCTGACGTGTAGCTTTCCAAAGCAATAGACAACATTTGGTAACGACTGACACTAAATTAAACCCTGGGCAATGTCTAGTGGCTACCTGGCCTGCTCGACAGTGTTCCTTTGGGAAATGGCTCTGCCACTCCAGCACCTGTGTCTTTCCCTGCTCTCTTCCTATGCGCCAACTGTTCTTATAACCTTTTATTTCTTAAGGAAAATAGAAAGCACCAGAGGAACACTCACTCCTCTCTCCACCTACAGAACTGCCCCCCTGGGGACACATTCTCTATTCCTAATTTTTAGGGAACTGATGAAGCGTTTGACCATTCATTCACCTTGCTGTTTTTCTCAGTGAGTGTGGGACCCTCTGGGCCCTTGTTCCAGTCCTCCTTCCATGGTGCCTGATCCTTAATCTCTTTTGTCTATTACTTGTCTACTAAATGTTAAGGTTCACTGTCTCTCTGGGTGTGTGTGCATGTGTGTGTGTGTAAGAGAGAGTGTGTGTGTGACTGTATGAGAGTGTATGAGAGTGTATGTGTGTGTTAGAGTGTGTGTGTGAGAGTGTATGTGAAATAGTGTGTGTGTGAGTGTATGTGAAAGAGAGAGTATGTGTGTGTGTGTGAGAAAGAGAGAAAGAGAGAGAGAGAGAGAGAGAGAGAGAGAGAGAGAGAGAGAGAGAGAGAATATGTGTGTATGACAGGCTTTTTCTCTCCTCAGTGACACAGATACAGGCCAGATTAGACCAGATTAAAAGTAGATAAAGGCGGGTTTATTAGGAGGCAGCAGCTCTCGGGTGGGTTCACGGATCTCACAGGTGGAGGTCAGTGAGGTCACACATCCAGGCCAGGGTTTTAAAGAGTTTAGGTGGGGAGTGTTGCCATGCTAGCTTAGAGCTGGGATTGTGTCCATGCATGGTCAGAAACTGAGCCCCGACTCGGGCACTCTCGGGCAGGTTGTCTGAAATTCAGAGACAAGGAGTGATGACATGTTAACCTGAGTTTTCTCCAAGTAGACAGGGAAGCTTTCTCTAGGTTGGTGGGGTTGGCAGAAGGAGGGCAGATGGGGTTTCCCAGCTTGTGCAGGGGATAAGCAGAGGTTCCAGCCGAACATCCAATCTTAGGTGAATTCCCTAGTCACTCTCCACCTTATTTTTTGAGATAGGGCTTTCAGCAAATACCAGGAATCTGCCTATTTCTTCCCCTCCAGCACTGGGATTATAGACAAAAGCCAACATACCAGGTTTGTATTTGGATGTTAGAAACCCAAACTCAGCGTATAACCCAAATCTTCAGTTAGCAGGGCTCTCTGGAACCTAAGTACAACTGGACAAAGTACAGCCCTTTCTGCCACAATGAGCCAAAGTATAAATCAATTTCCAAGTGAATTATTCAAGCTGGCAGTTGTTATAATTACTACTAGTTCATGTAAACTACTCTAGGAATGACACCCATTCTCTCCTTTGGTTCTTAATAACAACTGAATGAGGTAGAAAATGGAGACAATTATAGTCCTTTCATAGACAAAGAAACAGAAGTCATGTCCTAAAATCACCTAGCAAGTAGAAGAAAATGGATTCTGATCCAGGATCCAAATCCTCCCCTTCACTCTAGCATTTCTGCCTCTGTGACCTATGATAGATTGTGTCGAATGATTCTGAACCTCACTGATGGTCAGGGTCTGCTTTACTCTACTTAAGCTTGAAAGATTTGCACAGGCCAGTCGTGGTGCCTCATAGTCTTAATCCCGGTATTTGGAAGATGGAGGTAAGAGGATCAGGAGTTTAATGTCCTCCTTAGCCAGGAATAGCAAGTTTGAGGAAATCCTGGACCAAAGGAGACCCTATATAAAACAAAACAAAACAAAAACAAACAAACAAACAAAAGCCAAGGATGTAACTGTTGGTACAGTACTTGCCTAGCAAGCGCAAACCCTTCAGCCCACCCCAGCACTGCTAAGAAACCAAGTGTGTGGGGGGTACATGCCTGTCTTGGTGTTTTATACCAGCAGAGTGCTGGCTTAAGTTCAAGGTTCCCTACTTTTAAAGGGAAATATATATATATTTTATGGAAATAAATATATATATATATATATTTCCATATATATGGAAAAGAAGTAGAGAGAACAGAAGAAGCCTGTGCCCTCCTGCTAGAAACGCATCCAGGACATAATACTGAAAATGCTTTGTGAAAAGACCTCACTGAACTCGTATCGCCTCTTTAGAAAACTTTGGGATTTGGGCGATTTGTTTATCTGGATGTTTTTCTATATCTGTGGAGCATCTGACCACTGAACTTCAAACATGCTTTCCTAATGGACTGCTAAAATCCACAACTAACCAAAACTGATAAAACACACTTGTCAGTACAACTTATCATCTGAGCTTTTATAAAAAACTATGGGCACATCAGTTTTCCTCAAGGGAAAAAAAAAACCGAAAATTAAAATTAAAAAAAAATCAAAGAACTAAATAATTATTTATTCCCCAAATATGCTGGAAAATAAAAAGAGAGTTCTGTTCTTTGCACACTCTAGAAATAGCTATAAAAAAGGCTCTCCAAGAAAGTTTAGCAGCAATCCTTAGTTGGGGCAGAGGACAGGGAGGGTCTGCATAGGACACCGCATTTTCACCCATCCTGCTAGTGAAGACCACGACAGCCCTCAGACCCTTCCGGGCTCCCACATTACCGACGCCCGCATATGCCACATCCCTTTCTTCTGTTCCTCCTCCATGGCCGCCTCCAACGCCACTGCTACCAAGGACTCTAAGGAGTCTTCGTACTGAGCGATCCTTGCTCCGGTGATGGGATTTGCTGGCGGGTGGAGGCTGGCAGCCGCCAGTCTGGCCTCCTGGTGCAGCGCAGCCATCCAGCCATCGCCCCGCCTCCGAGCCCGAGCACCCCGGGGCGGGTGAGCAGGCGCTGCCGCCTAGCTCGCAGATCTTGGCTTGGGGCGAGAGGTTACTAGGGGCCCGGTTACTAGGGACGCTATAGGAGGTGGCAAAGGACCATAAAGTACGCAACGTCCTTTCTCACTGTCACAAATGCGAGCCCCGACTCCAGCTAAGGTCTAATCATGGTTTCAGACACAAATCTGCGGTTTAACGGGACATTCTAGAAGCATAACTATCTGAAGCTACACAAATGACTACCACAGCAAGTTAAAGTAAAACGCTATCTTCAAGCGAGTTGCTCAATGGGAGCGAGTTGCGCCGGGACAATTACTGATTCCCTTGAACGACACCCAGGTCCCCGGCTAGGGACTGAGCTTTTCTCTGGTTTCTAGCTTTATTTCGGTCTAACTACCTAAACGAGAACGCGAGCGGCATACGGACTTATAGCAGAAAGCGCGTTTTTACTAACTAGATCAACATATTAGGGTACAGAGGAACAGGAAGAACAGGGTGTAGGGTGACCACCCCAAGAAAAGGACAGGCTTTGCAGCGCGCTATTCAATATGGCGGAGAACGCGGTTCATCTCTAATTGACAAGACCCAGCACGAGCTGACCAATCAGAAGGAGAATACTTATTTGTCCCGCCCTCTTTTTCTCCGCTGACCAGTAAGACGCGAGGCAGAGGAAGTGCCTGTCACTCCGACCAGTGAGTGATGGGGTAGCTTGTCTGGGGTTCTGCAGCTAGTTTAGCGGCAGATTGGAGGGGGAGAGAGCCCACAGGGACCACACCCTCCCAGCTCACCCCCACCAACCTCCTGATCGGCCTTAGGTTTTTGGCCGCTTTGGATGGTCTTTCAGTGAAATCTCAGCCACCTGCGACATAACACTCTAACTTAGAAGCCCAGCTAGTGCCCCTGTCCCCACCGCAAGGTTCCAGTAGTTTCTACATTATGCCGCACACCTTCCACAGAACCTGTTTCTGACGCAGTAGCTACCACCCCTTCCTTCCTTGTTCGCCCCTGCGAATTCCCAGCGCATCACCTTCCCCGCCTCCTCTGTTTTGCTGAGCTTGCCTTTTCCAACGCTACTCATGGATACTGGTTAGTTCTGAAAAGCTAGGTGTAGGGAGGGAGCCATAGCCGTCCGAATAACAGAATAGTGACTTCTTGTCAGCCACATGCAACTAGTTCTGTGATGGGATTTGGTGTAGATAACTGAAAAACAATACCTGTCTACAGACTGAAGCCCAAGTGGATGGTTTTAGGAACATGAAATAGTAAATAAGGGGTATGAATGAAAGACATCAGTGTGTACATACAGTAGGAAAGTTTCGGCTGACAGTATTCTAAATTTGCAGACATCTAATAAATAACACAGCTAAAAAAAAGAGAGGGGAGCAGAAATGGGCACATCTGAAAGAAAATGGCATCATAGAAGTGCTTGTGAACTTTTGTATTGAATTGTAATATACAGGATAGTGAAATGAATAATTTTGAATGTACAGTTATATGAATTCTGAAAAAAAAAATGAATACCCATGGAATCACAGGCCAGCTACACAGAGAAACTCTGTCTCAAAAACAAGCAAAAAAAAAAACCCATACATGTTAGTTGATATTTGGGTTTATATTTGAGTAAGATGAAAACAAAGCACAGAAGATGTTAGAGTTGCTCATTAGTATTGGGAGAGGTTCTTGCACACACAGATATTCTATTAAAAGCTTTAACTTCCTGTCACACTGTAAAGAACACAGAGGTCACACACACGCAAGCTCTTTCTCCATCAGTCTCTTAACTATCAATTTCTTAGCATTTGCATTGTCTGATTTCAAGGTTTGATCCCCAGTTAACTGAAAAAAGAAAAATAATCTGAACAAAAAATTGGCATCTGTGAAAAAGGAAAATGAGGGCAAGTTTCTATCTAAAATCTTGGACTCTCTGTAGGTAATTTGAATGCTGATGTCCCTATTAAATCCAAAATACCCCAATATGATGCCTGAGTTTTTAAAACCTGATAATAGGTACTTCTTACATATTTTCACACCTTTGAAAAAAGGGCCTGATTTTAAGGTAAGCCATATTTTGGCCTGCATAATCTGGTGCTTCATTACCTCTATATCATAGAATCCAAGAAGTTAAGAAAAATGAATGTTTAAGTCTAGGGTCTTGAGATAAAGATACTTGAATCACCCAGAATTTAGTTTTTTCTCTCATTTTAATTGTTAAAGCTATAAAATTAAGGCGTTATAAAACTTGGATCGGGCACGTTAGAAATTTAGGCCAAAATACTATTCAAGTCCATATTAATGGATACTGGGATATTATCCATTACTACACATTTCTATCTAAAGATGTAGCTGTTTTGACAGACTTCTGCTAACCGCTGCTTATATGAAATTTGCTGTGGTAGAAAACTGCTACCTTCCCTAGGATTTGATGTGGGGATTTAAAGCACAATAGCTAACAATCCTAACAGCAGCTGTGTTGTAGGGATTAGAACAAGTCAGAACGCTTGCCCTGTTAAAGCTGAAAGAAGTCATCCTGTCAAATTTAAAAGGATGGACTTTAAAAGGGCTAGACAGATATGCTTACATTTAAGTGCTATTCCTCAGTTCTCCACTATAAGGTTTCCAGGTGTTTAAGAAATGGTGTTTAGACTATATTCTCCAAGTAGATTGGCCATTCAGTCAATTCTGAAATGTTTGAAGTGCCCACAGTATGCAAAATTGGAGAGATCTCAGGTGGTCCTCAGTAGGTCATATGTGGAGCCTGTGCAAGGAACCTGTCACCACCCAAAGGTTAGGGGCCTAACACACCTGAGTCAGCATACAAGGAACCTAGCAAAACAGAAAAACTGTTATCTGTTAAAGTGACTACGCAATGCAAGTAAGGCACTTAACTTGAAAAACACCTGAAGCTGTGGAAGAGCTGCACATACATTTATGAAGGGGTTATCAGAAAGTGGCAGAGGTCATCATGCTCACAGATAGGCACTAGGGAAACCTCCAGGGTTACCCAGGACTGTTCCCTCAAAGGGAGACACCTATAACCTATTTTCTGCCCAGAAGGCTGGAAGTGGACATAGGTAATACAACCTGGTGACCTTTGTACTTTGTGGCCAGAATCACACTGGACCCTCCCACTGACCATCAATATAGAACCCATCTTCATGGAAGGTGTACTTTCCAGAGTTTTGATTTAGTCATATCTTAGGCTTTATTATGCACCTGTGATTAATTATCTCCAGGAAATTTTCGATGAATTGTGCTGTAAATATGCCTAAAAAAACCTACCTAGTGTCAGACTCCCAAATTGTGACCCAACACTGGCTCCTGAGTCCTGTTGAACGAAACTGCTTTCTCACCTTCCCCAGTGTGGCTCTGTTGACCATGGTTGCAGAGCTCTGCAGTATCAGACATTGATCTGTTCTTTAGATTACCTATTTGTAGTTGTGGGTATGCATTTTGTATTTTAGCTTCACTGAACTACATGCAGTACTCTTTACTTGTGAGGAAATGACAAAGGGGAGATTCTAACATTCACTAAAACTTGTCAAATTGTTTGCTTTGGAACATAATAAAGTATGCTAGGGCCTCAATCTCTTTCAAGTGCTCATGATAAGTCTACAAGCCCCTTCTGGGAAATCTACTCTGCATCATCAAAGGGAACTAAAGCCGTCGACCCTTTTTGGACAACGGAGCCCCTTGGTTACTTCCTGAAGGCCCTGCCAAGTTGGAATTTACAATCATGGTGAGACATGACTGTGTGAAACACAGTGCTTAGCAATAAAAAGCTAAGCCCATCAACTCTGTAAAATGTGCCACATTGCACAGGCTTGTTTTATTGGAGACTGAACATGAAAACGAACTTATAAAAACCTCCACCACTGGGCCATCCCCTCCACCAGAATATTCTATAGGAATCCCAACTAGCACTCCTCTTGAGAAAGACTGATGGGTTGTGACAGGCTTCTCTTGTACTACTTTAAAATCAAACATGCTATGAAGCTTTCTACAGGAAGGGGCCTCGGGGATGGGCTCTGTACCTTGTCCCTAGTGGTGACCAGGCTCAGTTGGTGGTGGTTTGAGTGACTTACAAGGTATGGTTTTCTAATGTCACTGGGACAGGCAGCTTTGAGAGTATAAAGACTGCAACACTGGAGTTGTTTTGTGCTTGTGGTTCAAAATGCAGCCTTACCCTTCCATGTCTCCTGCCTGGTTTGCCGCCAGACTCTTAACCCTCTGGAATTATAAGCCCAAATAAATTCTTTTCATAAATTGCCTTAGTTACATGGTGTTTTATCACAATAAAAAAGTAACCAACGGGGGCTGGAGAGATGGCTCAGTGGTTAAGAGCACTGACTGCACTTCCAGAGGTCCTGAGTTCAAATCCCAGCAACCACATGGTGGCTCACAACCATCTAATGCCCTCTTCTGGTGTGTCTGAAGACAGCTACAGTGTATTCATATATAATAAATAAATAAATCTTAAAAAAAAAAAAAAAAAAAAGTAACCAACACAGTATTTGTGTGATAAACAAAAAAAAAAAAAAAAAAAACAACAACAAAACACTTTTTTTCCTTCTTTTTGAGACAGGGTTTCATTATGTATAACCCTGACTGCCCTGGAACCCATAGAAACCCACATGCCTCTGCCTCTGCCTCATGCCTCTGCTGGGATTAAAGATGTACACCACCATAACCTGCTATTAAGACAAACCAAAATAAAAAACTTACAACTGGGGGTCAAGATAGCCTGACAAGTTGAGTTTGATCCCTGAAACCCACAAGGTGAAGAACTTATTTGTTCCAAATTTGTCTTATTTCCATGTACCATATCATGTACATACAAACAAAATACAAGGAAATTATAAAAACCTTACATCTGGTGGTACACACCTATAATCTCAGCATTCATTTTAAGGCTGACAAGGGAGGCTCAGTGAGACAATCCTCAGTGACACAGTCAACCCCAGGCCCAGCTACATAAGACACAATCTTAAAAATAAAACAACCAACCAGGGTAGGGGGGATGGCTCATTTGGTAGAATGTTTGTCTAGTATGCCCAGAGCCCTGGGTTTCAATCCAAGAACTGTACAAACCAGGCATCACAGTGCACATCTGTTAATTCTAGCACTTGGAAGGTGGAGGCAGATCAAATGTCAGCTGGGATGTCTCAAAAAACAAAACAAAACAACAAAAAAACAAAACTTAACAAACCAAACTCAACAAGACATGAACAAATCAAGAATGTTAACAGAATGCACAGGATAGGCCGTGAGATCAACAGGTAAAGGTTAAATTCTGAGGGCTGTAGTTTACCTACAGGCATTTCCCCTAAACGTATCAAAAGCAAATAACTTCAGAATGACAAAATTAATATGGAGTTTAAAACCAAATATTTAATGTTTTCATTAAATTGCTTCAGTACAATTTCAAACAAATGCCAACTGGAAGACAATGTCCAAAAACTCTGAAGAAGCAAGCTTCCAGACAAGGACAAGCGATCATCTTCCATTCTAGCCACAGCACTTCCATCCACACTGGCGCAGTCAGCCAGCCTCATCCAGATTATCGAGTGTTCACCTGATAAGAGAAAAACACTTAAGGTTTCAAAACTTGTAATGACATAAGATGTTAGATCATGTTTAAGGTAAATTTTGCCTCATTTTTTTATGGAAAAAGTTATGAATTATTCTCTTCTTGGTGGGTAGCAAGCTTTTAAGCAAAATGTAAAACTTGACTTCCCCTGGACTTTAACTCTATTTGCTTACCACATCATCAATTTTCAGGATGCTCCTCACAGTTTCAGTTGCTAGGGTCAAAGCACTGACTGACACCAACAGAGGCTGAACAACCATTTCCTCCAAAATGTTGGAGATCCCACCCTGCAGAGAAGCAGATGCCTTCAATATTTGACCACACACAATAAACAAGAGACAAGCGATCACTCTTCTGTACTCACCAGGCATGCTAACTGCTGATGCTCACAACACAAGAAGCAGCTCACACTTACATCCACTTAACCTGTGCCCACCCAAAGACCTGAGGTATTGTTTTTACCAGCCAGACCAACTCCTTACAAGTTAGTAAATGGCAGTTAGTGAATGCAATTTCCCATGGCATCATCTTTACTCTGAAGGACATGCAGTTGGCTTGCTAGGTCTTAGATGTGAATCCAAAAAAAAAAAAACAAAAAAAAAAAAAAAACACTACTTTTAAATCCAAACCCTTCTAACCAATCAACAACAACAAAATTATAAAAAATGTTTCCTTCCAACAATCTGCTCTTCAGCAACTCTAAGCATCAAGATTATTACCTTTCGGACATTAATGCCTGTAGTTTTTTCTCCTTGGGCATGGCGGTTTCTTAGTTCTGTTACTGTAGAAATGGGATTCAGGCCAGCATTCTCAGCTAGTGTAGATGGAATGACTTCCATAGCGTCTGCGAAAGCACGAACACAGTAGGATTCCATACCACTCAGTGTTCGAGAATACTCAGTCAGTCTGAGGGCCAACTCTATTTCTGGAGCACCACCTCCTGCAATAAGAGCTCTGAAATTCACAAATATTTTTAGCTTATTTTTACCCTAAGAAGTCTATTTTAAAATAATTTACTATTTAACTTTAAAAAGTCAAAATACAAGAGTTTGGTTGTTTTTAAAGGCAGGCTGGCCTGTAACCTGGATGAAGTGGAGAAGTACCAAAGCTCTTGGTCTTTCTTCCTTCACCTCCCAAGTGTTAGGATTACAGGTGTGTCCCACCACAGCCTCAAACTAAAGTCTTCAGAATATTGGGGCCAGTAAGATGGCTCAGCAGGTAAAATGCCTGACACCAACCCAAGTTCGGTCCCTGGGACCTACATGATGGTAGGCAAAAGAGAGTGCCTCACCTCAGTGACCCCCACACTCATGCTACATTGTACGTACGTACTTACGTGTACGTACACACACACACACACACACACACACACACACACACACACACACACACACACACACAATTATGCAGCGGTGCTTGTATTACCTCTTCTTTACTAAGCATCGAATAACACAGAGAGCATCATGAATGGAGCGCTCGGCTTCTTCAATCACCAGCTTGTTAGAACCACGTACGACAATTGTAACTGTTTTGCCTGGGCTTGTACAACCTGTAATCTTTAGTGAACAAATTTCACATTAAGTAATAGGCTAAAAGAAAACAAAACAAAAAAGGGTAAGAAAAAGAAAGCTTAACAATATGTTGTTACCTTGAATAGTTTTCCAGAACCATTTAGACTGACTTCCTCTGCTAACTCAGCAGAGCCCAGCATGTCAGTAGTGAACTGGTCAATGTGAGCAACGGGTTTGGTTCCAATCGTCTGGGAAAAGATCATCAGGTGCACAAATCAAGACAGCATTGTGATAGAGACAGAACTCAGTCAAAGAACAAGCTCTTGTCTGGTATTTTATTTAAAGCACTAGATTCAATACTGGACTACAAAACAAAAAACCACTGCTGGGCCTGGAGACACAGCTCACTAGTTAAGAGGACGGCTGGCTACAATTCTTAGAGCAGCCACATGGCAGTCCATAGGCCCAGGTGGATTTGAAGTCCAAATCAGGCCTCCAAGAGGACCATGTGGTGCAGATACATGCATGCAAACATATATAAAACAAAAACCTTAAAAAACAAAACACTAACTGTAACATAAGAATCAAACCCACATTATGTGTTAATGGATATTTCTGCACACATTAATTTTACCTTGCAGATGAATTCAATGTCTTCTCTTTCAATGTCTTTAACCACCATAATCTTCATCTTATTCAGAAAATGTAATGCAAGATCACTAAGCGCATCTCTAAAATACAAAAGTGTTTGTTATCTTAGGTTTAAAAAAATGTTACTGTTCAAGTAGTTTAAGATTTAATTTTAGATCACAGGTGCTTGGGGAGTGCTCTGCCTGTCTGACAGGACGGTGGGCAGGAGTAAACTAAACTCGATGATTGGAGACGAGGAAAGTGACTAGTTTCCTGTTGGACAGCATAGAGGAGCTCAACAAGAATCCTACTTTCCTGGTAGTGGGGAAGGATACCACCATCAATGATACTTTCAGGCAGTTTCTAAACAGGGATGACATTGGCATCATTCTCATCAACCAGTTCATCCTAGAGATGGTTCAGCATGCCCTGGATACCCATCAGAGGTCCATTCATTCCTATGATGCAGCCAAAGACTCCATCCTGTGCAGGGCCAAGGGCATATTCACCACTGAAGACCTGCACTAGGCCGGCTTAGCCTGTAACCCTCCTCTTACTACCAGGCCTCTCCCAGTTTGCCATCCTCTAAGTTTCAAGCCTTGGTTTCCAGCTTTTCCCATCCTCTTAACTGAGTGGCTCACCTAAGCTGTTGGGGGTCAGTTGTTCAGGTCTAGGCTGGGTAGGGACAGAAAGCCCAACCATCTCTCCACTACTTACTCCCTGTGCTGTTGTAAAAATGTCATTGTTGATATTAAAGGAATATTCTCTCTCAAAAAAAAAAAAAGGGTTTAATTTTACTCTTATTCAAATGGCTAATTATGAAGGAAAACACTTTTAATGTTCATTTAAAAGTTCAAAATTCGCTCCTTCTTTCTTCTTTTTAAGACAAAGTCTTCCTGTGTAGCTTTAGATGCCTGGAACTCAGAAATCTGCCTCCTAAGTGCTGAGATCAAAGGCTTGTGACATTATTACACCCATTACAAGTTCAAAATTTCTTGGAAGATTTCGAATTTTACTAGAAAACTTACAACACAAAACTGTACAACACAAGTGGGTTGTGATTCTTTAAAAAATTAGTACATTTTGCTAAGTGAACATTTATGTATTTAGAAGCACAATTCTCACAAACTATCAGAAACAATCCTAGTAATAGTAATCCTGTGACCTAGCAAGTCAGGTATTAGCATCACTGATCAAACCTGAGCAGAAACCAATTTTGGGGAACAATCTACTCAAGGTCAGAGCCACTAAATGACTGGAGATTAGAGCAATCTTTTACTTGCTCACAAAGGCCTCTATATACCTTCTGGCATAGCTTATCAGTGGAAATGAGGGTTAAAGAGGAGTTCATATTTGAGAATTCTCTTGTCTATGCAGTGCCCATAAATACCTTTTTTTAGTTAATTAACTCAGCTGGGGTTATTCACTGTTTTGAGACAATTTCACACACCCCAGGCTAGCCTAGAATTTTACCTTGTAGCTGGACCTTGACCCCATCCTCCTGCCTCAAGCACTAAGATTAAAGGCATGTGACACCAAACCCAGTTTAAGCCACGCTAGAGATCAAACCCAAGGCTGCAAAGCAAGCAACTAAGCTTTATCCCTAGGCTCAAACAGTGTTAGAACAGCTTTTTAAAAATGTCGTGCTTTTTATTTTTTTAAAAAAATGAGTGTTTTGCCTGTATATACTCATATGAACCTGTGTGTGCCTGTTGTCCCTGGAGTTCAAGAGGGTGTCATCCCCTAGAACTGGCATTATGCATGTTTGTGAGTCACCATGTGGGTGCTAGGAACCAAACCTGGGTCCTGGAGCAACAAGTGACCTTGAAAACTAAGCCTGTTCACCTTTTCTAAAGGCCTCACTCTATCCCAGACTGGCCTGACTCGTAACCTTTCAGCCTCAGCCTTCTGAGCACTAGGATTACAAATACAAGTAACTATGTTCCACCTTCATCTTCTTACCACCTTGATCTAAAAAAAACCACTATAGCCCATGTTTACATTATCAAGAGAACAGTCCTGTCTTTATAAATGAAAATATGATGCACCAAAATATGCACTTTGGATTTCCTGTGCTTTAGAGACTAAGCAACTGCTGCTTTTAAAAATTGCTGGGGTAGGGGCAAAGACGGCTCAGTGGTTAAACAGTGCTTGCTGCTCTTGCAGAGGGTTTGGGTTCAATTCCTAGGTTCCTAACATAGCAGCTCACAGCTGCCTATAAACTCTAGTTCCAGGGCATCCAACACCTTCTGATCTCCAAGGGATCCTGATCCTGTACACATGCAGTGTATACCCTAAAGCAAACATATACACATAAATATTTTTAGAAAGTCACTTGTAGGATCCCCAAATCAATTATAAATTCAGGGATAAGAAAGTAAATAGGGGCTGGAGAGATGGCTCAGTGGTTAAGAGTACTGGTTGTTCTTCCAGAGGTCCTGAATTTAATTCCTAGCAACCACATGGTGCTCACAACCAATTGTAATAGGATCTGATGCCCTTTTCTGGTGTGTCTGAAGAGACAGACTGTGCACTCATATAAATAAACCCTAAAAGAAAAAGAAAAAAAAGAAAAAAAAAGAAAAAAAAAGAAAAAAAAAAAAGAGAAGTAAATAGAACAGACCTTAGAATAGACTTCTGTATGAGAAGGACATTACATCCTGTTTTCTTAATTTGTTTCACCAAATTTAAAATATAGGCTCTCTCTTCTCGAAGAACTCGATCCATCTGGGCATAATCAGATACTACTATTTGATTATCCATCTGATGGGAACAAGAACACAGTAATTATTTACAGCAAGAGATTTTAACATTAAACCAAAGACCAGCCCACACCTACCAGTTATACAGATATGCACAGAAAAGGGTCTAAAATTACATATATATATATATTTTTTCTATTTATATATTGTTTTTGTATTTTTTTAAAGACACGGTTTCTTGGTACAGTCAAAGCTGTCCTTAACTTGCTCCAAAGACGAGGTTGGCATTGAAATCAGGAGACCTACCTGCCTCAGCCTCTAAAGTGCTGGGATTAAAGATGTTTGTCAGTACTGCCTGGCTAAAGTTGGTTCTTTGTTTTTAATATAAGATATATTTTATGTATAAGTACACTGTAGTTGTCTTCAGACACACCAGAAGAGGACATGAGACCCCATTACAGATGGTTTTAAGTCACCATGTGATTGCTGGGAATTGAACTCAGAATCTCTGAAAGAGCAGACAGTGCTCTTAACCACTGAGCCACCTCTCTGGGCCCAGCTGATTCTTTTTAGTCACACCCATTACTGGTTTTTGTCTGTTTGAAAGACAAGACCTCACTATGTAGCTCACAAATGCAAATTCCCCAAAATGAAGTTGTTCTACATACCATATATATTTTCATCTTAAAGAACACACCTTATTAGAAAATTAGTAAGTAGGAAGCCAGCTTGGATTGTACTCACATCTGTTTTAGGAGCAGATAAGCAGAACTGAATAAGCCCGATCTTGGCCTTCTCAACTCTCGTTATGCCAGAGTTTGCCACCTTCTGCGTGAGAACGAGGCCTTCCACCAGCTCACAGTCATCTATTGTCCCACTAGGAAAAAGAATCAGAGCAGAGCAAAGTGCTTTGGTCTTATTCATCCTCAAAACCCACTCTAGGGCCTCTTGGATACACTTTCATCCTACCATAAGGAAACACAAGCAAACCCTTGAGATTGCTATACAATAAAGTCAAGCCCAAGTATTTCTAGTGTCCACTTTCAGAGTTACTTTTCACTTATGTTACGTCCACTTGCCAGGAAGGTCATTGGTATTTGTTTTTAAAGGGTTTGTGGAGACAGAACCTCAGTCTAGCTCAGACTGTCATGGAGCTCACTATTTATTTCAAGCTGGCCTTGAACTCATAGCCTCCCACGTGCTGGAGTTATATGTATAAGCCATCCCTAGTAGCTCTTTCTTCAAAGTTATCTGGTTTTGGCAAAAAAACCTGAAATGAGATGCTTACCCAAGCTTCTTAACTATTTTAATGTCTCTGAGATCTACACTGGTAGCTGTGGCCGGGTCGATCACTTTCATCACCGCATTGACACTCATTGGAGAGAGGAGACTTGAATACTGAGAGACAACCTAGATTTAAGGCAGAAAGTTACTTCCACAGAAGCAATAATTTAAGAAATAAATACAAACTCTGGATTTACAAGGACTTGTTATCACCTATTTGGATATAGTAGATGAGACACTAAAGTTAAAGCTCTTTTTTCTACCCAATTTGCAAGTTGCTCAATATACAAATAAGAACATGTATGCTTTTCTTTTATTACAGCATTTGGCACAATCTAGATTGCCAATAGTTAAAAAGAACAAAAGGCATTTGATTTTATGTGAAGAGTTCCTACCTATATTGAGTGTGTAATCAAGATATCACATCAGATTATTTATGTACCTAATACCAAGGGGCTGAGAAGACAGCCAATGGAGAGGGTACTGGCTGGTTCTGTGTGTCAATGACACAAGCTAGACTTATCAGAGAGAAAGGAGACTCCCTTGAGGAAATGCCTCCATGAGATTCAGGTATATAAGGCATTTTCTCAATTAGTGATCAAGGGGAAGCAAGCCAGTAAGTAACATCCCTCCATGACCTCTGTATCAGCTCCTGCTTCCTGCCCTGTGTGACTTCCAGTCCTGACTTCCTTTGGTGATGAACAGCAATGTGGAAGTGTAAGCTGAATAAACCCTTTCCTCCCCAACTTGCTTCTTGGTCATGATGTTTTGTGCAGAAACAGAATCCCTGACTAAGATAGATAGTATTCATCAAATTTCTTCATGTCCTTGGCAGATTGAAACAAAAAAATTAGGTAGGTCATTTGCTTCAAGTCACACAACTTGACTAGTGCTAGAATACTAAAAATAAATAAATAAATTACTGCTTCTATCTAATACCAACTAGGTTATATATTTAGAGTGGCCTGGAACTTGCTATGTATACCATAGGAAAGGAATGCAAGAAAAAAAAGATTTAAATTGGACAAAATCATAATAGAACAGATGGTAGCATAAAATTTAATATTTTTGTTTACAAACTTCTAAAAAAAACTAATGTGTATGAACATTTTGCCTGCCTGTATGTCTGTGCATCATGTGTGTGCCTGGTGACTAAGGAGGCCTGAAGAGTGTGTTAGGAATCTTGGAACTGAAGTCACACATGGCTATGAGTTGCCACGTAGAAGCTGGGAATTGAACCCAGGTCCTCTGGAAAAGCAGCAAATACTCTTCTGACTGTTAGAAAATCTCTTCAGTCCCAAATTTAAAATTTTTATTTCACCTGAATTTTCCCAAGAAACTTGTTTCTTCACTACTTTAAATCTTGTAAATAAGAAAAGCAGTACATATATTATGAGCTGGATAGTGGATGGGGAATCCATGCTGAGTTCAAATACCAGTTTCATCCTCTCCAAGTGTGCCATGGGGTGAGTCATTTAGTTTTTATGTTTCTTCCCCCCACCTCATTCTGTAAAATGGGAATAACTATATAAAATCCTAAAGACAGAAGATGTTAAAAACTTAGGACAACATTTTCACACAATATTAAATAAAAACTACTTATGTTGACAGAAATTCTATAACAGCCTTTGATGTTGGAGATGAGAAAGTTCCCAATTTTAAAGCCCAGTTTTTGCTTTACCAGAAAAGTGTTTAAGATGCAGTACGTGAAAAAGTACAAGTGGATATTGCACCTATGAGAAACTCCTAATTCTTTTTTTGTCCCCCCCCCCCCCCCAAGACAGGGTTTCTCTGTATAACCCTGGTTTTCCTAGAACTCACTCTGTAGACCAGGCTGGCCTCAAACTCAAAGATCTGCCTGCCTGTGCCTGCCTAGTATTGGAATCAAAAGTGTGTGCCACCATGTCCAGCTAATAACGCCTTATTCTTTTGTTAGTCTTACTGATCATTTTACCCCAGTCTTAAAACCAATTGTCATAGAAATTATTATTACTAGTCTTCTTGTGGCAGTGTTAGATACAGTTTAGCAATCAATGCTCACTGTGTCATAACATACTATTAACTGTAATTTAATTCTCCCTTAGTGGTAGTCTTACCTTTGAATTCAATGAAGTGGTTGCACTATTTAACAAAGTTTCTCTGTCGCTCAGTTGCACAGGTCGAGACATGTCAGTAAGGATTTCAAGACCCTTTTCCAAAGCTTTCTGGAATGACTCGGAAATGATAGTTGGATGTATACCTGCCATTTATAAATCAAGTTAATTACAAACTACTTCTTTATCATTATTTTAAAATGTTTTACTCATTAAAATGTCAAAGTAATCTAATACCTTCCACCCCCCACCCTCCTTTTCTGTTGTGATGCTGAGATTGACCCCAGGGCCTCTGGCATGGTAGGCAAACAAAACTACTAATCTATATCAGAGGCTCCAAATTCTCATCATACAAACTAATTTATAATTCAGTTGTAAACAGAATGCTTAAATAATTGCTTATTATAGTTAATAGCTAACTTCTCAATTTGAAACCAACGAAGTACATTTTCATGCAGTATTAAAGCTGAAACCAATTTCATGCTCTCTAAAACATCACATCTACTTTAAGGCAGAACTGGAAAGTTGCTGTGATAAATACCACTTATCAAAGCAAGGGCCTCATCTTCTCATCTAAGACATCTATCTCTCCAAGCCTGAGATGCAATATTACAATCATTTATTTTTGAACAGCAGAATTCTCTTTAAAAATAAGCAAAATAGAAGTTCTTGACAAAAAAGTAGTTACTTCAAAGTAAATCCTACATTACTTAATAGCTTGGCTTTTTATGTTTGCCTTTTAAAAACATTTCTGTCATTCTTCAGTAATAAAAAGTATATTATATTCTACATACCTTTCTGCAAAAGTTTGGTACAGGAGTCTAAAAGAGAGCCAGCAATGATGACAACTGACGTGGTGCCATCCCCTGCTTCTATGTCTTGAGCTTTAGACAGTTCCACCAGCTATGTGAACAAAACATGCCAAGATGCTAAGAAATGAGAACTCAGTAACATCTAACTCAAGCCATCACATCGATGTCACCTACACAGAATTAGAAAACTTAATACATTCCCGACACCTGATTTTTAGTTTACCTTGGGTTTCATTTAAAGATGAAAATCAATGTGGTGCACAAAACTGTTCTTATGATTTCTAGTTTAAATTGTAGATTGTAAAGGGTTTTCAGAAAATTCTGTCTGAGGTCCTATTGAAAAGCATCAATACTTAAGAGTTGTGGATATGCCTCAGGAGTGCTTGCCTAGCACCAGGGAAGCCCTGGGGGTTTGAGCCCCAAACAACATAAAGGAGATGCTGGTGGCACACATGTAATTGCAGTATCTTAAAGGTGGACACAGGAGGATCAGAAGTTCAAGGTTATCCTTTGCTACAAAGCAGTTCTAGGCTAGCCTAGGCCAAAATGATACCCTGCCTTAAAGAAAAAACGTATCAAGGTCTTACAGGTATCTTATATAGATGGCAAACTATTGAAGTCATTCATAAACACCCTTATGAAGTTTTTCTGAAGCAACCACACAGAAACATAATCTTACTTATTAGAAAGTTATCTTTAAGTAATGAAAGGAGACCTTTTGTGAAGCACGTTGTCTATGATAAGTGCAAATGATTTTTTTGCTTCACAGCCAGAGTACTTAAGATTGTAGGAATTTGTTGTGCCCGAGAGTACATTCTAACAGAGAGCAATTCCTAAAGCTTATTTTTGCTAATACAACTTCTCACTTGCCACAAAACTAATTGTGACTCTTAAGTTATAATTTTTAATAAAGACCAGTGAAAACTTAACATTTGATATGTGATTAAAATTACTGTTTTCTAAGAACTGTGGACGTAGCTCAGTAGTATAGTTCCTGTTGAGCTTGCACAATACCATAGGTTCAATCCCTTAGCACAGAACCAGCAAAAACAAAACAAAAACCTCTTATAGAACACCTCAGAAAGAACAGTATCTTAAAGATGTACATTTTAGCATAAAGATACAAAGAGTCTCCATGTTTAAGTAGTATCAAATTTAACCAAACCAAGTATCATACAAGTACACTAAAAAACAAACCACTTAACAAGACAGCCCATGCCCATGCATATACTCCCTAGTGCTCAGGATGAAGCTGGATTGCTGCCAAGTTCAAGGTTATACAGTGACTACCAGGTCACTAGGGCTACTGAACAGAGTATGTCTCAGAACACAAGCCACTCATCTACACTTACCATTCTGGCTGCTGGGTGCAACACTTGCATTTGTTTCAGAATGGTGGCACCATCATTTGTAATGGTCACATCGCCTTTTCCATCTTGAATCTGAAAAGATTTATTTTTTAAAACTTTAATGCAATATTCTACTAGCTCTATCCCATTTACTGTTGCATACAAGTTATGTTTATGTATATATTGCTTAACTCAAAATTCCTTTCATTAGTAAAACAATATAAAACATTCACACCAACTCAACTTTACAAAAGAAGTAACTGGCTCTGCCCAGTTTGCTCTATTACATTTAAGTGTGTGTGTATACATATTTGAGCAGTGCTCAGAGACCAGGTGTGTTGGATCCTCTGAATCTACTGATGGCAGCACAGCCGGGGTCCTCTATAAGAACAGTATGTGTCCATCTCTCTGGCCCAGCTCAGGGTATGTAAAGTAGTCTACGGGTGAAGCTCATTCAGTTCAAGCATGAGGACCTTGGTTCAGAGCCCCCAAATTCCTTGGCTAGACATATTGGTTTGTCACATTTTTGGTTGCTAACTAGATCTCAATTTGAGAACACATCAATCTAAAATTATTAGACTCTATCTGTTTTATGCTGTCAATCAATTAAGAAAAAAAGCCTGAAAAGTTGAACTGGGCACAGTGGCTCACACTTGTAATCCTAGCTAGCATTCCAGAGGCTGAGGCAAAAGGATTTAGCTCAGGTTTCAAAATAAATGAACAGCCAAACATGTGAGCACAAGCCTGTGATCCCAGCACTTCAAGCAGAAGCAAGAGGATCAAGGGACAGTCTCAGTTATTTATGACTGACTTAAAAAACAAAACAAAACAAAAAACCCCCAAAAGGCATTAAAATATATAGTTAAATACTACCTAAGTAATCTCTCCTTTTGATGAACTATAAGACTTTTGGAGGGATTCAAGGAGGAAGAGGTGGTAGTACACACAAGGGCTCCAACTTAGGGCCTTGTTCCACCCTAGGTAGGCGTTCTACCATAGAACTATTTGCCAGCCCCAAAACAGCACCACCTTTCATCAGACCTTAGAATGTAAACAGAAGCTCTCAATAAATAATGAATTATTTAACTTTTTTACCATTTTGTCCATTCCTTTAGGCCCAAGGCTTGTTCTAATGGCATCAGCAACCGCTGTTAAAAATAGAAGAAAAACAGAAAATCATATATTAAACCAAGACTTAAAAAAAGCAAAGTTTTGTTTCAAACTTGTCCTCATTAAGATATGGTATATAATAGCTTATTGTGCCCCCTAAAACTTTATGCCTAATAATAACCTTAATAGACGCTAGGATACTTCACATACGCTATGTTTATGTGGAACAAATTTTCAAGATTTCTCTGAGAATCAAAATGGTACAGTCTAGTGTTAAGTTCTTAGTTCTCTATTCCTTAACGGTACACAACTCATCCACTAGCCTTTTCTCTCCCCAAACAAAAACATAATCTGCAGAGAACACATATGTGGGACCCATAGTCTAATAATTCTTCTGTATCCCTTTAAGTAGTATATGCTTTTGGCCACATCAAGTAAAGAATAAATAATTTAACAGAAAATACCTTGTATAACATTAATAATGTTTTATGTATGTCATGACTTTAGCAGTCAAACGTTTCAGATGATTTTACTGGACCTGTTTCAAAATATTCACTACCTAAAAAAATTACAGTATTTTAGATCTACATCTCTAGGTTAATCCATAACACAAGCTAGTTACTGTTAAATGATTTATGCCGAGCTACCAGTATTTTCTTCCTCACCATTAGCGAGTAATATTATCTTTATTTGAGAGGGGATGGATAATTCCAAAATGAACCAAACTCAAGCTGTATCTGGAAGAAACCTTTCTCACTCCCTAGGGTTTTGTTTTGACTTGGAAAAACTAGTTTGCCCTTTGCTCTTTTAGTAACTATAAAGACAGCTTTACCGACAATTTGGGTAACCAATACCTTCTATGTGCATGGCTCCTTCTGTCCTGTTTTAATTTTTATGCACCCTTCCTTTGAAAAGTGACTGTTCTGGACAGTTTATGTCAACCTGATCCTAGCTGAAGTCATCTCAGAGGAGGGAACCTCAATTAAGACTGAGTAGCAGACAAGTAGGGCATGTTCTTAATTAGAGATTGAGGGGAAGGTTCAGGCTATTGTGGGTGGGTCCATGCCTGGGTTGATGGTCCTGGGTTCATAAGAAAACGGGTTGAGGGCTGGAGAGCTTAGCAGATGGGTAAGAGATAGCTGCTCTTCCAGAGGTCCTGAGCTCAATTTCCAGCACCCACAATCATGTATAACCAGTCCCATGGGATCCAATGCCTTTTGGTGTGCAAATATACATACAGACAAAACACCCATATACATATAAATTACATAAATAAATCCGTCTACCTTGTTTTTTCACAGTAATAGAAACCCTAGCTAAGATGGTTGCCTGAAGTAAACTCCCCATTTCGTAATAAACTGTACATTCTCTTGGTCACTCAAATGGCCCTAGAATTGATCTTTCAATACCCCAATGACTCCACCACCATACACAAAATTAATGAACTCAATAAATTTCCAGGTGTCAGGTACTCACTCCAAACTTCCAAGACCCTTACATAGACCACCTGGTCAACTTGGCTTTTCCAACTCGGTAAGGCCCATCCAACATACTTAACTTACAGCTCCAACACACTACAGTCACCTGCAAGGTTTACTTTATAACACTTTCACGTTTAATCCCCTCCCTCCCCCCAGCAACCCTGCAAATAAATTGTTACCTCACCCAACTTAACAGCTGTACTGAAAATAAAACCAACGATTTCCTGGATCCCAGGACCTCCAAAAGATATGACAGCATGCCTGTTCTATCTATTTCACTTCTCAAGTCACGCATCTTTTCCTCCAGCCCAAATAAACCCTGACAATATCTATCTCTAAGGCTTTGCTCTTAATTTTCCTTCCGTATTTTTTTCTTTTCCAGTTCTGGTTCTCTAAATGCTCACTACTACAAAAAAACAGCTGCAATCTTCCCCGAACTGACAGCAAGGGAACTTTGGTTCAGAGGTTAAAAACATGAAATAACACATGCAGAGACTAAAACTCAGGCCAGATTTTCGTCACGTGCTTTACAACCTTCTGTTCCTCACCGGCCAGTCCAATGGGATTTACACCGACTATCCGATTAGTACCACGGAGCGGAAAAGTAAGTTCATTTAACTTGGACCTTAAAAAAAAATACTGTGCCGTCTACCACTGGGTTTAATAAACAGCCAAGCTTTAGTTCTGGAGCGTCAGATCTCATTGCTTTCAGTATTTTAGACGGTTGTCTGCACCAACGTGACCAACACCGCCCATGCCTGCAGGAGATGAACCAGGGAGCATCGCGTCCCACAATGGGGCGTGTCCGTGGCCTCCACGCTCGGAGTGCTCAGTAGAAAGCTGCGCTCTACCGGACGAGACCACCTTGGAGGAACACAACCCACCCAGGGCCAAGGTCACAGTGAGAGGCTGGACCGTACCGCCGCGAGGCGGGCCGGCGAGGGGCTGATACCTTTGGCCGCGGAAATGTTGCTGAAGCGGATCTGGGCCGGCTTGTCGCGGTCCTGGTAGGCGCCTTTCCCGCGGTTGCCCGGCCCTGCGGCCGGCGGCCCGCTTCGGGAAGCTACGTTCTCCGGCATGGCGACCTTGGTGGCTTCTGCACGGGTTCAGGAGGCCCGATGGACACGGATTCCGGCCTGCTGTGGAGTAACGGTCTCTCAGGCCGCCTCCTCCACGAACCTTCCAGAAAGCGACGCCGGCAGAGAAGGCGGAAGCCGAGAAAGGGGCCCTAGGGGGAGCCGGCGCAGGTGTGACGTCAGGGGCTGTCCGCCGCACGCCGGCTGCACAGCCTGCGCGCGGAGATCCGGCCTGCGGATTGTCGTCCTGTCCCCGTGCCTGGGCGCTGAGATGGAGCGGGAGGTTTTATAGGCGTGGCTGGAGCCACTCAATGTGGACCTGAGCCTCTAGCTCCTGCTAGTCCAGTTGATGAAGCCATGACAGCTCTGGCTTTGTTCCGAAGTGGGTGTGGCGCAGCCGGCTTTTACGGACATCTATGTCTAAATTCTATTCCTAGTTTATTCACTTTGTAAAGGTGTTGGAGGAGAGATTTGCCATGAATGGTTTCCTCCCTTTTGTATATATTTTGGCTGCCTAGGGATTTAAATACATTGGTTAAATGGCACAGAATTTTAATAGTTGTGGAGCGGTGACTGCTTGTCAAATCCAGTCCGCCTTCTAGTTAAGATCTTTTCCGTAAGCATAGCCACTGACTCTTAGGGAACATAAACATTCTAATAACTGATTAGTAGTTATCTGCTGAACAAAGTGTGAAGTCTTTACACCTTACTTAATCCTCATAATCCCATGAAATAGATGCCATCGTCTTGACTTCATGGATGATGAAGCTAAAGCTCAAGGTCAACCAGAAAGGCAGTGGAAGGCAGTACATAGCCAGGACTCTGTCTTTAGGTAAACTTAAAAGGTTTCTATAACCACTGTCTTTGACTGGGGAAGTGTATATAGGCAATACTCATCACTAGTACCTCATAGTTAATCACTAAAGAGCCCATAGGTGCCAGATGCCTGCAGTAGGTTAAGGAACACTTGTTTCATGGGATTAGTCCTGTGATCACGAGGAGCTTTTACATGCACTGGGCTTTTAGGACTAAGATGAAGTTTTCAAGCCTCCCCCTTGGGGGGGAGGGAAGGACACATCTAGTTTACCCCTCCCTCACAGCACATAAATATTCTATGGTTGTTGAGAGAACTGCTTGATATGAAGAGAACAGGTACTGATACTGTGGTGGTTTGAGACGTCTCCCCTAGTTTCAGACATTCAAATACTTGGTCCCCAGTGGGTAGCTCTGATTGCAGAAGCTTAGGAAGTGTAGCCTTGCAGCAGTATGTATATCGCTGGAGGCAGAGTTTGTTTCAAAAGCTGCCAGCCAGTCCCAGTGTGTGCTCGGCTTTCTGTTGACAATTTGAGATGTGAGCTGTTCCTTCTTCATGCCTACATGTTGCCAAGCTTCCCTGATGTGCCAGTGATGACACAGTCCTTGAGCCATAACCCACCCCCACCCCCCAGAGAATCCTTCCCGATATAAATTGACTATCTCGTGGTGCATTTGTTTGCTTTTTTTATTTTTATTTATTTATTTTTTTTTGAGATAAGGTTTCTCTGTGTAGCCTTGACTGTCCTGGAACTAACTGTAGACCAGGCTGACCTCAAACTCACATCGATCCATCTGGCTCTGCCTCCCAAGTGCTGGGATTAAAGGCCTGTGCCACCACCACCCAGCATGGTCATGGTGTTTTATCACAGCAACAGAGAATTAATTAACAGGAGTACTCTGGCTTCTTCTGCCCCTAAAAGCAGGAGACAAAACTACGATCTAAAAGGGACCTTCACTGTGCCTGCAGGAAGACATGCCTCTTCCCAAGGACAGGGAAGCCGAATGAAAGAGGTACATGCCAATCTCTGCCAATCATACTGGAGAACTGAGTTCACTGCCTACCCAGATGCATTACAGGGGCAGAACCTCATGCACTGATGTTTCAGGAAATTCTTTTTTTCTGCAATAGGTGGGTTTATCTACGGTTCCATGACAACAGCTTGTGTGGACTGTCTGCATGGTTTGCTTTCTTTTCTTTGTTGACATTTCCTTCATGGCCCATCTGTTGCTGACATCCCCTGAAGTGGTTACCTGTTCAGACCTAGGCACAGAAGACAAGAAATCAGGGGACAGAGAAATTAAGAGGCATGCTAAAAACAACTGATTGGGGGCTTTCATGATTCAGCACCTGCTTTTCTTTCTTGTAAGGTGAGCTGAATTGCTTTCACAGCAAAAACATGACCTTAAACCATCTATGTTCTTACCAAAAAGGGGTGGGGGTGGGTAATTAGTTCAAGCCCCTTTGTCATAAGTCACTTTATTATTTGTCTCATTAACAGATGATTGTCTGGCTCAAACTTTTTTTTTTTTTTTTGGTTCTTCATTTCCTCCTGAAGTCTTCCATGTCGTGTAAGACTTAAATTTATATGTTTTACTTATCTGTCTTTGTTGAAAAGTTCTATCCAAAGCTGAGCAGTTGGTGGTGCATGCCTTTTACACCCCTGCTCCCCCCGCCCCCACACAAACACTCAACGGTTAAACAAAAATGAAGTGGGAGCTGGGAAGATGAACACTTTAGAATACAGGTTAGAACACTTGTTGCTCTAACAAAGGACCCAGGTTTGATTCCCAGCACCCACATAGATTGAGCACAAACACCTGTAATCCAGCTCCAGAGGATCCAACACCCTCTTCTGACCTCCACAGGCACTGCACATATATTGTGCACATACATACATGTAGGCAAAACACTCAGCAATCGCTAGTGTATGCCACCACTGCCTGGCACAGTTTATATTTTTAATGTTTACAAAAACATTACTTCCTGCCTGGAACCATTTGCTTGCTGGCATACTTGGCCATGATTAGAGGGAAACCTGTGTGGAAGGAGGGCTGTTTGTTAGATGTTGGTTCCCCTTGGGGCTGAGCTTCTGGGTCTTTTTCTTGTTGCTGCATTAGAGTATTCTCTTAGTGTTTGCCCAGACTTGTTATCTACAAAAACCTGCAATTTGAAATTTAATAAAAGATAACTGTATTTTGAGCCTTTTGTTTGAAAAGCAGTCTAAACTGCAGTTGGGGGGCCAACCTGTAGCTGCAACTATGACAATAGCAGCCCCTGGTGGCAGAAGAATGAATTTCTTTTATTGATCAACCTGGTGATTTGGAATTGAGGCAGGCCAGGCTGACAAGGTTCTCTGTCCAGTGGTATGTAACAGAGTATAGCACCACCCAAGTGCCACTTTGGCATAAGAATTATTTTGAATTTAAAGCAATTAAGAAAGAGTAGGTGCCAAACGCCTATCAGCCAAAATATGTCTCGGTGAGTATTCACTCTAAGAAATGGGTCCTGGCTGGAGAGGCAGCTCATGCTTCTGCCTTGTTTGTTCCTTGACTACTTTGTTTATGCCTTAAAACTGACCATATTCTTTGTGTGCATAAAATATATAAAAGCAATATAAAAGTAATCTAAAAGCAGACTGGAAACAAAATAAACCTGCTTCAGCCTCAGCACTGGCTGGGGTCACGTTATCATGTTGTCTAATTGTCTTTTTCTTTTCAATCTTCCCTCCCTCCCTGGAGACCCCGCTGACTGACTGAGCTGGCTTAGTCAGACACACCTAGCACTTTGAAGGTTGGAGTATAAAACGCTACTTCCCAATCAATTGTGTTGGGGGCAAAGAGGTCCTTGTGCTCACAGATAAGCACCCGGGAAACCAGGAATGTTAAACACAAAGGGCTGTGTCTTCACAGAAAGAGACATATAACCTGTTTCCTGCTCAGAAGGCTGGGAATCGATGTGGTTAGTAGCCCGGTGCTGTGTGTATGGCCAGGGCACATCTGGCTTCCCCAGACTTTTATGTTTACCTCAGTCATTCTCCCTAGATCCTTATCTTGAGTACTGTTTCCCAGTCAGCAGAATCCATCTTTATGGAAGAGTTCACATGTACTTTGAAACGACTTTCAATGTAAACATAGCTTAAGCTTCACTGTACACAGAAGAGTGAGTTAATTATCATCAGGAAACTCTTTTCCAAAATTGTGCTGTGGTTAAATATGTCTGAAATAAACTGCCCTGTGTCAGACTCCTGAAGTTTAAACCAGCACCAGCTCCTGAGATGTATTCAATGGGATTTCCTTCTTGCCTCAAGCAACTGATGCTTTGCTGGCTGAGGTCTTTCCAGAGCGACCCCCCTCCCCATACACATAAGTTTTTAGGTTTTCTGTTTGTTTGTTTTTAAAGATTTATTTTATGTATTTGAGTACATTGTCGTTCTCCTTGGACACACCAGAGGAGGGCATCAGATTGCTGGGAGTTGAACTCAGAATCTCTGGAAGAACAGTCAGTGCTCTTAACTGTTGAGCCATCTCTCCAGCCCGTTTTGTTTTTGAGACAGAATCTCATGTGCCTACAGAGTACAAAGAGGCCAGTATATAATAAACCCCTGCCTAACCTGGGGCTCCCTATGTCGCCCACCCAACCTGGCTTCCCATTTACAACTACCTGTCTCTACCTCCTGAAGGATGGGAATAAAGACATGTGCCACCATATCTGGATCAGTAAGTTTTATATCTACATTTTAGACCTAATTAAAAACAATTTAAAAAAATAGCCATTGTTTGTGTACTCTTAAGTCCTCAACACAGTATAAGTTATCCATGAAATGAGTCTTTGGTCTTTCATATGAATATTTAAAAATGAAAGGAAATTCACTGGAACTGGAGATGTTGCTTAGCGGTAGAACACCTACCTAGAACACACATAGCCCTACGTCTAACCCTCTCAAAACACAAGTGAAATAAAAACTCAAGGGCTCTTTGAAAAGTCAGTTGGATGGTGTTTCGCTAGGGCAAACACGTGAAGGAATATTTCGTTAAAGTGAACACAGGTGTGAAAGGCTAAGCAAGGCAGACTCATGAAGGAACGTTTTGCTGAAGCAGACACAGAAGAGAGGATGTTCTGCTAGAGCAAGCACACGAAAAGACACATGATAAAAGATTCTTTACTAACACACATATATTGGTCTAGCTTATATTATATAGTTAAGCTACATTTGTTGGGCCGCCATTTCTCATAGAGAGAAACTTACCAAAAAACTTTTAGTGGTGTACTATCGTTTGCTGCCACTTTCAAGGGCTCAGGCTGATTGGATGACGTGCTGAGGCAAGACCCATGTTGAGGCAAGACACGTGGAGGACACGAGATGTCTGGAGAGCATAAATAGGACTCCAGAGACAGAGATTGGCTTGCTGATATACACAACAACCTCTCCCCAAACCTTAAATCCACATCTTTTGTAGAAGTCACTGTTGCAAACACATTTCCTTCAAAAAAGATGGAGAGATTTGGCTACTTTGCATATCTGCTCACCAGTCTTTAACACAACTGGAGTTCATATTGTATTATGCTAGTTCCCTTTATTTTAATTTTTTGTTGTTTCAAGACAAGGTTTCTCTGTGTAGTTCAGACTGGCCTTCCTCAGTCTCAGAGAACTTCCTACCTCTGCCTCCCAAGGGATTAAAGCCTAGCGTGCTATTTTTTTTAATTACAATTAGTTTATACTAATTTTTCAGTTGAAGCTAATTTCTATGTTGTGAAACTGTCTTTTAGTGTATATAAGTCACTGAGCTTTGGTAAAGGCCAAAGCAGTGTAACTAGTACCAGTGGCTGCTCATAGGAATTTTCATCATCTGAAAAATAGACCTTGTACCCACATAGTCACTTCCTCCTCTTCCCTCCTTCAGTCCTTGACAACTGGATTTTTGTAAGGATTTGCTTAATTTAGACATTGCATATAAATAAGATTGTCCAGTTGTCTTTCATGTCTGGCTTCATTCATTTCGTGCGTTTTTTGAAGTTTTTTTTTTTTTTTTTTTTTTTTTTTTTTTTTTTTTTTTTGTAATGTGTGTCTGTGCACATGAGTGCATTGCTGGTGGACACTCTAAATTTCTGAGGCTGGAGTTACAGGAGGTTGTAAGTCGTCTAAAGTGAGTGCTGGGAACTGAACTTTGGTCCTCTACAAGAGCAGTATGAATTTTTAACCACTGAATCCGTCCAGCCCTCATTTAGCACATTTTAAAGATTCACCTATATTATAGTATCATGTTACATGCTTATTATAGCTGAATATAAGGTTTTTTTTTGTAATTATGTAGATGGATATTTACTAATGGGATTCCACTTCAAAAATGAAAAGAAGGCATTGAAAAATATTGGTTGTAGAAATGGAGACCAGACTACTGAATGACTAGAGAGACAACATACGAGTATACACAAGGGAATTAACTCAAGCAAAGGGATCACGTCTTCAGGAGGTAACATGGAGGGGGTGGGGAATTATAGAGCTTAGAACTGAGTGGCAGGCACTGTTCATTTAATTGCAAGCTGTAGAATGAGATACAGCCATCGAAGAGTTAAAGCAGCGTTCTTCCGGAGTTGCAGCTAGGTATCTCCAGCCAGCGATCTTTCCTTTGCGTGCTCATCAGAGTGAAAACGGAAACAGCAAAAGCAGAGTGACCCTAAAGGAAACTGAGTGGATTTGGCTGTAGTGGAAGTAGTGGATGTGTGGGGCAGGGCAAACGTGAGAACTGTTTATATCGACTAGTGGAGGAACCTGGCATCGCGTTCGGTGGCTGCCTTTGCCAGGCTTTACGGCCCTTCTCGGCCCCCGTAGCGGACCGGAGATAGTCGCTGGGCGGCTGGCTCTCCCTGGCTATGGCGGGCGATCTGGAGGGGTGCAAGTCCCTGAGCGGGCTGCTGAGCGGCCTAGCGCAGAACGCCTTCCACGGACACTCGGGCATCACTGAGGAGCTGCTGCACAACCAACTCTATCCGGAAGTGCCACCGGAGGAATTCCGCCCCTTCCTGGCGAAGATGAGGGGAATTCTCAAGGTACTGTTGTTCCGCCGAGCAGCTCTGCCCTCCTCGCAGCCTCAGACCCGCCCCCAGCCTCGGGTGCTGCTCAGTGGCAGGTCTTCGGCTGCTCAGCCCATCTTCTGAGCCGTGGAGCTCGCTCTGTTGCGCCCTTTGCTTTAGGGACACATACCGGTGAAAATATTCCCATCCCCAACCCCCACAAGACTTCTCTGTGTCTGTAGTATAGATAAGTTTCGAGTTTTCTTCCTCTCGGACTTTGATGGGTTGCACCGGGCGTAGTAGTGCACACCTTTAATCTGCGCACTGGGGAAGCAGAGAGCTGAGTTCGAAGCCAGTCTGTTGTATATAACAAGTTTCGGGACAACCAGGCCAGCCAGGGCAATGTGGTGAGACCCTTGTTTGATGAGAGCGAGAGCGTGCTTGCCAGCTTTCCTGGGTTGTGGAAGTTAGCGTTAGAATGAGGTGGTTGGTGAGATAAAGGATTGATTAACTGGAGTAAACACCACTAAAGCAGTCGACTCTATTTATCAAATGGAACGAAGTATACATCAGACTGTCTCATGAAAACTACTAGAGGGCAACATGACAGGTGAAATTAACTAAAAAGATTTATTTTTATTTTATGTGTATGGGTGTGGTGCCTGCATGTGCACTGGTGGTTGGAACGGTTATAGGCCATCACGTGGGTGCTGGAAACCAAGTCCTCCGCAAGAGGTGCTCTTAACCTCTCTCCAGTCCCCCGACCTGAGTTTTGAGATAGGGTCTCTTGTAACCCAGACTGGCTTTGAACTCACTGTGTAGTTGATCCTCCTTCCACTTCCCAACTGCTAGAATTACAAGCATCTACCACTACCCCCTGCTGTGGCGTGTGTGTGTGTGTGTGTGTGTGTGTGTGTGTGTGTGTGTGTGTGTGTGGCGTATGAGGGCATATGAAGGCTAGAGCTCTATACTGGAACCTTGCACTATAACTCTACCTCTCCTTCCAGTCAGAGCCTCTCACTGTACCTGGAATCCAGTCTCACTGACTGGTTAGAGCAGCCAGGAACTCTGAGATCATCTGCTTGTATTTGCTCCAGTGCTTGGCTGGCTATGCCCAGCCTTTTCATGGGTGCTGGAGAATCAAAACCAGGCCCTAATTGAGCTATCTGCCCAGCTGGTTCCTGTGATTTTTTTTTTTTGGGGGGGGGGTTAAGATGTTATAACTAAAGTGTATTCAAGGTATTATCATTTATGTAAATACTATACAATGTATTGCTTTCACAAAGTCTTTATTTTTATTTTATGTGCATTGGTGTTTTGCCTGCATGTGTATCTTTGTGAAGGTGTTGAAACTTTTGATGCTGGAGTTACAGAGAGTGATGAGCTGCTATCAGGGGTGCTGGGAATTGAACCTGGGTCCTCTGAAAGAGTAGCCAGAACACTTAACTGCTGAGCCATCTCTCCAGCTCCTTCACAAAGTCTTTAAAATATGATGTGCACTTTACAACATTTTAGTTGCAACTAGCCACATTTCAAATGGTTAAAGTGGCCACAAGTGGCTAACAACCATTATATTGATTCTGCTTAAGACCAATGTGGTAGCTTACTTCAGTCTGTCACTCCAGTTCCAGATCTAGCACCTTCTGGTCTTCATGGGCACCAGCTACTCACACAGTGCACTCAATATACGTCCAGACAGAACACTCATACACATAAAATAAAAATCAATATCTTTTTTTTTTTTTTTTTTTGGTTTTTTTCGAGACAGGGTTTCTCTGTGTAGTCCTGGCTGTCATGGAACTCACTCTGTAGACCAGGCTGGTCTCGAACTCAGAAATCCGCCTGTCTCTGCCTCCCAAGTGCTGGGATTAAAGGTGTGCCCCACCACACCCGGCTAAATCAATACATCTTTAAAAGATGAAGTGGATGGACTAGGAGGTGACTCCCTAAGTAAAATGCTTGCTGTGAGAGTGGGAAGACCTGAGCTGGATCTTAGCCCCTAGGTAAATGCCAGGCATGTTTGGAACCCAACACTTGAGAGGAGAAAAGCAGATGCCTAGATTTCACTGACCAGTCAGCCAGCCTAGCCAATTAGTGAGCTCTGGGTTCCATGAGACCTTATGCTAGAATTTAAAAATAGAGTGGAGGGCCAGCAAGGGAGCTGAGCAGGTGAAGGCACTTACTGTTAAGCCTGACAATCTAAATGAAGTTCCTGGAACCCACATGGTAGAGAGAGAATTACTTGTGGCAACTTACTGCCTTGGCCTACACAATCACTTTTTTTTTCTTTTAAAGAGAAAAAGCTGGAGAGTGATAAAGCAGGATCCCCGAAATCAATTCTAGCCTCCACAGCACACAAGCACTCATTTACACACAGGTGGGAGGGCACTGAGGAGAGGCTTGATGCTGACCTCTTATATCCAAAACCACACAGATGAGGAGGCAAATTCAAGGTGCCTACTTTCTTGTTTTTTGAGAGTTTAGTTTAAACTGGCTAAACAGCCTAAAACTACACTATTTAAAGTTCCTGTTAAATTTTAACTTGCTACTAAAAATACTTATGCTTTTATTTATTTACTACATTTATCTTTTTCAAGACAGGGCTTTATGTAGCCCTGGCTATCCTGGAGCTTACTCTATAGGCCAGGCTGGCCTTGAACTGAGATCCACTTGCCTGTGGCTCCCAGTGCTGGGATCAAAGGCAAGCACACTACCTAATTTTTCTCACAGTCTTTGACTAGAAGAAAGAAAAATGCAATTACTTTACAGAACTTGATTGGAATTGGCTCTTGCAATGGGAGAAGTAATGTCTGAGTCACTTGTAGTGTCAGAGTGGCCGAAGTGCCAAAGCCCTAGAGGGAACACAGCGCACCTTGAATTGTATGTATTTATGTGTACCTGTGCACATGAGTGCAGGTTCCTGTAGAGGCTAGAGGCGGTGGGTTCCTTGGAACAAAACTACAGGTAGTTGTGAGCTGCCTGATGTGGGTGCTAGGGTTGGAACTCAGGTCCTCTGAAAGAGCAGTGCATGTTCTTAACCACTGAAATATCCCTCGAGTCCCAAATGTCTCTCATTCTTATAAAAACATAATGTGGAAATGATTTTTAAGTGGAGAGAATGCCTATTACTTAAGTTTTTATTACATATATTTATTTATTGTGTGCATAGGTCAGGGGATCACACTGAATCCCTTCTTCTTCCACCGTATGGAATTGCTTCTGTTTCTGAGACAGAGTCTCATTATGTAGTCTTGGCTGGCCTAGAACTCACTATGTAGACCAGGCTGGCCTGGAACTCACAGGATGCACTGCATCTGTCTCCTGAGTGCTGGGATTAATGGTCTGCAATACCAGGTGGTTTTGGGGGAGTCCAGATGGTCTGACATGGCAGCAGTGTCCTTTCCTGCTGAGCCACCTCACCAGCCCATCCATCTTTAATAAAAGGAAACATACATGGATATATGATGTAAGGGTGTTATAGTATTTATATGCAAAAGTAAGAAACTGTGGACAGAAGGCATTCTTTCTGCTAGACCTTTTTTCCTTTAAACTAAAAGCTAATTATATTCTTACAGTTCATGATGCAAATGAAACTTAAAAAAAAAAAATCCCTCTTCTCCTAACCAAAACTATTCCCTAAGCTAGATATGAGGAGAAGTCTTGCTTGTCATACCACTATAAATATTCAGGTGTAGCACCATGGTCTCCCACTGTACTTACCTGTACTTACCTGTCTGTGTCATGCCATGCCGGGTGAGTACCATTTCATCACTGGAGGCCTGGACATCAAAGGGCATGTGGTCTCCCACGGGTGGCCTTATTGTAGGAACAGGTCCCACAGGTATCACCCCGGGAGGAGGGGCTGATACTGGCATCATGGGGGGGGGTGTCTCCCATGTTGGGTGCTTGCATCATACCAGAGTGAGGAGGACCCAGGGGACTGGAGCCAGGTAAGATCTTGGCCCCTTCAGGAGGAGGAACAGAGAATGTAGCAGAAGTGTCTTCCTTGTTGAAATAAAGATGCCGTTTTGTCAGTCAGGCTCTGGCATGCTCCTCCATCCATTTCTGGAAGTAGTCTTTCCTACTCCTCTGTTCCCACCACCGCAGTGTCTAACAGACTGAGTCATGGATAAGATGTGTGTCCCAGTAGTCACAAGAGAATACCTCTACCCTACCAGATTCCATGTGACAACCCCTCTCCCCTCCTGCCTCCTTTTTTTAGAAGGGTCTCATTATGTAGACCAGGCTGGCCTTGAACTTACAGAAATTTGCTTGTTTTTGCCTGCTGAGATTAAATGTATTTACTACCACCAACACAACCAACCAGCTTCTCCCGGCTCCCCTGCCACCGTGTTCCCCCCCCCCCCCCTCAGGCAGGCTTCTTGAAGGAAGGTTTTTCTTGTTCAAAAGCTTTCCCGATTTTGAACAAAGTGATTATTTTAGATGTTGATAAGGGGCATATATGGGGTAGTAAAAATGTAGACCATGTTCAAGGGATAAATAGGGCTGGGTAGACAGCCTGATAGGTAAAAGTGATCGTTGCTAAAGTGCAAAGCTCTGAGTTTGAATCCCTAAAACCCACATTAAAACTGGATGTGCAGGGGCTGGAAAGATGGTTCAGTAGCTAAGAGCACTTATTCTTACAGAAGTTCTGGGTTTGGTTCCCAGTACACAAATGGTTCACAATCATCTGTGCTATCAGTTCCAGGAATGTACAGCATACCACCCTCTTCTGGCTTCCTTGGGCACCAGGTACATACAAGGAGCACATGCAGGCAAAATACTCATACACATAAATCTCTTTTAAAGATTTATTTATTTTATGTATATGAGTACTCTTAATAAACACCAGAAGAGGATATCAGATCCCATTACAGATGGTTGTGAGCTACCATGTAGTTGCTGGGAATTGAACTCAGGACTTCTGGAAGAGTAGCCATTGCTCTTAACTGCTGATCCATCTCTCCAGCCCCATAAAATAAATCTTAAAAAGAAAAGTCTTAAAACAAAAATTGATCATGTAGCAATTTGCACACACTCCTATGAGGAGATGGAAGGTGGAGACAGGACAATTCTAGAAGCTTAGAGTCAGCTAGTCCGGCATATACAGTGGAAAGACAACAAAGAAACCTCATCTCTAATTAAGTAGAAGGTTAGGACAAACACCATAGGTTGTTCTGACTTGTGGAGGTACACTGGCACACACATGCTCCTGCAGTCACACGTGTGAATGTGTGAATGCACACACACACACACACACACACACTAAAGAAATGGTGAACCGTCCAATTTGATGGTAGTGTGAGGGTTGTAGTAAGGAGCGCTTGTGATGAGGCAAGCAAAAGTGAGGCACTTCCTCTTTTGTTCCTCAAGCACTCCTGCTTTGAAGCAGGCTATACACTTACACATGGATGGTAGGAGACTGTGGGTTGTCACCTAGAAAATCATGTTCTGCATAGAAACGGAAAAGGGAGATACAAAGGACGAGGATAGAATGTGAGAAGATGTGGAACTCCTAGAGAAACGGGGGGTATTCTTATTAACAGGCTCCTGGTTTTGCTGTGCCAAGGAACAAACCCAGGATCTAGTGCTAGCTAGGTAAGGTTGTAATGCCGAGCGACACCCAAGCCTGAGCCCAGGCACCTGGCAATTTGTTGTGCAGAGTGTTTCAGGTTCCTGACTTTCACGCTGTTTCCAAATGTTATGTCTGTTTTCCTGACAATTGTACTGAATATTCTTTTCTATGTACAATGTCACTTTCCTTGTTTGGGACATTAGCAGTCTATTACCTGTTAATCACAAAAAGGGCAAACATTTAATCTGCTTATGGATATGTGAAGCAGCCCATTCATTCATTCACACTAGTGCACCATGATGCACATGTGGATGTCAGAATTATGGGAGTGAATTTTCTCCTTCTACCATGTAGGTTCCAGGAATCAAATCTTCAGGCTTGGCACTTGCACCTTTATCCAATGAACTATCTTGCTGGTCCCCACTCTAGTTTTGATTTCTGGATAATGTTCAAGGAGTTGTGAAATTAATAAAGTAGTCATGGTATATGTAGCTAGTGCTCTTAACCACTGAACCATCTCTCCAGCCTCTATTTAATTGGTTTTTTGAAACAGAAGTGTCACTATGTGTCTGGAACTCACTGTGAGATCCTCCCAAGGGCTGGTATTAAAGGTATGCACCACCAGTCACAGCCCGTTGTTTAATTTCTATATAATTCTTTAAGCTCACATTTATAATTTGCTTTGAAGAATTAATAATACTACCTGAATTTTTATACTGTACTTACTAGCTTGTTCATTTGTAAAAAAGGCAAATGTTATTATTTTTCCTATCCTTAATACTTATTTCTGGCATCTGATAGGCACTTAGTAAAGATTTGTACAACATTTGAATGAATGGGCAGTGCTTAAATGTGCCAGTTGCATTGAAAATGTCAGCACAGTTGGGCATAGTGGCATATGCCTATGTCCTAGCTATTGGGAAGCTGAGACAGGAGTTTAGAGCTAGCTTGGGCAATGTGAACATATAATTCCTGCGTGGGGAGCACAAAAAAATCTAATACTGCAAGTCAGAGTCAGGCATTCTGGGCCAGGACTGATGTGGCCTGATGCTTCCATTCTGCTCCTCACTGTATTCCCATCCTTACTGCCATTGTCTACTGTTACTGGGGTCATTAAACCCACGGCCATAGGCATGCTGGCGGCCATGGGCATGCTGGCGGCCATGGGCATGCTGGCGGCCATGGGCATGCTGGCGGCCATGGGCATGCTGGCTGCCATGGGCATGCTGGTGGCCATGGGCATGCTGGCAAGTGCTATGCAGCTCAGTTTCACTCCTCACTGTCCATGATGTGATAAATCCAGCTTTGCTGTGACATGGTAGGCAACATGTTCATTCATTTGCATCCTATCTTTGGTAGCTGTTGGCAATACAGTAACAGCCTCTGTGACAGATATTATTTGATATTAAGAGCCTAAGATATTTAAAATCTGAACATTTACATAAAGATAACTCTTACCTTAAACATCTATTCTTAAATTTACAATGTTGGTATTTGGAAATAATATGTGTAAATTATGTTAAGTTGGTTACTTGGTAGAGAACTTAAAATTTTCACTCATTCTCAAGATCATGAGATCTATGATTTAAAAAAAATATAGCATTATGAGCTGGAAAGATGGCTCAGAGGTTACGGCACTTGTGCACAGATAGGGACACACACACACAAGGCTTTAAAAAAAAAGAAGAAAAAAATTAGCACTGGATTTGGGAGGTGGTAAATTTCTGTGACCCCAGCAGCTGACAGGCAGATCTTTGTGAATCCAAGGCCAGCCTAGTATACATAGCAAGTTCCAGGCCAGCCAGGGATACATAGTGAGAGCCTGTCTATAAAACAAGGGACATTAGTGTTTCTGTACTCCTGTGTGTTCTACTTTGTAAAACAGATTCAAACAACATAAAAACGATGTTAATAGATATATTAATGATAAAGCATCACAAGGTAAAGTTATTACAGGAAAACAACATGGGAAGCCAGCTTAAACTGCATGGAAATAACACCAATAACATGATACTAAGCATTATAACAGCATTATAACAGACAAAGAAATAATGAATACCTGGTTCTGTCTCTGTTAAAGCCACAAGATTTGGTAACTTGGTTGGAACTAGATGAAGTCACCATGCCTTTCCTTTGTAGTCAGTTTCGTTTTGAATATCTTGGGGAATCTGAAGGATACTGCGTTAGGTTTTTATTCTGTAATGAAGTTTTGTTGTTGCCAAGCCTGATATCAGTCTTGGGTCCAAGTGGTGCTGCCTTAGGGGGTCTCAGGTTCGGTGGCTCTGGCTTTGTGGACCTGGACTGCCGTCCTCTTCTCTTCCTCTTCTTGAACTGTGCCTCTCATGACTCTTCGTGGCCTCTTTGTGAGATTTCTTCCACCTGTGAGGACTCTTCCTCTCAGACTCCCTGTTTCTCTTGGAGGAGTGGTATGAACCCGAGTGGTAGCTTCTTGACTTGCCATAGTATTCCTCATGGTGGTCCTTCCTTTCCCTCCTGTCTGAGTTTTTACTAGAGGAGCCAGTCCAGGCCGGAGACACGAAGATGTCTCTGTTAGCTTCTTTAAATTCGTTGTTGGGATTTTTGAACACATGAAGAAAGTTGCAGTGCTTTCCTTTTGGACACTTTTGCATTTCGAATAAACCGCAAATCGCAACCTTCCACCGGGTCACGGGACAGAATTCACACTGGAGCTGTCGTCCTGCATACCATCTTCCATTAAAGAGAGAGAGGGCTGCTTGGCATTCTTCTTCCGACTGGTACTGAACATACACATTGCCCCGCAGATGAGGTTCCAGGTTGCAGCTTACTTTGAACTGAATCACCTTTCCCACATTCTTGAACTCGGGCAGCACGTCATGGTAGAAATCCAAGAACTGCTGGTAGGTTTCCTCCTCACTGTACTCCAGGTTTGCGTCAGAGTCATAGTCATCCCTTCTGCACTGCTCCATTCCAAACGTTGTAAACATACTCTTCACGAGAAGGGTTGGACTGGACGTGGGAAAGTCGTGTTTCCGTGAACACCTGTTACCAAATCTGCACGCTCCTGTTTTATTGTAGAAGGGACAACTGGGTCGATATTTCTCCAGCCTTAAATCCTTGGGTGGCTCCGGGTTCTGCCAAGTACGTTCATTTTCAGCCTGGTCCAGCATTTTCTGTACCGCTTCCTCTCTCTCTTTCTTCTCCTGTAACTTCTGCTCCTCCTCCTCTCTCTGTTTTTTCTGTTGTTCTTCCCATTCGGCCTTTATTTGTCTCTCCTGTTCTTCCCTCTGTTTTCTAGCAGCCTCCTCCTTTTGCTTTTTCATTCTGAATTCTTCTTGTGCCTTCTCCTCCCTCAGCAGCCACTCCTCATGTAATCTTTGCCGCTCTATCTCCAGCAATCTCTCTGCAAGTTCTTCATTAGCAGAAACATTGTCGTCCTCCTCCTCTGGTGGGGCTTCCAGAGCTCTCAACCGAGCCATTTTCTGCCGACGTTTCTTGCGTTTCTCCTTCTTCATTGCGGCCTTGTATTGTTTTCGGCTGAGTTTCTCAGGAAACGCGGGCTGCCGTGATGCCATTTTACCGCCGAGCGTGGGCTCCTTCCCGGATCTCGTGACAACCTCTCTTTCTCACGCTGTGGATTGAAAATGTCGCCCACTGCTAAGTTGTTCTGCTGTTTAATGTTCGTTACCTTCCTGAACAGCGACTACAGGGTTACAGCATCCAGCCCAGATGACTTTCCTTTTCGCCAGCCTAGAAAGCTAAACCAGCTGAGTCACGGGCGTCTTTGCGCAGTGCAGCAACCAGTAGTTGGATGTGCGCATGCGCAGTCAAAGGACCACGTTTGCGTCCGAATGTGGGCTGTACCGCCTGCCTGTCGCAGTTACCCAGTTATCTGGTTATCCGCAGTTAGTATGGCCTGCCTGCGTAGTAACTCAGTTATCCGCAGTACAGCCTGCCTGCACAGTTACTTGGTTATCCGCAGTATGGCCTGTCTGCGCAGTTACTCAATTATCCGCAGTACGGCGGCCTGCCTGCACAGTTACACAGTTATCCGCGGTACAGGCTGATGCGCAGTTACACGGTTATCCGCGGTACAGGCTGCTGCGCAGTTACACGGTGATCCCCGGTACAGGCTGCTGCGCAATTACACGGTTATCCGTGGTACAGGCTGCTGCGCAGTTACACAGTTATCCGTGGTACAGGCTGCCTATGCACTCTCCCGGTTATCCACAGTACATACGGCCTGTCTGCGCAGTTACCCAGTTACCCGTGGTACGGCCGGCTTGCACAGTTACCTGGTTATCCGTGATAACACCTGCCTGCGCAGTTACCTGGTTATCCGGTTATCTGCTGTATGGCCTTCCTGCGCAGTTACCCAGTTATCTGTTACCAAGTTATCCGTGGTAGGCCTGTCTGCGCAGTTACTCAGTTATCCGTGGTACGGCCTGCCTGCACCTGCCTGCGCAGTTACCCGGAAATCCAGTTATCCGTGGTACGGCCTGTCTGCGCAGTTACCCGGCTATCCAGTTATCCTTGGTACAACGTGCCTGCGCAGTTACCCGGCTATCCAGTTATCCGTGGTACGGCCTGCCTGCGCAGTTACCCGGCTATCCAGTTACCCGGCTATCCAGTTATCCGTGGTACGGCCTGCCTACGCAGTTACCCGGCTATCCAGTTATCCGTGGTACGGCCTGCCTGCGCAGTTACCGGCTATCCAGTTATCCGTGGTACGGCCTGCCTGCGCAGTTACCCGGCTATCCAGTTATCCGTGGTACGGCCTGCCTGCGCAGTTACCCGGCTATCCAGTTATCCGTGGTACGGCCTGCCTGCGCAGTTACCCGGCTATCCAGTTATCCGTGGTACGGCCTGCCTGCGCAGTTACCCGGCTATCCAGTTATCCGTGGTACGGCCTGCCTGCGCAGTTACCCGGCTATCCAGTTATCCGTGGTACGGCCTGCCTGCGCAGTTACCCGGCTATCCAGTTATCCGTGGTACGGCCTGCCTGCGCAGTTACCCGGCTATCCAGTTATCCGTGGTACGGCCTGCCTGCGCAGTTACCCGGCTATCCAGTTATCCGTGGTACGGCCTGCCTGCGCAGTTACCCGGCTATCCAGTTATCCGTGGTACGGCCTGCCTGCGCAGTTACCCGATTATCCGCGGTTATCCGTGGTATGGCCAGCCTATGCAATTACCAAATTCATGGTACAGTCGGCTTGCGCAGTTACCCGGTTATCCGCTTATAGCCGGCCTCCATGGCGCAGCTGGCCTGCGCAGTTACCTGGTTATCCGTAGTATGGCCAGCCTACGTAGTTACCCGGTTATCCATGGTATAGCTGGCCTATGGTTATCTGCTTTACAGGTCGGCCTGCGCAGTTATCCAGGTATCCGCAGTTATCCGCGGTATGGCTGGTCTGCGCAGTTACCCTGTTATCTGCAGTTACGTCTTTTCTCGGGAACGGGGAGCCTGCGCAGTACAAATCTTACTGCTTTTTTTTTTTTTTTTCCTTTTTTGTCTCCGCCCCCTGCAGTGGGAGTGCTGGCCCTGAGCCTGGGTAGACCTGTCTTAATGCAGGCCACCAAGCCGGTGCTGGCCACCCACCTTTCCGGGATCCTTTATGTGGTACTAGGGATAGAAATTAAGTTCTCATATTTGTTTGGGCTTTACCAGCTAAACCATCTTTCTAGCTTCAGTTCCTCACTCTTGTGGAAAGTAAGGATTTTTTTTTTTTTTTTTTTAAATATTAAATGCGTTTTGTTCTTTGTAAAACACATTCTTTTCATTTGTCGTGTAATGTAGTTTTGTGGGGTATTCTCCAGAGAAGACTGCTCAGACAAGAGTTTAAGCCAAGAGAAAATATTTTCTTTTTTTTTTTTTTCTGGGATAAGGGTTTTAACTGTGCAGCCAGGCTGTCCTGGAATTTGCTCTGTAGACTAGGCTGGCCTTGCATTATGCTATGTTTAGGTATGGCCCTCATAGACTCATATGTTTGAACAAGCCTATGGGGGCCAGGGAGTGGAATGTGATGGTTTGTATATGCTCTGCCTAGGTAGTGGCACTATTAGGAGGTGTGGTCTTGTTGGAGTAGGTGTGTCACTGTGGGTGTGACCTTTAATACCATCATCCTAGCTGCCTGGAAGTCAGTATTCTGCTAGCAGCCTTCAGATGAAGCTGTAGAACTCTCAGCTCCTCCTGCACCATGCCTGCCTGGATGCTGGACTGAACCTCTGAACCTGATAGCCAGCCCTAATTGAATGTTGTCCTTATAAGAGTTGCCTTGGTCATGGTGACTGTTCAAAGCAGTGCAATTCTAACTCAGAAGAAAGATCTGCCCTCCTCTGTGTCACAAGAAAGAAAGTAGATAATTGTAGTTAGTATAGCAAAAGTTATGCTTTATGCTGAGGGCCATCACACAAGGTTCACACTTTAAATTCCTAACTATGGTCCTAAGTCTTTATTCCCAGGGTGCTCACATGTGTGATGTATCTTAGCTGGCGGTCAGGTCCAGTCTAACAAAAGTCTCTGACTTGAGGGTCAGGATACTGGGGAGACTGTCCAGCCACAGGGCTCATCTAGAGGGCATCACTCCAGATGTGCAGAACAATGGGCGTCATGGGGTTTATACCTGTGTCAGGTTTTCTTGAGTGGGTGATGTTGCTGGGTTCTGGTTGTCAGGCACAGTGTTGGCTGTAGTGGTCCTGATTAAACTATTTTTATATGTCTAGAGACTTTAAAAAAAAATACTATACTTATTACACTGCTTCCTGAGTGCTGGGACTAAAGGCCTACACTGCCGCCACCCATCTAGAAAATCTTAGAACAGAACTATCCAGAACTATCCAGAAGCAAGGTTAGTTCATTTAGAAACTTTCCCACAGCTTGTGGCTTTGACTGATTAAGTCTTTGCTTTTATTTTTGCCAGGTAGTGCTGTCTGTGTGCTGAGTTTTACAGCCTGAATGGGCACTTCCATCGTGGAGTCAGTTGTGCTGAGGTCTGGGGCCCTGTGTTACAGTAGAAAGATTTTACTGTTACTATATGGTTTGGATAATATAATTAAACATTAGTAAAAATAGATTTAAAAGGTCCCCCCCCCTCCAAAAAGAAAATAAAACAAATCCAGGCAGTGGTGGTGCACACCTTTACCTCCAGCACTAATCTCTGAGTTCGAGGCCAGCCTGGTCTACAGAGTGAGTTCCAGAACAGCCAGGGCTACACAGAGAAACCCTGTCTCTAACAAAACAAAACAAAACTGTGAGTTAGTTACTTGGGATACAGTCTCTCTCTTTAATGTAGACTGGCCTGGGGCTCACTGGGTAGCCCATGTAGACTGTGAACTTGCAGCAGCTATTTTTTATAAGTCTCTTGAGGGTTGGGGTGACACAAGTCCTGAGCTAAATATGGACTCATAAATAGAAGAGGGCATACTTTTAGGTTTTAACTGTAATTTTATTTTTCTACTGTAGGTGGCAGTAGAATATTGGTTTGCTAATAGCTGCAGAACTGCATAAAGATATTTAATTTTTTTTTCCTGGAATGTTCGAGGCAGAAAATGCTTTTGCTGGCTATTCAAAAGTAATAATTTTGTGTATAAAAAATCTAAACATTTGGCTTGGCATTTTGAAATTAAAATTATTTTTAATAAAAAATTTGTTTCAATGGGGCTGGAGAGATATCTCAGTGGTTAAGAGCTCTTATTGCAAGCTGGGCAATGGTGGCACAAGTTTTCACAAGTGCATGGGTGGCAAGTACATGCCCACATACAGATGAATAAATTAATGTAGTAGAATTTTTTATAGTGATAATTAAAAAGAATGGGAGCTGGACGATGGTGGAACATGCCTTTATTCTTAGCACTTGAGAGGCAAAGGCAGGCAGATCTCTGAGTTCAAAGCCAGCCTGGTCTACAAAAACAGAAAAACAGGAAAGAAAAAAAAGAGTGCTTGTTGCTCTTCTAGAAGATCCAGGTTGATTCCCAGCACTCAAATGGTAGCTCACAACTCAGCGTTACTGCAGTTTTAGGGGATCAGAGGTCTTTCTGACCTCCAAGTCAGGCAAAACATTCATACACATAAAATAAACAAATTTAAAAATTATAAAGAGCAATTGTTTCAACTAATTCTTTCATTAAAAAAAAAATTACCCAGAATTTTGTATGGCCAGGAGGCACAGTGCCTATACATGTTTGTAGTCCCAGAACTGGGGAGGAAGAAGGAGGAGGATTGGGAGATCAGAGTCATTCTTGACTACAACCTGGGTTTGCTTTATTTGTCTGTCTGTCTGTCATCTATCTATCTATCTATCTATCTATTTTTGAGACAGGGTTTCTGTGTAACATCCTCTGTCTTTCTCTCTTTGTTTTTTGGAGACAGTGGTTTTCTGTGTAATATCCTGTCTGTCTGTCTGTCTGTCTGTCTGTCTATCTATCTATCTACCTACCTACCTACCTACCTATTTATGTTTTTTTGGAGACAGGGTTTCTCTGTGGCCCTGGCTGACCTGAAAATCACAGTGATCCACCTGCCTCTGCCTCCCAAGTGCTGTGCTCAAAGGTGTGTGCCACTATGGCCTAGCTTTAAAAGTCATTTTTATTACTTTATGTGTATGAGTATTTTGCCTGCATGTATGTCTGTGCATCATACTCATGCCTGGTGCCCACAGAGAGTTTCAGTTCCCTTGGATCTGGATGATTGTGAGGCATCATGTGGGTGCTGGGAACTGAACTTGGTTCTTCTGTAAGAACAGCAGTGCTCTTACACACTGAGCCATCTTCTCTAGCCCCTCCACCTATTTCTTAACAGAGAACTTGCCATATATAAAGTCTTTAAATTTACCTTTCTTTTTTCAGAGCATATTTTGCATTAAAAAAACCCAATTACTAGTTTATTTGAAATATAGCCATGTATTCAAATCAACCTCATTGTGTCCCTCTATGGGTTTTGTGAACATCAGTGAGACAGACTATTTCCTTGCCCCTTGAACCTGATACTCAAGGAGTGGCTAGATATGGGAGCATCCTGACAGTGAATGAGCACACAAAGTTATGAAAGCAGAAATATAAATTAGCCTTTTTACAACTTTCTTCACCTCCTGTAGAGGAATTTTAATCCAGCAACATGGCTGCTGTGGCAAGGGATGGGATCCAAAGACCTAGGTCTGTGTCCTCTGGCTGGAATGCAGACATGCTGCACACCTTTAATCCCAAACAACGTGCATAGGATTAGTATGTAGAGGGAAGGAAGCAGCTGTGTTTGAACGTGATGTCTAATTGAGGGGCAAAGTGATGAGTCAGAGAGAGATTTGGCAGAATGAGTCAGAGACAGGATGCGCCCAAGGACCCCGCTCTTTCCCAGGAAAGAGAAGCTGTTTAAGAGCAGTGCAGGGAAAGAGTCAGTGCAGTGGGTGCTGTGCAGTGGACTTGAGTCTGTTCCTGAGTTCATGAAGTTCGGTGCAGGTCAGCAGATGCCAGAGAATAAGAAGGAGCTAGAAGATTAGAATAAACTGCCAGAGTTAGTTTGATGTCAAGCAAGCAATTTAGTGAGAAGCTGAGAGAAGTCAGATTGAATCTGTCAGCTTGGAGAAGAGTTTTAGCCAGAACAGCAGAGTTGAACCGACCAGTCAGAGTTCAGAAAGAACTTAAAAGGATAAGATTATTCAGCAGTAAGCCTCTGAGACGACAGTTATATCAGTGAATAAAAGTTATTTTTACAACTTCCATTTCTCATTTTTTGAAAATATACTGTGTGTGTGTGTGTGTGTGTGTGTGTGTATCTGTGTATCTATGCGTGCATATCCAGAAGACAACTTACAGACATTTTCTTGTCTTCTTCTACCTTATGGGTTCCTGGCTGTCATGGCTGGGTGGCAAGTGTCTTTACCCACTGAGCCATCTTGCTGGCCCTGTCTCTCCATCTTAATCTTTATTATTTAATTTTTTTTGTTTTGTTTTGTTTTTTTTTTTTAGGACAAAGTTACTCTGTGTAGTTCTGGCTTTCCTGGAACTTGCTCTGTATACTAGGCTAGCCTCAAATTCAGAGATATGTCTACCTCTGCTTCACAAGTGCTGGCTGGGGTTAAAGGTGTGTGCCACCACTGCCTGGCTTATTTTTTGTTTGTTTTAAGATTTATTTATTTTATTCCAGGCTGGCCTCGAACTCAGAAATCCGCCTGCCTCTGCCTCCCAAGTGCTGGGATTAAAGGCATGCGCCACCACTGCCCCGCTGATTTATTTATTTTATATATGCAAGTTCACTGTTGCTGTTACTTTCTTCAGACACATCAGAAGACGGCATCCGATCTCATTACAGATGGTTGTGAACCACCATGTGGTTGCTGGGAATTGAACTCAGGTCCTCTGAAAGAACAGTCAGTGCTCTTCACTGCTGAGCCATCTCTTCAGCCCCTTATTTTTGCTTTTGAGACAAGGTCTCTCTATGTAGTCCTGGCTATTCTGCCGGGATTAAAGACTGACCGGCTAAAATCTGCTAAAATCCGCTAAAAAGATTTATGTGGTTGAATGTTTTGCTGATTGTACGTATGTGTGCCCTCAGAAGCCAGAAGAGGGCGTCCCATAGAACTAGAGTTACAGATGGATGTGAGCTACCATGTGGGAGCGGGAATCAAACTCACGTCCTTGAGAACAGTTCTTTAACCACTGAGCCATCCCTCCAGCTCTCTAATAATGTGAACATGAGATGTCAGTGTGATAAATTGTCTCCTATTTGCCCTTCAAGGACAGAATTGGGCACCTAGAACAGAGACTGCATGCCAAAGCCTAAAATATTCATTGTCTGACCTTTTTATAGAAATAATTTCTAGAGCTGCCAAGAATCTTATTGCTTGAATATTCCTTGATGTATTTATTGGTTCTATTCTTAATGGGCACCCTGTTTTTGCCTAATAGAGAAGATCCTACTTTTTTTCTGAGACAGGATTTTGTTGTCTGTCCCAGGCTGGCCTTACACTCGCCGTTACCCAGTGGAACTCACAGGATAAGCATCAGCTCTGAGGCTGGCCTGTGGCCACATTCCACCTTCCTCAGGACTCTGGTTTGTAGTCTCTAATTTAGCTGTTGTTTCTTATATTTCTTTTATTGAGTACAGAACCTTTTGGTCTGTTCATAGGATGGTTTTATAGGTTTCTGTATAGCTTAATTTGGCCTTATTTTGTCATTAGACTGCATAACTGTCATTAGACTATAGACTGCATAGACTGTAAGATAGTACCTGTGTACTGAGTTGTTTCTTTTGAATTTTTTGTTTTTTAATAAAGAAGTAGTAGTTTTCTTAGCAGCTGCAAAGTAGATGATTAAATAAGTATATATATTTTTTCTCTAAAGTGAGATTTTCTTCTTTTCCCATGATGCTGGGAACCTAACCCCAGGGTACATACCCTACTTCTGAGCTATACCTCAGAACTCCCAGAACGCCCAGGTTTTATACCTTACTATCCTTGTCACATTTTAGAGACCTTTTTGTCTGTCTGTCTGTCTTTAGTGCAAGAGGTTGTGCTTTACCCCCAGAGCAAAAACACCACAGAACCTGCTTGTCACAGTTTAGTAGTTTCTCTTAGTTTTTTTTTTTTTAAGTTTATTGTTATTATCATTTTAAGACAAGGTCTTGTTTACATAGCCCAGGCTAATCTTCAAATTGCAGTCTCCCCTCCTTAGCCTTGTGAGTGTCAGAAGGCATGAGCCATCAGGCCGAGCATCTCCTAGTTCTCAAGCACACACATACACATAAAGTAAAATAAGTATATAAAAAGACATGAATTCTAACTTGTTTTTGAGTTGTATACTGCACAAATCAAGTACTCTCCCCCAAAGAAGCCTGGAAGCTATAGTAGTACAGCAGTAGTTCTAGACATGAAGTAGAGAGGAAAAGGGATTCTTTTTTTTTAATTTTGTTATTATTTTTGGAGACTTTCCTACCCTTAAATGTCCTACTTGGTAAAAGTATTGTTTTGGAGCTTGGATCTTGCTTAGCGGCTCCCACGTGTGTTAGATCTCTGCACTGGGCTGAACCTCAGAGTCATAGCACTTGAGAGGAGGTGGCAGGTAAAGTTCAAGGTCATGTTTGGCTTCATAGTAAGTTCATGGCTATCCTGGGATACATGAAATCCTATTTCAGAGAACATCAGGTCTGACAAGATGGTAGAGCAAGGAAGGCATTTGCTACAAAGCTTTCTGGCCTGAGTTAACCCATACAACCCAATCCTGCAAGTTGTCTTCTGACCTCCACATGCTGTGTACATACATAAACAGAATTCAGCATGAGTAAAAAGAATAAACTATCTTATATCTGAGTATGGAAGCCTACAACTGTAATTCTAACAATTGAGGAATAGAAACAGAATATCAGGAGTTTAGATTACCCTCAGCTACATAGCTAATTCAGGGCTAGCTTGGGCTACATGAGACCTTGATTCAAGCAACAGCAAAACCAAGTAACAAAACAACAGAGTTATCTTAGCAGCTGTCTAGAGATAGCATGTTACTGGTATGAGAGAGGTAACCTGAGGACAACCATCTGTTTGGAGGAGAAAAATTAGAATGAAATTTATAGACTTATAATTGGTTTTGTTTTGCGTGATAGCTAGGTTAACTGTGAATTAGTTTTAGAATGACTAAAATTATAAATCATTTTGTTGAATAACAGCATAATTTAATATAATCCTAATATAATGTTCTGTAATTAGAGTTAGGTAATGTAGAAGATAGCAAGCAATTGCTTTGAAGGGACCCAGTCTTGGGATTTTGCAGAAGCAGATACTAAGTTTTTAGATGTTCACAATCTTGATGTTGGAAAGCTGGCTGATTTGTGGAGTTGAAGATAGAAGCTGCCACTTTTTTCATTATTAAACTGAAAGTTCGTTCTTTTTGGTTAGATGTAGTCATTAATACCTTGGATGTGAGGTTCATAACGTGAATGAATGTATGGAGTACAGAATTAATGAACTGGGGTGTTTAATGAAGCGACAATACAGGTATGGGGTATCTTATTCATTCTTGCATGCAAAGTGCTCTGCTAAGTGTGTTAGGTCTCTGCTGCTGGGATGAAATCCTGAGACAAGGGAAGAGAGTTTGGGCATAGGATTTCAGAATTTGCAGTTCTTGATTGTTTCAGATTTGGTGTAGGGATAAATGTCACAGTGATGGGAACACATGGTACAGCATAATAGCTCATCTTGAGGTGGACAGGAAGCAGAGAGAACAGGATGTACTCCTCGGAAGTATAAGCCAAGTGACCTACACTCCTCAGAGTATGAGCCAAGTGACCTACTTCCTTACCCCTGTCTGTCATCTTAGTAGCCTGTTTAGCTATGAGCTCATGAAATACTTGATGAGATTAGTGTCCTTAGGATTTATTCTTTTTAAAAATAATTTATATTTTATTCTATGTATATAGGTGTCTGTGGGTATAGATTTGCACACATGTGTGCAGGTGCCCACTGATGCTAGAGGCATTAGATTACCCTGGAGCTGGGCTTACAGGTTGTGAGCTGACTGACATGAATTGGGGCTGAACTCGGGTTTTTCAGGAAGAGCAGTACATTCTCTTAACCACTCAGCCATCTTTCTGTCCCCCAGCACCATCCCTTTTTTTGGAGACAGGGTTTCTTTGTATAGTTTTGGCTGTCTTGGAACTCATTCTATAGACCAGGCTATCCTGGAACTCATAGAGATTCACCTGCCTTTGCTTTTCAAGTGCTGGAATTAAAAGACATGCACCACCATTGCCCAGCTGGAAAACAAACCTTTGATAAATGAACTTTTTGTTGGGACACTTCACAGGTAAACTGTGACAATCTATGTTGGGTTTATAAAGTCAAGTACAATATCATATATGTAATAAAGAGTCCATACTCTACTAGAAGAGATGAAAGTGGATTCAGATGATAAGATTGAAAGCAAAATAAAAAGCCTCATAAATGAGTTGTAGATTATAGCAACATTTTGGCTAGACTCTTGGGCTAGTGAGATGGTTCATCAGGTAATGGTGCTTGACACCAAGCCTGATGACCTGAGTTTGATCCCTGAGACCCACATAGCATAAGGAGAGAACCGACTCCTGCAAGTTATTCTCTGACGATACATGCATGAGTGCACATACACGAAATACAAAAATTATCTTTTTGGCTTTCTTGCTGACCCTAGTTTTTAAAAAAATTTTGTCTTTGCATATATAGCATGTATGTGTTCGTGTGTGTGCGTGTGTGTGTACTGTGACATGTTAGAGGACAACCTCAGCTGTTGGTCCTGGCCTTCTGCCTTGTTTGAAATAGGTCTCAGTCCAATGAACTTCCAGGCATTCTCTTTCTTTGCCTCTTCTCTCACCAAAACCGGGTTTGACCCTTGTTTTACACCTGTGTGGCAAGCACTTTACCCACCCTCTCTATATCCTTGAAGATGAAATTCTGGGGCAGTCATGTGCTGTGGTGAATGAGTAGAGATCAGAGAACTTTGTGCAGTGGATTTTCTCCTTCCAGCTTTACATGGGTTCTCAGCAGGTCGTCAGGTGTGGGTAGCAAGTGCTTTTACTTACTGAGCCATCTTGCAGGTTCCAGATGGTCAAATTTTGACAACTGGGTTCTACCTGGATGGAGAACACATTAAGACTTGAGGATGGAATAGTGTGGTGAGTTCAGGGATACGAAGGTCATGGTAAAATAAGTGAGGTACAGCTGCTGAAAGGGTCTGACTATCAAGGATGCTCTACCGTCTATGAAAGGGGTCTGACTATCAAGGATGCTCTACCGTCTATGGGGAGGAAGGAGCCAGGGAAACGTTGAAATTGGGGCAAGTAGCATAAATACACATTTCTAAGAGAATTGTTTAAATAATGTGTAACATGAACCATTTTGAGTATAGTTCCCAAGCCATGGTGCTTCAGATGGGTTTACTTCCTGCTGGGAGACAGGTTGACCTATTGACCTCATCATTGTGAGGTTGGATTTAATTCCCAACTTTCTTAGCCAACCATAAAAGTGCCTGGTTAGGAGAAATGTTGACAGAGCACCACCTATTCTACCTGTGAAGGTTAGCTTTTGCCGCATAGCCGCCCTTGTACACTGACTCACATGACTGTTACAGATGCAAGTAGCTGAGCTGCCTGGGATGGAAGCAGACTGCAGAGGCAGGCCTTAGCTTCCCAGTTCTCAAGAGGCTCATTTAAAGTCAGAAGCATTCTTAAACTCTGTGACCTTACACTGTAATGGCTCTTCTTCTTGCTGGTTGGTTGGTTTTTAAGAGAAGATCTCTCTATATAGTACTGGTTGTTCTGCAGCTCAATATGTAGACCAGGCTGGCCTCAAACTCACAAAGATCTTCCTGACTGTACTACCGCCTATGCTGGGATTAAGAGTCTGCTGCCATGCCCGGCACATAGTGACTGTCTTAGTTAGGGTTTCCATCACTGGAAACAGACACCGTGACTATAGCAACTCTTATAAAGTAAAACATAATTAATTGCTTTACAGTTCAGAGGTTTTGTACATTATTGTCATGACAGGAAGCATGGCAGCATGCAGGCAGTCATGGTGCTGGAGAAGGAGCTGACAGTTCTATGTCTGGATCTACAGGTAGCAGCAGAAGGAGATTGAGTGTCTCTGGCATAGCTTGAGCATAGGACCTCAAAACCTGCCTCCCTGGTGACACACTTCCTCCAACAAGGCCACACCTCCTAATAGTGCCACTTTCTATGGGCCAAGCATTTAAACACAGGAATCTATGGGGCCCATTCCTATTTAAATCACCACAGTCAATGGAGGCAATGAGACCTTCTAGTGGGAACCAGTCTTCTCCTAGCAGCCTTCAGATGAAGCTGTAGAACTCTCAGCTCCTCCTGCACCATGCCTGCCTGGACACTGCCATGTTCCTGCCTTGATGATAATGGACTGAACCTCTGAACCTGTAAGCCAGACCCAATTAAATGGTGTCCTTTATAAGATGTGCCTTGGTTATGGTGTCTGTTCACAGCAGTAAAGCCCCAACTAAGACAGTGACTTAAAAAACAAGGGATTATTTATTTATATTTAACTATGTGTGTAAGAGTGTGTCTGTACTATGTTTGTGCTGGTGCCCATGCAGGCCACAGGGTGTCAGAGTTCTTAGACTGAAGTAACAGGTAGGTGTGAGCTGTTGGGACTGAACTCTGATCTTCTACAAGAGCGGTAAGCACTCTTAATCGCTGAGCCACCTCTCTACTTCTCTGTAATGACTTTTTAAAAAAAAGTAAAATGGTAGGACTACTGAGATAGCTCAGCAGGTAAAAGTACTTGCCTTGTAAGGCTTTACATCCTACGTTCTATCCCCAAAACCCATGTAAAAAGTCAGAAAGTATGGTGGTGTGCATCTGTAATACCAGGGCTCCCACAGCAAGATGGAGATGAAGACAAGAGTCTCCTAGAACACCCTGGGCCAGCTGGCCTGGAGTATCCAACAAAGTAGAAACAAGGGAGACCCTTCTTAGCAAGGTGGAAAGAAAGGACCAATTCCTAAAAGATGTCTTCTGACTTCCATAGATACACTGTGGCATATGTGCCCCTCCCCCACATTAATAATAATAATAATAAAATTAGCAAATAGAGTGGCCTACAGGCATGAGAATGAGTCAGTATGAATTTACTAAGGTCTCCAGTGAGTGACACGATGGCCGTGTGAGCGCAGTGGGAGGCAGCAGAGCCGCACATGAGAGGCTCAGCCTGAGTGGGGAGGTGATTCTCTTCATGGCTCCAAATCTTGAGCTTCCTTGTTGTCACTTGCTAGTGTTGCTCTCTCTTCCTCTCCTGCTATGAATGTACACTCTTTGGTGGCAAATTCACTTACAAACAAATGGGTGTGTATTTGGAAGTCTTATCAGAAGTCTTGGCCTGATTAGTCAGTTTAGATCTGTGCCTAATTGATGTAGGCTGTAATTGTGTTTAGTTTCTACTGTATCTTAGTTTACTCCCGCTTTTGTAACAAAATACTATAGACTGCTTGGCTTAAACTTATTTCTCATAGTTTTAGAGGGACCTGTGGCCCGTGTGTGATGCAGTATAGAAGACACATACACTTCTAATACCATCGGGAAGCTTCTGTCTGCATAACTTCTAACACTGATCACCTCTTGGGCCTCATCTCCAAACCCTCAATTAGGAATTTGGATGTGAGTGGGACATATGTATCCATTTGTAATATATTAGACTCTCTTTTCTCTGTGATGATAAGTTGTTTCAATAGCACAGGTTTGAAGAAGAAAGGACTCATCATGCTTACTGTTGAAATTAACAATCAGAATCCCCCCTCCTTTTTTTCTCTTCAGTGCTAGAGAGCAGACCCAGAGATTTGCACTCATTAGGCAAGCACACTACCTCTGAGATAGTTTATCCTTACCCCTCAGATTTTATTTCTTTTATTTTACTTTTTTGAGATAGGGTCTAGCTGTGTGGTTTAGGCTAGCCTGGAACTTGCTGTGTAGCTCAGGCTGGCCTGAGTGCTGTGTTCCCAAGTGTGTGTCACTGCTCCCAGCTGCCACAGAATCTTCAGTGCACAAGGTTGACATTTTCAGATAACTAGAATGTACTGGATGCTCTCGTGCTGAGGGCTGAAGTCTCATTCTGAACCTGTATTGTTCTTTGTACAGAACGAACAAGCAAGCAGCACGGCCGCGGCTGTGCTTAGCTTTGGTTCTGGCTCACTCCTGTTTATTTTGGCTCCACTACAGAGGTCAGATCCTAGGGAAGTAATTGGTGCCTTGTTCACCTTAAAAATAAGACTAAAATTTTTGTGTATGTGTGACTAAATATTTCTTAGTATGAAAACTGATGGATTCTCTTTCTTCACATAAGATCACAGAAACACGTTGCTGTTACTTATTAAAATCAATAAATAGACTTTTTTTTTTTTTTTTTTTTTTTTTTTTTTTTTTTTTAAAGACAGGATCTCATTATGCAGCCCTGGCTGTCCTAGAACCAACCCACAGAGATCTGCCTGCCTTTGGCAGTTGAGTGCTAGTGTTAACGAGGTGGGCCACCATGCCTAGTTAGACTTCTTTACTGGCAGTGTAGACCCTTTTCACTATCAATACCTTACACCGGAGTTATGCATTTATTAAAACCGGTAAAACTAAGACTGTTGGCCAAAGACTATGTTCACTTTAAGATTTACACTTGGTGCTATATATTTTGTGGATTGTGACAAATATGCAGAGTAGCTTCACAATCGGCTGTTCTCTCTCTCTCTCTCTCTCTCTCTCTCTCTCTCTCTCTTCTCCCCTCCCCCCACGGCATCCAATGATCTCTTTCTTATCTCCCTGCTTTTACTTTTCCCAGAATGTTCAAATAGTTGGAATCATGTATGTAGTGTCTTCAGACTGTTTTTTTTTTTTTTTTTAATTAGTAATAGATACCCTGTAGTCTTTAAAACCATGGTAACCTATTTCTTTTTAGCACTGGATAATACTCCATTGTTTGAGAGCTAGGGATTTAGTTCAGTAGTAGAAAGCCTGGATGAAAATAATAAGAGTAAAAACTAAACTAACAAATGAACAAACACATTCCACTCTCTGGAGGGAAGACATCTTGGTTCCTTTCGAGTTTTGGTAACTAAGATTAAGGCCTCTGTAAGCATGCTTGTGCAGATTGTATGTGGAGAGAACTTTCAACTAATTTGGGTGAATGCCAAGGGAAGCATTGGTTTGAACGAGTGGTTGAAATATTCAACTTTGTGAGAAGCTGCCAAATTATCTTCCAAAGCAGCTCTACTACTTTTGCAAAGATAATTGTCATGGCCTCACATCCTCAGTGTTTGATAGACCTTGTTATGAATCCTGGCCTTGTAGCATGTGAATTGGTCTTAATATTTGATTTGGTGACTTGTTTCTTAGAGTCCTAGAGACTACTTAATTGTGTGCAATAATTATTTAATATTATTTTTAACACTAGAAATGTTTATCCAGAATAGGGTCTAATTTTGAGTGCCTATGATGTGAATTTTTATGTGTTTAAATATCTCTGTAGTTTGAAACTATATGTGTATTATAACTGTAACTGTGATGCCAGGTAGACAGCAAGTAGAGGGAACGAGAGTGGCCTGGATGTAGGATTCATTTTTATTAGCTTTGTAGTGTTAATGATAAAAGAAAGGTTGGGTGGATCTGTTGAAGTATTTCTTATTTGAATTGATTTTAATTAGAGTCCAGGGTGTTTTTGAAGTCTTTATGGTATTTGTTTTTGTTATACATAGTCACAGAATTTTATATTTGGTCATGTTAAACAATGTATTTGATTATATCCAAACATATGACAGGTTGAGAATGACTTGGGTGTAGGCTACCATGAATATTTACAACATGACTGTATTTACAATGTGAACAATGCCTAAGATACCACAGCTTACCTATGGCTTTCTCATTGGTGATATCCTAGTCCACATGCTATGTTTGTTATAGCGGATGAACCAACATTTTACATATCACAATCTACAGCCTAGGGGTTATTCTATGGTTTTGTTTCCTGTTTAGTTTTGTTTTTTTCAGACAGTGTAGCCTCGACTGGCCTGGAACTTGCTATGTTAACCAAGATAGCCTCTAACTCAGAGAGTTCCATCTGTGTCTGCTTCTTGAGTACTGGGATTAAAGGCACACACCACCACTCAAGGTCATTCTATGGGTTTTGACAGGCATAATGGCATATCTGTAAAATTCCTCTGAATAGTTTTATTGCTCTAACAATCCCATGAGAGTCATCTGTTCATCACTCCCATATTCCTGATCTTGATCTTCTTGTCTTGTCTTGCACAGGTACCTACTATGTGTCAGTCAGTGTGTTAGACTGTAAGGATTAAATAGTAAACATTGAGATGGAGTCCTTACATTCTTTTGTATTTTTCAAGATTGGGTTGCTCTGTGTAGCCTTGACTGTCCTAGAACTCACTCTATAGACCAGGCTGGCCTTGAATTCAGAGATCTGTCTGCCTCTGCCTCCAGAGTGCTGGGACTAAAGATATGCACCTGTATGACTGACTGAGTCCTTTTTAAAGCATTTATATTTTGCTGCAAGATCCAGGTAGGTCTGGCAGTTATCCTACACTAATGGTAAACACCACTAATTTATTGTAAAGTCTAGAAAGAGACCCCTATCCTAGGTCTGAAGGTTCAGGAAAGATATCCTATGTAAAGTAAAATCTATTTGTTTTGTTTTATTAGGTCAGAGTCTCATATAGCCCAGACTGGCCTTGAACTCCTAATCTTCCTACCTCAACTTCCCAGGTGCTGAACCACTGTACCAAGCTAAAGAAGATGTGTATTAAGGTCTGGATTAAGTGTTACTGTCTTAGTTAGGGTTTTACTGCTGTGAACAGACACCATGACCAAGGCAACTCTTATAAGAACAACATTTAACTGGGTTGGCTTACAGGTTCAGAGGTTCAGTCCATTATCATCAAGGCAGGAACATGGCAGCATCCAGGCAGGCATGGTGCAGGAGGAGCTGAGAGTTCTACATCTTCATCTGAAGGCTGCTAGAAGACTGGCTTCCAGGCAGCTAGGGTCTTAAAGCCCACACCCACAGTGACACACCTACTCCGACAGTGACACACCTTGTGATAGTGCCACTCCCTGGGCCAAGCATATACAAACCGTCACAGCTACCGGCAAGGAATGGAGTGAAGGAGCAGCAGCTGGGATTTTCTAGGCAGAGGTTCATAGAATATGGGCAGGATGGCTAATTTAGAAGATTAAAGGGCTCAGTAAAGGAGGGAAGCACAGTGAGTGGGAGATCATGAAAAATATGGCAAGATGAAGAGAAGTAGAAGTGGAGAGGCCTTGCTGACCTTTATACCATCCTGAGGATCCTAAATTTTGGAGGTCAAAAAGTCCTTAACGGGTCTTCACACCCTCCTCTCTCTTATTCCCTCATAGGGATTTGAACTCAGGCCTCACAGATGTTAAGCTGTGCTGTGCCACAGTGCTGCACTCTTGGTCTTTTTTAGTTCTTTTTGAGACATGGTCTTGTGTATACCTTGCTGGTCTTGAAATCACTAATGTGGGCAAGAGGAACCTGAGCTTCCAAACCTCCTTACTCTGCTTCTTGGGTGCTGGGATTACAGACAGGTCCTGCTTCCACCACCACGTTGGTTCGATGTGTCAAATCTTGAATCCGGGGTTATAATATGCATGTTAGGCAAGCACTCGATCAACTGAGTGATGTCCTTAGTGGCCCCACCCCACTTTTAAAAAATTGTGCAGAGTTATGAGTGTTATTGTGACATTTCATAAATGCATGTTGCCTTACTATGGCTATGATAAACATCATGACCAAATCAACTTGGGAAGGAAGGGTTTCTTTCATCTTATAGTCCATCGTGCAGGGAAGTTAGGGCAGAAAGTCAAGGCAGGAGCTGATGAAGAGCTCATAGAGGAATGCGCATTACTAGCTTGTTCCTCATGGCTTGCTCAGCTTGCTTTTTTATACACCCCAGACCACCAGCCTAGGGGTGGCCCCACCCACAGTGGGCTGGGCCCATCCACATCAGTCACCATTCAAGAACATTGCCTGAAAGCTTGCCGCAGATCAGTCTGGTGAGGGCATTTTCTCAATTGAGGTTACATGGAGGTGTACAACTTCCTGTAACTCTAGTTCCAGGGGATGTGGTGCTTTTTTCTGGCCTCTGGAGTGGAGGGTACAGCATGAATGTGGTGCAAGCAAAACATCCATGTGCACAAAATACAATTAAAACACACACACACACACACACACACAATCACAATGCGTGCCTGATGTGTGTGCATGCCAGGGTATGCTTGTAGAGCTCAGAAGAAAGCTTTGTTTTGGAGTTTGTTCTTTCTGTTTTGTATGAACTCTGGGGATCCAACTCAGCTCACCTAGCTTGTCTCACTGGACCATTTTGCCCGCTCTGGCTGAGTGTGGAAAGCTTCTACATCTTGGACACTGGTCCTTTGTTTGTTAGTCTCACAGAGTAGAATCAATGGGTTAAAGAAACATGCAAGCAGGTCCCTTCATTCTGCTGAGGCAAGTACAGTGACGGGGCAGCTCCCTTATTAGGGAAGAAGACACTGGGGAAGACATGTGTGAATGAGTAGACAGAGGCTAGTGAGGCGAGGTGGGGACTGAAGGACGTGTTCGACAGACAGCCACAGCAGCAGCACAGAGGCACCCAGAAAGGAACTGTCTTTGAGAATGCAGATATGGGACTTGTGAACAGGTTAGTTCAAATAAGTACTGCAGATGTGCCTGGTTTGTTGAGCTTCCGCTTGATGCTCAGAACTTAGAAAAATGTTTGCTATAAAAAGTAAACAGGGGCCTAGAGAGTAGTAGTTCTGAATACTCACACTGTAGTTCTGAATATTATATGAATAGTAGTTCTGAGACCATGTTTATATTTATTTTAAATTTTATTATTATTATTTCTTTTATGTATGTGTGTGTTTTGTCTGCATGTAATGTCTGTGCACCATTTGCATGCCCATGCCCAGAGAGGCCCGTGGAGGACGTTGGATCCCTTGAGACTGAAGTCACAGTGAACTGCTATGTCAGTGGCTGGGAATTGAACCCCATCCTCTGCAAGGGCAGCCAGGGCTTTTAACCTCTGAACCGTCTGTCCAGCCCCCTGTTTACTTTTTATAGTAAACATTTTTCCTAAGACTGGTTTTATGTCCTTATAACAAATTCTTACGTAAGTATATAGAGCTGGGGAGATGACTCAGTTGGACAGTGCCTGATATTCAAGCATGAGGAGCTGAGTTTGCTTTCCCAGCTTCCATGTAAAAAGCCAGGCACAACAGCATGCATGTGTAACTCCAGTGTGGAAGTGGTAATGGTGACACACAGACCTAGTCAGTGAGCTCCAGGGTTAGTGAGACATTGCCTCAAAGGGAAGATGGAAATTGATTAAGGAAGACACTTACCTCTGGCTTCTGCATTTATGTGCACAGATATGCATGATCTCTCCCCCCCACCACACATATGCACAACACACAGAACACATGTGCACATACCACATATATGCACACATACACCACACATGTGCACACACACCACACATGCATACACATACCACACACATACACCACACATGCACATACACCACACATATGCACACATAGCACACACAGATGCACATGCACACCACACACAGATGCACATGCACACCACACAGCACACATATGCACACACCACACAGATACACACAACACACATGCACATACACCACAAATATGTACATACATAGCATACATGTGAACACATACACCACACACATCCACATACATGCCACACAGATGCATACACACACCACACACATGCACCCACACCACACACATGCACACATAGCACACACATGTGCATACATACCACACAGATGCATATGTACATACACAGCACACATATGCACACTCATATACCACACAGGACACATATGCACATATGTAGCTGCCAGCAGCCACAGTCGAACCGGGTTCACCTGCAAGAGAGGCTGGGGATGGAAGAAGGGACAGGAGGGCGGGAAGAGATAAAGCCAGGACAAAGTTCTCTGATAGAGGCTCAAAGTTTATTGTATGACCATCAAATAAAAAGGGGGAGACCCCACTCCCACAAGGAGAGCACTTCAGCTCAGCAGTGCCCAGCAGCGTGGGTGAAGGGTATGCATCCTTAATCGCTGGCTGGAGGTGTATCAAGCAAGCTCAGCAGGCAATCTATTCAACTCAACTGCAGTGGCAGACAGCAGGTCTCCAAGGCCAGCACTTCCCAGGTCCTTTTGTTATTCGGTCTCTTGTGGTAAACAGCTGTTCCAGCCTGCTCAGGCTGACAGGCTGGGGGAAGGGTACACACATACATCACAAATATGTACATACATAGCACACACATACACACACACACCACACACATGCACACACACACCACACGTACACACCACATACATGCACACACACCACACATATGCACATATAAAATATAGTTTGTATTTTTTAAAGACAATTCAGCATGGCATAAATAAATGAAAATAAAGGAAAGTACAGTAATGCGAGCTGTTGGAAGATTCAAGCACTATTGTATGTACGTGTCCGTGTTGCACCTATGTGTGGCCTCACTGTGAACATAGAGCAACAATGTACTTAATACACAGCTGTATTGCACTGGCAGCCCATACACTTTAAACTCAGCAGTGGCTCTTCCAAACGGCCAGCATCCTGTTTATAAAGCTGAAACCTAGCCAAAGAACAAGTTATTTTAGTCACATTTCTGAAAAATTTAGTGTTCACTAAAACTGTTCAAAGGTACTTTCTCATGTAAACAAAGTTAATTTCTAGGCTCTGGTCATTATAAACTGGTTTCTTTATATAGTGTCAGGAGCAGCTCTGCAGTCATGTGAGACCTGGGTCAGCCTGTTCTGTGGTATGTTCTTGAGCACGGCTTGACCATACTTCCTGTCCTTGTATAAGCCGAGAATTATTTCTGGTTTTGTTCTTGGCTGTTTGTTTTTCAAGATAGTGTTTCTCTGTGTATCCCTGGCTGCCTGGAACTCACTCTGTAGACCAGGCTGTCTCTTCCTGCCTCTGCCTCCTGAGTATTGGGACAAAGGTGTGTGCCACCACCTTTTTATATTTGTACTTATTTAAAAATGAGAAGAAAACTGAAGTGAAGCTGATGAGAGCCTTCTTGAATTAAAAACTGATATTAAATGAGAATGCATGACTTTGAATTCCATCCCAAGTCAGTTCCTCATTTATTTTTGAATTGTGTTAAGATATGGATGGATTGACTGTAGTTCAAGATACTGAGGAAACTCAACCAAAATAGCTTTTATGTCTTAGACAGAGCTATGTCAGAATAAGACACGCTGCCCTGGAACTCCTTGTGTTGCTGAGGATGCGGGTCCTGCTGCTGCTCTGGGACTGTTCATATGGGTGCATCACTACACCCCAGGATAAAATCTCCTGGAAGAAGGAGGAGATAGGACAGAGCTTCTGTGTCATAAAACAAGAAGATTATAGGAACGTTTAACTCAATTCTAGTATAACATGCTTGGTAATTCCCCCCTCCCTCTGAGGACTTGCCATGTAGCTCTACCTGTCCCAGAATTTGTATAAACAGACCAGATTTATTCTTGGCTATTCTCCTGACTTTACGTCCTGAGTGCTGAGATTATAGTCATGAGGCACCAGGCTAGTCTTTAAAGTAATATTTCTATTGGGAGTCACAGCTAGAGATTTTGGATGTATTACCTGGCAAATAGGCAGTAAATGTGTTCAAGTGTAATGTGAAACATAATCTATCAGGAAGTTTGGGGGTTTGCCACACATTTTTTTAGAAGAAGTGAATTTTTATTTTATCATCCTTTTTTTTTTTTTTTTTTTTTACTTTAAAAAAAAAAATGTATGAATGCTCTATCTGCATATACACCTGCATGCCAGAAGAGGGCATCAGATACCTTCATAGATAATAATGAGCCACCATGTGGTTGCTGGGAATTGAACTCAGGACCTCTACAAGAGCAGCCAGTGCTCTTAACCACTGAATTACCTCACCAGCCCTGCCACCACACAATTCTTATATTAATAGAGACATCAAAAACAGTACATCTCTAGCTGTCCCTGGCCTGTGAGACTGTAGCCAGTCTCAGCCTGTGCACCGCCTACCTTTACATTCGTTTGCTGTCACTGCTTGCGTCCTATTTTAGTGATAGCTTATGGGTCCAACTGATAGGACTGTGGTATAAATTATCTGAATAGCTGTGGTGTGGATGAGAATGTACCCAGTTGGTGGTACTAGTTGGGAAGGCGTAGGAGGTGCGGCCTTCTTGGAGGAAGCATGTTGCTGAAGGTAGGCTATGAGAGTATGTGGCTTTGCCTTACTTCCAGTTCACATTCTGTGCCTTGTACTTACAGATGAGATGCTATCTTTCAGCCTTTTGCTCCTGCTGTTATGTCTCCCTGTCACAATAGACTGTTTTCCCTCTGGAGCCATGAGCTGAAACAAATTTTTCCTTTTATAAATTGCTTTTGGTCATGATATTTAATCAAAGCAACAGAAAAGTAATGGAATGTTTTGGTGCATGCAGTTAGAAGGTTGCTGAGATAGCCTATACAACTGAAAGAAGACCTACAGGAACCAGGGCCCTGGGGACTGTTGTAGAGCAGAGATATCAGTCCTGAGAGTACCTGTCATGTCTTCTGGGCTCATGTTCTTCTTCCTACCCCTACTCTTCTTTTCATTTATCTCTCCTCCCCTTTCTAACTTTGTGTCAAAAATTGAAGAAATCTGCTGTCCACATTCCCAGTCTCACATCGTTCTGACACGGTGATCTCCAAAGACAAGGCTCTTATCCCCTGTCTAAGTGGGAAGTTGGCTTAGACCACCCCAGTTTGCAGAGAGCAGAGAGTGCTCTAACTTGTCTAGTTTGGTGCACTTGCCAACAGCCTCTGGCCAAGGGAGCACAGCCGTGGACGGAAGCAAGCATCAGGGACTGCTGTCCTCAGATTTAGTTTTCTGTGTTCAAATTTAGCTTTGCATCGTAATTATCCATGCGTCCCGCATTTGGTGGCTCCTTGTTGCCTATGGATAGCAGCGTTGTGAGTTTTGGCACACTGTGGTTTGACCTACACCACCCTTTCAACTTTCCTTCAAATTGTTAAACTAAGCTAGGACTTCTAACAATACATATTTCTCGCTTGAAACAGCTAAATCTTTAAAAGATGAAACTTACTCTTCAAGGGATATGAACAAAGCTTTGTAGCTAATTCTTAGGTGGTGACATGTTTATATCATTGATGGTAGAAAGAATCAGTTTGACTTTTTAATCAGCATCAGCAGCAGTGATGCCAGTACCTGTATCTGTTTGCGATCACTTATGACAACCAGCCAGAGAAACATGGCTCCACAGTTAGGACTCTTTGGCTCGCTGGTCTTTATGGAAAGTTTTTATGGTGGTTTTCTGTAATCAATACTTAGTGCTTCTGCTACCATGGTGTCTGTGAAATGGAAAATAGAATATGAGTTTCAATAGAAGTAATAGATGTCTGGGCTGTGCATCATGGGCTGGATTGAAGATGGCTACAGGCCACAGAGCCTGGGCAGTGTGGGCCAAGTGGGTGCCATTGTAATGAGCAAGTATGTAGTTGCAGAGATGGGAGAGACAGAGAAGGTTAAGAAGTTTGTGACTATGAAGAGAGAACTGGAGACAGGCTAGCATGAGGAACAGCCTGATGTGAGAGAGGCCTGCACTGCCACCTAAGACCATGGTGATGTCTTGGCCTGTGCTGCCTGCTCAGGGCCATGTCTGGATCTGTGGCACTGGGACAGCAGGGGCCTGTGTTGATGTCATGGCCTGTGTTACCACCAAAGACCATAACACCAAAGACATGCCTCCTGAGGTCATGTTGATCTGCCACCACACAGTGGCGCCCTGCCCACATGGGAAAGCTGGCCCTGCCCCTGCCTCTTGCCTGGGCAGCCTGGGAGAGCTGGTTCTGGAGAACTGGCCCCAATGAGCATAGAAGAGCTGGCCCTAAGCCTTGCCTGGCCAGCAGGAAAGTCAGCTCTGGTGGTGTGGGCATGGGAGAGCTGTCAGGCTGATCAATTTAGCTACCACCTAGGCCCAGATCCAGGGCTTTGAGCTGGCCCACGCCAGCATCTACCCTATCTATGAGCTGCTGTACTGTGTGAAGGGGCCGGTCGGTCCTGCAGAACCAAAGCTGCAGGACCTCCATAACTCAGGGCAGAAGCAGAATATACTGTATGTCTTAGTGACATTCTAGTATTTGTAAAGCAGAAGCCAGAGGCCTCAAACCAGACCACATGACTCATTGCAATGAACATTCGCAAGTAAAGATGTGTGGACAAAAGAGTATACTTGTGACACACCATGACACACTGCAGCTTCCGTGGCAAGATGTTTTGTTTTGTGGGGAAGGTTACAAGGATGGAGGATACATATGGAAGGACTGGGAATGAGTGCAATTGGGATGCATGATGTGAAACTCACAAAGAATCGATGAAGATTTATGAATAAGAAGTGATGGAGGCTGGAGAGATGTCTCAGCAGTTAAGTTCTCCAATCGGATGGAGACATTTTCTCAATTCAGTTGTGGTTCCCTCTTGTCAGATGACTGGAGATTGTCTCAATGTTGAGAAAATATCAAACATTTAGTTATTGTGTTTTCTTGAATGCTAGAGTGGAGAATCTGGCTTCAATGGCAATTAAGTAAAGTGTAAGTTAGCATACAGTGTCAGAGCAGCAGCAGTACTGAGCTGCAGCTTGAGATGGGTTGCAGAGCTCAAGTGACACCCATTTAACAGCACTGCCTCAGTGCTCATGGACAGCTTATGGCACCACAGTGACACGTCAGACCAAGCCTATGGGCAAGGAGTTATTTAAGGTTTTATCAGAGAACTGTAGTTTTGAAATTTTTTTGTTTCATTGTTTAGAATAATTTTTATTTCTCCATGTGAAGCTGTATATTTAAAAAACTTAGATTTATTTATTTTATATGTATTTGTATTTTGCCTGTATATATTTATGTGCGTCCTGTGCATGCTGGTGCCTGTGGAGGTCAGAAGGGGCACCAGATACCCTGGAACTGGAGTTATGGACAGTTATGAGCTGCCATGTATGTGCTGGGATCTGAACCTGAGCCTTGGAAAGAACAGCAAGTACTGTTAATCTTTCAGCCATCTCTCTAGTCCCCTGAAACTGGATATTTAAAGTTATATTCTAGCTTTTGATAGAGAATTTCTGGTATTTGAAAGGAGAGTATTTTTGCATTTGTCCTGTAATCATCGCTCAGTTTGTCTTGTCACTTGTCTTCACTAGGGTTCCTTGCTGTGAAGACACTCTATGACCAAGGCAACTCTTATAAAGGACAACATTTAATTGGGGCTGGCTTACAGGTTCAGGGGTTTAGTCTGCTATAATCATGGCAGGAAGCATGGTGCTGGAGGAGCCAAGAGTTCTACATGTTGATCCACAGGCAGCAGCAGGAGACTGTGTGCCACACTGGGAGTAGCTTGAGCATAGGAGACCTCAAAACCTGCCCCCAGAGTGACACAGTTCTTTAACAAGGCCATACCTCCTTAGTGCTTCTTACTATGGGCCAAAAATCCACATACATGAATCTATGCGGACCACACCTATTCTAACCACCACAGCACTTGATGGCCCCTTTTGAAAGCATATTCAGCAATTAAGTTCAATCAAAATATTTTCTGTAGCTAGGCAGCTAGCTTTGTCTAACTATCTACCAAGTTCAAATATATTGCTTTTTCTTTTATCTTTATAGTCTATTGCATCTGCAGACATGGATTTCAACCAATTAGAGGCATTCCTGACAGCTCAAACCAAAAAGCAAGGTGGCATCACCAGTGAACAAGCTGCAGTTATCTCTAAGTTTTGGAAGAGCCACAAGACAAAAATCCGAGAGAGCCTTATGAACCAGAGCCGCTGGGACAATGGACTTCGGGGCCTGAGCTGGAGAGTCGACGGCAAGTCTCAGTCGCGGCACTCAACTCAAATACACAGCCCTGTTGCTATAATAGAGCTGGAATTTGGGAAAAGTGGACAGGTGAGTCCAACTTCAGTTTTCCTTTGTAAACTATGTATTTTCATTGCTTATTATTAATCCATACACTTATTTTACTTTTATTTAACCGTGTTTGCAGGGGTAACCCTAAAATCACTTTTAGAGGTAGAATCATGTGAAAATTTTGATGTTTTCAGTTATAGACAGAATCTAAAAAAGCAGCCACAGGGTCCTTTAAGTTCTCTCAAATGCGCAGATTTGGACAGTTGTGATTACAGTCTCCCAGGCAATGAGAGAGACAAAGAGCAGGAGCCGAGTTAGCCAGTGCAGAACAAACCTTTCCTATCCTGTCATCTGTGTAGTTGTTCTGGCATGGGAGGTGATAAATCCTAATCTCTAACCGTATCAAACGTATTGTTCCTAGAGACCAGGTGCACCATCTCTGAACTTAAGCTCACAAGCATTTTTAATTGGATCCTGATTATTCATGAGCCAGTGCTGCTTACCTCTGGAGTCTCCAGGCATTATAACAGGTGGTTTTGGTGTCTGTGCGGTTTTTCTTAAAGCTATCCAGCTCCTGCTCCAGATGCCTGCTAAGTTAGACTTCAGGTGACCTGGCTTATGTTTTTGAGTGGGGAAGAGGAGAAAGAAACTGGTAATTAGAGACTATCCGGACCACTGAGTTAACCACATTTATTTTTTTGAAAATAATAATCAAATAAGTGCTTTGATTATATTCTGTACTCGATGTGTATTTCCACTCTCAGTGCTTAGCGCAGTCCCGTTAGCTGGCTGCTTTCTTCACATATGCTATTCTTTAGGGATTTGGGGTTTTTTCCAATGTAATTCCATACTGACTTTAATTAAAGGCTTTTGGTTAATTAAGAAAATTAGAATGCCTTTTATTCACTTAGTTTAGAACAGTGTTAATTGTAGCAGTGGGCTTAGGTTTATTTGATAGTGAAGTCTAGTCAGTCAGTCGTGATGCTCTATAGAAATGTGCCTGCTCTTCCTCCAGTGTGAAGTAAACAAAGTGTAATGAGAGAAAAAGTAAAGAAAGGAGTAACAGTTAGACTTGGAGTTTTTCTGGTATATGCATAGGCCAGTTACCTTTTATTCTGGCAATAGTGAGTGTACACATCCATCTGTGTCTCTGAGAAGATTGCTTTTAGGCACACATACCAAAACCCATGCTCAGCTCCTTTGTATAAAATTGTGTAATATTTTCATGTAACTTACATATATCTTCTTTTATAGTTCTAGATTACTTATAATTCCTAAAACAATGTAAATTCTATGTAAATTATTGTTATGCTGAATAATGACAAAATAACATCAGTACATGGTAGATGCAGATATTTTGTGTGAGTAGTTTTATGTTGTGAATGGTTAACTCTTCAGATGTGGAGCCTGTCAGGAGGAGTCTACTGTTGTCTTTAAGCACTAAGTATGTGCTCAGGATATGAGAACATATATATCTATTGGAAGAATCTTAGGAAATTATTATAGCATTTCTTTAACCTAGTGTTTCCCTAACACTTCTTCTTCTTCTTCTTTTTTTAAGGTTTCACACCTACTTTTATTTATTTATTTATTTTTTTAAGTTTTTTTTTATTGGATATTTTATTTACATTTCAGATGCCATCCCCTTTCCCCATTTTCCCTCCCTAGAAAACCCGTATCTCATGCCCACTTCTCCTTTTTGCTTTTATACAATTTTTTAACCAAAGGCTTTATAAGTTTGGTAGTGCTCAATATCAATCAGAAGTGTAACCCAATACCCAGCCTAGATATATCAACTATCTTTGACTGATGGAGACACGGGAACATCCTCCTCCATCTCTCTCTCCCTCTCCCTCTCCCTCTCCCTCTCCCTCTCCCTCTCTCCCTCTCCCTCTCTCCCTCTCCCTCTCCCTCTCTCCCTCTCCCTCTCCCTCTCCCTCTCTCCCTCTCCCTCTCTCCCTCTCCCTCTCTCCCTCTCCCTCTCCCTCTCTCCCTCTCCCTCTCTCCCTCTCCCTCTCTCCCTCTCCCTCTCTCCCTCTCCCTCTCCCTCTCCCTCCCCCTCCCCCTCCCCCTCCCCCCTCCCCCTCCCCCTCCCCCTCCCCCTCCCCCTCCCTCTCTCTCTTTCCTCTTTCTCATCACCTAACTCCTCCTCTCCTTCTCCTCCTCCTCTCCTTACTCCTCCTCTTCCTCTCCATACTCTTCCTACCTTAGCTCCTCCTACATATCACCCTTCCTGTTAAAATAAAGCTTTTCTCTCAAAATACCCTTAGAGTATAACTATACCAATTTTTGCCAGTTAGGTACAAGATAGACCTAATACCCAGTCCATCACTTTGTTAACTAAGCAGAACCTCTGTCATCTCTCCTAACTAAAAGACTTAGTTCTGAATCTGGCTTTTTTCTTGGCTTTAGAATGAATGTCAGCTGAAAACCATCCACTCAAATCTTTTCTCTCAAAGTAAATAGCCAGGATTGGCTATGAGACTATAAGTTTTCAACCCCGTCAGAAATCCAGAATGACTGAGTTAACTGAAATTATGGGAAGCACAAAGCATAGCTTCTAAAACTTAGCCAATTTATAGAAACCGCTGAACACCTGGACACTCCCTATACTACAAAATGCTGGAGCATCTGATCTTTAGCCTTCTGGCCCAGGATCGTCTGGCAGACCTAGTAATGCAGAATTATTAAGGGCTGATTACTCTGTCTAGGCAGATATAATCAGTCGACTACTCTGCAAGTGTGTCCTTTTCTGGACAGTGATTTGTCTGTAGATGGAAAGAGGCAATTCTTGCCTAGTGGCAGTCACCACACAACTGGAGTAACTCCAAAGATGCTCAATTTCTTCTTAGAATCCAAAACAGGAAGCTGTCAGGAGCAGACAGGTCTCTAATCAAAATGAACATTAATACAGAAATGTTTGTAATGTCAATTCTGTGGACTTCTGATGTTTTGAAAACCAACTATCCATGTAAGGTAATCTGGACTGTTGTCTGTTAACTCCTCTCAGCTATTTCTAAATAAAATATAGAAAATACCCTAACAATAAACTCAAAGACATGAATTTGCTATAGGCCCTTAACTCACAGGCTCACCATCTCAAATCAGTTAAAAAAGTTAATGAAGGGCTGGGTCTAAGCCTTGTATTCCTAAATGTGTTATACAGGCACAATGCCCATGAGAGTATCAATATTCATCTCACTTTTATATCAATAAGAAGCTTGTACCAATGAAAACCTTAAATTTGAAATCAAAGTAAATTTTGTACCATTTAAGAAATTATAACTTCATCTTAATAACAATTATACATATTTCTACCATTAGGTTATGGCTATGCAATAAACCCTAGCTAATCCTCCCTGTTCCAACAAAACCACTTTTTCCCTAGAAAGACAGCCCAATATTAACCACCTCAGTCCCCAAGCCCAGGGAATAGGGGCACCGACTCTTCATTAACTTCTTCAAGCTGATTATGGACATTGAGATATTAGAAGAGGGGTGGGGGGAAGAGTAAATTGATAAGCCTCTGATGCTGTGTCTTCACTGCATCCAGCTGGAATTCCAGGACATCAGAGGTTCGAGCAGGTCTGCTCAGCTTGCTTGATGAGTAAGATACACCAAGGCTATGTATTCTGCAATATACAATTCTCAAAACAAATTTTAGTATCAAGATAATTTTTTGTTTGAATTCTGGAATCTAGTCTTCTGGCGGCCTCCTCTGTCATGTCTAATCCATATAATTCTGGGAGTTTCTATGAGGGTGTACTCCTACCATTCTCCCATTTTCACCTCCCTACTCTCAAATTCCCCAACACTAGGGAATCCAAACTTTCAGGCACCAAGGCCCTCCACTTCCACTGATGCCTAACCCCTTACCCAATCCCCTCTCCTCTAATTACTATGAGAGTGTGCTCCCACCATCCTCTCATTCCCGCCTCCCTGCTCTTGAAATTCCCCAACACTAGGCAATCCAAACTTTCAGGCACCAAGGCCCTCCACTTCCACTGATGCCTGGCAAGGCCACCCTCAACTACCTATACAGGTGGAACCATGAGTCCCTTTGTGTTCTAGGGCTGGAGATTTTAGAATGGCAACTCCAGCAGCTTGTTTCTTAGGACCATTTGCTTGAAAATTTGTTTTCCAGCCTTTTACTCTAAGATAGAGTCTGTCTTTGCACTGAGGTGGGTTTCCTGTATGCAGCAAAGTGCTGGGTCCTGTTTATGTATCCAGTCCATTAGCCTATGTCTTTTAATTGGGGAATTCAGTCCATTGATGTTAAGCGATATTAAGGAACAGTGATTGTTGCTTCCTGTTATTTTTGTTATTAGAGGTGAAATTATCTTTCTGTGGCTATTTTCTTTTGGATTTGTTGCAAGAGGATTACTTTCTTGCTCTTTCTAGGGTATAATTTCCCTGTATCCTGGGTTGCTGATACTTATATTCTTGTGCTTGCCTTTTGCCATCTGGATCTCCTTAGTGCTACCTGCCCTGTCTCTGACTGGAGCCTGTCTTTCCTATTATCTTGGTTGTATCAGAACTGTGTGGGGTGGGTGTTACTAGTGGGGTAAGAGCTGGGGCCCAAAATCTACTCAGTGCTCAGGCGCAGACAGGAAAATACCAGTGCTCCTGGCCAGGAGTGACTTCCTGGGTCCTAATGGGTCCCAGTTACTCCCAGTTTGGGGCAGACTTGCTGTCTGCGTACCTAAGATACTGCCCAGGTTAGAGCTCCTGGGAGCCCGGCTCCCTCTGGGTTCTGTGAGATTGGGGGCAGAGCTGCCGCCCAAGATCTGCTCAGTGCTCAGGCCCAGACTGGAAGAAACCAGTGGTCTGGGCCGAGAGTTCCCTAATACTTCTTGAACTAAGATTATAATGTGCCCTTTTGATTTTATTACAATAGTTTACAAGCCATGCACTCAAAGAAGCCTTGATATACAGACCAAAATAGTTGAATTTGAAAATTATCTACCGTGTTAAGTAAATCACATAATTTGTATCTGACTCTGTTTACCTCAGATCTAGAGAGTGCCAGTGGTATTAACCTGGGGATCAAAGCAATGGCATCAGTGTGTTGGCTCTGCAGCTAGGGCTTCCCGCTCAGGGCTGCTCATGCCACATTCTTATGCTTTAATATGTTGTATTTTCATTTGATTCTAGGAATGTCTTCCTCTTTTCATACTATAAAATATTTATTTAATAAAAATAAATTTATAATCTATATAGACTTAAAAAAAAAAGTACAATGAACATCTCCACTCCTTTGTAAAGCTTTATGCAGTTCAAGCACGACATTCCAGAATTCTATAAATATGGTCACACAGTGAGATATGAGCATTTTATTTAAGTAGGTAAAAAAGGATAAGACTGGTTGTTACAAACTTAAGTTCCAGGGAAATGTTGCTTTGATAATGTGCACAATTTGATCGTGCTACAATGCATTGTATTTTAGAAAATAACTTTCTCAAGCACAGCGCTTTGCTTGTTTCTGAGTAACCAGTTCCCTATAGAGCAACAGATGACCCTTTTGTTCTTGTTGACGACTGTGTAAAAGAAGCATTGGCTGGAGGAGCCTTGCACCCAAACAGAGCATGCAGACTTGTCTAGCAGTGTGTGTGCTTGCCACCCTTCCCCACAGTGTGGCACTGGGCACACTTCTCAACAAAAGTCTTTCTGGCTTTTCTCAACAGCACCCATTTGTTTTGTTTTTGCTTTCATTTTCCAAGACAGGGTTTCTGTGAAGCCCTGGTTGTCCTGGAACTCACTCTGTAGACCAAGCTGGCCTTAGACTGAGAGATCTGCCTGCTGCTCGCTGCTTCCTGAGTGCTGGGATAAAAGGCATGCGCCACCACCACCTGGCTATTTTGTTGATTTTTATGATGTTTGATATTTTCCTTATATTTGCTTGCTTACTTCAGTATAGTTCATTATTTCCTATGTCTGTCTCATGAATGCTATTTTTCTTCTTCAGTGCTAGGATTCCTTCCAGTAGCTTCTGTACTTCTGGATTAGTGGTAATGAATTTCTTTAGCTTGTGTTTATTATGAAAACTTTTTTAAAAAAAGATTTATCTATTTATTTTATGTGAGTACACTATCGCTGTCTTCAGACACACCAGAAGAGGGCATCGGATCCCATTACAGATGGTTGTGAGCCACCATGTGGTTGCTGAGAATTGAACTCAAGACCTCTGGAAGAGCAGTCAGTGCTCTTAACTGCTGAGCTATCTCTCCAGCCCATCATGGAAGCTTTTTTCCTCCTTTCCAATTGTGAAGAATAGTTCTGCTGGATATAGTAATCTAGGTTGGCCATTGTTGGCCGTTGTTTTTTAGAGCTTGAAATGGACCAGTCCTTCCTTCTGGCCTTCAGATTTTTCAGTGAGGAAATCTGCTGTTATTTGAATGGATTTGCCTTTGTATGTGATTTGATATATTCCTCTATGATTCTCAATACTTTTTTTTTCCTGTAAATGTGATGTTGAACTGTAGCATACATGGCCTTGTCTGTTTGTCTTGGTTTCTGAATACTTCCTGTATCTGGGTAGCCATCTCTTCCCCATACTTGGGGAATAGCTCCTATAATTTTATCAAGTATATTTTCTGTATCTCTAACTTAAATAACTTCTCCCGTTTCTCTGTCTTTTCATTGCATCTTGTAAATCTCACACGTTGTCTTTGTCACTCCTGCTTTTGTGGTATCGAGAACTGAACCTAGGACATACATGCTAGGTGTGAACTCAGCTACTCAACCATGTTCTGGCCTTCCCTTCTTTTGTCCTTTCTGTTTTTGAGATCAAATTTCAGAAAGCTGCCTAGGCTTGCCTTAACCTTCAGCTTAGATAAACCTTGAACTTGTGGTCCCCTCCCTCTGCTTCCCAAGCAGCTGGTGCTATAGGCTAATTGGATATGCCAATATGAAGTACAGTATAAACCAATTAAAAACAGTCTCCTCTTCAATTAGAATAATTTTTGAAGGAGCAAAAGAACAAATGTAGTATGTAGTCTCTATTTTGGAATTGGTGTGAGACCTGTCTCTGTGCAGCCCCAGGCCTGATGACACTTGCTATGGATTTCCAGAGTGAACTGAAAATATATTTGATAAAATTACATAAGAGAGAGATGCTTGCCTCTGGTTTCACTGCTGCTGACTTAGTAGGGGTCTTTTCAGAATGGCTTCTTAGGGCTGGAGAGACAGATCAGTGGGTAAGGTCACTGCCTGCTCTTCCAGAGGACCCAGGTTTGATTTCCAGTCTCCAGACAGTGGCTCACAACTGTTGGTAACTCCAGTTCTAGGGGATCCAATACCCTCTTTTTGCCTTGGAGAGCACCAGGCATGCACATGGTGCACAGATATACATGAAGGCAAAATACCTGTACACATAAAATAAAAATGAAAACCAGTGGCTTCTCAGCTCTATGTGCTTATAATTCCATCCTTGGAAAGGCGGAGCCTCAAGTCTCCTGTATTCTCCCACTTGGCTTCCTGGTGAGTAAGCTTCATTTGAGTGATTTGCATATTATGCTGTGGGCAGACCAGGCTTCAAGACTCTAGGAGCTGATATTTGCATCTGATTTTTTTCTTGATAACTTCTGCTTTCTGATCCAGAGTGTACACTTACAAAATTAAGGAGTCTCTACAGACAGAATCAGTTCTCTGAGCTTGTGTTAAATCCCTGCATTTACCATGCTCATCACTTTTGGTGGTGACTTAGGAAAGGTTCCTGGTGGTAGCTGGTTCTTTTTCATCACATCATACATGTTATTTCTCCCATTTTCCACCCTCGGGCAGTAGTAGGTTGGCAGAAGAGCCAACTCAAGCAGAAGTGGGTGCTGGGATCCTTGTTGCCGATGTGTATCAGGCTCACCCAAGGGGCCCTGAGGGTCACAGCTGTTGGACTCTGCCTCAGACAAGGGCTGCTGCTTTAGGCTGAGTAGGAAAGGCTGCTCTGAGTGTTGAATAGCAGGAAGGCACCCACCTCAGGAAGGTCTTGAGGACAAAACTTACAGATAGAGGTACAGCCATGCTAAGAAGTTAGCCTTGCGCCACAGTGTGCATGTGGAGGTCAGAGGACAAATTTCCGAAGTCAGCTCTCTTTTTCTACCATGTGGGTCCTGGGAATCAAACTCAGGTCATCAGACTTGGCAGCAAACCCCCTTTCCCGCTGAGGCATCTTACCGGTCTGGGATGAAGTTTATACTCTATTTGAATTTAAATCTGTTAGAGGCACTACTTTAATTTTCCTGTATTCTGCTAAAAGTGAAGCTAGACCTAAGACCTTTTTCAACTAAACAGAATGTCTACGAGATTGATAGTGTTGTGACTATCCCAATGAATTTTTATAACATTATGATTATAACCTACAGTTAAGTAGACTATACAGTTCACGTGGCTATATTTTTGTTGTGTTTCACTTGCAGTACTGGAATTAAGTCCCTAATTTCCCAAATGCTAGGCAAGTTCTCAACCAGTGATTGACAGTCCTGGTCCCAGTATTCACAGTTGTGTCCCACAGAAGTTAAGCAGATACTTTACATTGGTTCAGTCAAGAACTTCTGGGGGGTTTTATGGATTCTTCTGAAGATCTTGCTTCCTGGGACCTGTGTAAATTCTGAGCTGAGACGGTTCCCTTTCCTGTGTTGTCTCCTTAAGAGAGCTCTCTGTTTGAGCTCCTGTGACCACTGTTGCTCTGTAATCAGTGCAAATAGAGTATGTGCCACAGTAAGGCTCTTCTCCAGCCTGCATGTACACCTGCACGTCAGAAGAAGCACAGATCTCATTACAGCCACTATGCGGTTGCTGGGAATTGAACTCAGGACCTCTAGAAAAGCAGCTACTACTCTTAACCTCTAAGCCACCTCTCTAGCCCTCCCATACATTTTATTTCTCTAGTTTAATTTTTTTTTTGAGTATATGAAGTATATGCAATACTTTACGTTGAGCAAACAGTAGGAGAGACTCAGAATACGCCTTTGATACATTGCTAAGTAAGGACTGACCAGAGTGTATGAATCTTAATAACGTCTTCAAAGTAAAAGCATGTATTTGCTGTCAAACCCTCTAGTGTGTTCTTTGTAATGAAGAATTCTTTACTTCAGTGACACCCAGTATCCTCGTCTATACTTCCCTGTACTACTTTTTGGAACTTTTTAAAAAAACTTTATATTTATTTATTCAGTTGAGGTTAGGTTGTATACCAGGGTTTGAATGTGAAGATCAGAAGACAGCTTGCTGAGAGTCAGTTCTCTCTTTCCCCCTTGTGGGCCTCAGAGTCGGATTTTAGGTCACCAGTCTTGGTGGCACTTGCCTTTACTGGCTGAGCCATCTTGCCGCCACCTTGGCAGCTTTTGTATTGACTTAGCTTCTTTAAAACAAGGTATAAGTAAACATATGTTACTGTAAATCTTATTTTTAGATTCCTGGTCATTTATGACTCCTGTATATTTGGCCACTGTATTTTATCAACTGAAAGGGTGCATGCGTGCCTCTGTCTGTCTGTGTGTGTGTTAGTGTGTAAGCCCAAGGATAACCTTGGGTGTTGTTCCTTTGGTTTTATACACCTTGTTTTTCTAAAAAGGGGCTCTCATTGGCCTGCATCTTACCAAGTAGGATAGGCTGGCTGACTGTCCATCAAGCCCAGGTTCCGCCTGCCTCTGCCTCTCCAGTGCTGAGATCTCAGTGTGCCCATCACTTTGATGTGTTCTAGGGATTGAACTCAGGTTCTCGTGCATGCTTAGGAAGTACTTTTGCATCTGATCTATCTTTCCAGTCACGAGATAGGAGTTTCACAGGATCAGATATATCTCCCCTTTTCTTTGAAACAAGAATGTGGGGTTTAAGGGATAATACCCAGCAGAAGTGAATGAGGAAACAAACAGAAACCCTAAGTGATCGATGATAAGGTGTGGTGCTCAAACTTCCTCCCACTTTTTCCTCAGTTAAAGGACAAAGGCCCAGACCTTTGGAAAAACATTGAATTAATAAGCAAGCTTTGAGAGGGAAAACCAGAAAGTAGCTACCTTAAAATGATTATGAACTGCCAGGCATGCCTTTAATCCCAGCACTTGGGAGGCAGAGGCAAGCAGATTTCTGAGTTCGAGGCCAGCCTGGTCTACAGAGTGAGTTCCAACATGGCCAGGGCTACACAGAGAAACCCTGTTTTGAAAAAACCAAAACAAACAAAAAAAAAGATTATGAACTGTCTTACAATTGTGTAGGAATTGATATTTACTTGAATTGCTGGCTCATTGTTTACATTGAAAGCTTTTGCAGTTAGCAAATGTGTTAGCATGCTGTAGAGTGTAACCACAGCCGGCAAAGGATGTGAAGGCCCACTGTGTGTTTGTGATGCAACCTGAAGGTAGAAAATGCATCCAAAGCAACTGCCAAGTTGGAGATTAGCCTGTTGGAGTGGAAGAGATTTTTTGTTTCAAATAAGATTCACGTTGTAATTCTGTCCAGGAATGGAGGACACAGTGAGAGGATGGTGGGGTTAAGCCCTAGCCTTGCTTCAGCTGTCCATCTTGTACTGTCCTTCCCTTTCTGGACAGTCACTTTGAGATCTCTGCATGCTGGTTCTCCTTCCCCCTTGGACTAACTTCTTCCGCGCCAGCCCTTTTCTCTGTCATAGTACTGTAGTTTAATGTCTCACTAACAACTGGTAAATTCATCAGCACTCTCTGAATGCTTCTCATCATTTTACATTGAGGCTGTATTTCTGGCCAAGAAATTTGTGTAATGTCAGACACATGTGCCACATGGGTGCTGACAAGGTTTTCTCCCTGAGCATAATACCAAGTGTCCTTGCCCTTTGACTCTTAAGGACAGACATGGAAAACAGTCTCATACCTCAGAAGATCAGCACTTTGTTTATAGTCCAATAAACAAGAAACCAAGTGGCAGTTGAGGTTGTTAGCAATGGAAGGCCCAAATTTCAGGCTCTCTAGTCTCTTTCTAGCAAACAGTCTCAAACTATTACTGGGTGCATTTCATCTCTTCGGTGCTTTGATTTCCTCATGCAGGGAATTTGGCACACTACTCCAGTATTTGGCTTAAGCCCAACCTTGTGTTGGACTGCCTGCAGTTCCACACCAGTACAGCACAAACCTCTGCAAGCCTGGAGCAGAGTGGGATAGGCAATCACATTTATACTAGCTGTATCATTTTGTATATTGATACATGAAAACAAACAAACAAACAAACAAGATGGCACTTTTCACTTAAAACTGTCTTGTCTGCAAAATTTATCCCCCACTTTTCTCTGTACATGTTACTGACAGTGACCTGTGGAAGATGAGAATTCTCAGTTTTCCATCTGTTAGGTTAAAAGAGCTAGAGTTTATGGACACGTATGTAACTACTCAGATAGAGTGGTTTCTTAGCATAAAGGTATATGGACTTTTCTCCAGTGTCGACGTTGGTAAATATAGAATCTCTTCATATTCATATTTTCATTTCATATTCAGTTAGCTGCACAAATTAAACTTAACTGCTGTGATTAGTTGGTAGAGCATTGTATTATAAGTTGATGATGTTTAGCATTGTACATTAAATCCTGCTTTATAATGAAGACCCCCATACTCGGGAGACCCTTCCTCAAGCCTACAGATTGCGACCACCCAAAAATCACAAGAAACCATACCTGGATGCAATCAGCAGAGGTTTATTAGGGGAGGAGCCGGCGGTCAAAAACGACAAGCTCTTTAGCTCCAAGAGCAGGGTTTTTGGCCACGTGTGGTGGGATAAAGGGTCTTTTATAGCATGGGGTGGGGGGAGGAAGGCATTTTCGCGCGCTTACACATGATTGGTTGTTTTACAAATTTTGAACATAGCACTGGGAAGACCAAGGGAGGGGTAACCAAGAACAGTGGAACATTTCAGAGAATCTAGCCCAAATGATCTAGAGTCACTTTTTCCGGCTATAGGGCTATGGCCCCACCTAGGTGATAACATCTTTATCTGTAGTCAGAAATGCCTTCCTGCCTTGGGGAATGTAATCCAGCAAGTGTCCTTCACCTGGAATGTGAAGGCCTGAAATCTTATTTTCAGTTCCGAGTTCTGTAAGGCGGAAAAATCTACACATATTTCATAAAATGGCCTTTATAATTTTTCACTCTACAATATGTTATTTTATTGTCCCTACAACAGTGTTGTATAAGGTAGGCATGAGGATTTTTTTTAATAAATGAAGAGGATAAAAAATGTACTTATTCTGTAATCACATAACATTTCTTTGCACAAGTTAGAAGACAACAAATGTTTCAGTTCACTGTCTTTTTCTGAAGGTCACATTGTCTTAAAGTATTGTCTGTTACCACTTGAAGATAAACTTGTGGGTACAGAAGCTAATTCAGTGGATGGATTGTATATGGTAGTGAGAAAGAAGTGGAGGGAGATGGAGAGAAGGCTCTGCAGGTGAGAGCACTTGCTGCTCTTGCACAGGACCCAAGTCAGTTCCAGCACCTCGGTGGGCAGGCGGCTCCCACGCACCACGTAACTGCAGCTCCTCTTGGAGTTGCTCCTCCGATGCCCTCTGCTGGCTCCTGTGGGCACCTGCACATACCTGTGCATTCTCAGGCACAGACGTCAACACATAAAGAAAAATAGATTTTGTTGTTTTTGCTCTTTTTGAGACAGAGTTTCTCTGTGTAGCCTTGTGTTGTCCTGGAACTTGCTCCATACACTAGGGTGGACTCAGACTTACAGAGATCTGCCTGCCTCTGCCTCCTGAGTGCTTGGATCAAAGGCCTGCACCACCATACCTGGACAAGTAATTCTTTTAAAGTAGAGCTGATAATGGCTTCTCTGGAGCTGAGGTATGGTTATTGTTTGTGGCAGAGACTTCTTAGTCCTATATAGGTTAAACTTCGACACCAATTCTAAGTTTTCCTAATGCTCTTTGAAGAAGCAGTCTCTCATTCTACAGGGTTTTGAATGCAGACCATGAATTATCTCCACCAGACTTTTGAATTTAAGGTCTACTTGCAAAATACTTTGAGATTTACTTCTATTTGTCACCTGAATTAATAAACTCAGTCTTGGTGGTTTCTGTTTAAATCCTGGAAAGTCTGATGTAAGATTTTTTTAGAATAATACTCTGTTTTTCTGAGCCATGTGTGAGATGGTGATGGACAGGAAGTCTGTGCTGGGCAGTGTATTGAGTCCATTTGCTTGTGTGTCAGTCTGGGTTTGCCTGTTTGTCTGCTTCTGATGCTGGCCCATTAGCATCAATGCTACTCTCCATTTGCATTTCAAGAATAAACTTACACTTGCCAGCTGTGTTCCCAGTCTAATGTTTCAGAGTGTAGGCTTTGTAGAGGTGTCCTAGTCACAGTTCTACAGCTGTAAAGAGACAGACATCATGACTATGGCAACTCTTAGAAAGGGAAGCGTTTAATTGGTACTTGCTTACCATTTCTGAGGTCACCCATTGTTGTCATAGCTGGAAGCATGGCAGCACACAGGCAGACATGGTGCTGGAAAGAGTTCTACATCCAGATCCACCGGCAGCAGGAAGAGAGAACCACTGGGCCTGGCTGGGGCTTTGACCTCCAGTGACACACTCCCTCCAGCAAGGCCACACCTCCTAATCCCTTTCAACTGCTGCCACTCCCTGATGACTAAGCATTCCAAAGTAGGAGCTTGTGGGGGCTGTTCTTATTCAAACCACCACTAGCCTTTTAATTAGAATAATTTAATTAGAATAATTAATTCATATGCTGCCTGCCATACATACGGTGCCCAGATGAAGACTGGGATCTATAGTTAACTTTAGAACCAAATGGGTTAGATAGACATTTAAGGTCAGAATTATAAATGAGGTGGTAGTATTGCCACCCTACCGTGCAGTGCCTAAGAGCCCTTTGGTAACTGCCCTCATGTGGCCTGTAGCTTGCTTGAGAGCCTTAAATACAGTAGCTGTGGAAGTGCTCATTTTATTGATGTTTTAGCCTTATTAATGCTTGGATTGGAATTTCGTGGATTTCCCTTGGGAAACAAGGAGGAGGATAACCTTTGATGAGGGTATTTTTACACCTTGGACCAATGAACTCTTCTGTAGGCAACTATTTCTATCTTGTATATTTAAATCGCACAGCTTGTAAACGCAATAACAAAGTTGGTATTTAGAAATATAGAAGTAACTCTTGGAGCTTTAAAGAGCACAGGCTTGTGCTCTTCCTTTTCACTGAGGGAGTATCGTAGTGTGGGGTCACTCGAAACTCAGCTCTTCCTCCAGATAAGTACATGCTGGGGTGTGATCATTTGTTTAAGTCAGTAGATTCCAATACCTAACACAGTAGTTCTCAGCCTTCCTAATGCTGAGTCCTTTATAATATAGTTCTTCATGTTGCTGTTACCCCAACCATGAATTTATTTTATTGCTACTATATAACTCTAATTTTGCTACTGTTACGAATTGTAGTGTAAATATCTGTGTATTCCAATGGTCTTAGGCAATCCCCATGAAAGGGTCATTTAACCCCAGAAGTTCAGAACCGCCAAGCTAACATGATAAGATTCATCTTGAAATTTTCTTATTCATAATTACAGTTTATTTCAAATGAATCTGCATATACTCTGGATAAAAACATTTACAGGTCTCTTTTTTTATGTTTAATTTTATTTTTAATTATATGTCCACGTTTCTGTTTATGCGTATAAATATAATATCCAAAGAATCCAGAAAAGAGTGTTGGATTCCCTGAAGCTGGAGTTGACAGGCAGTTGTGAGCTGCCCGTCATGGGGTCCAGGAACCAAATTCGGGTCCTCTGTAAGAGCAGTAACCACTCAACAACTGAGCTGTCACTCTAGTTCCTCGCTAGCTTTCTTTATACGGAAAAACACCGCTGGGTTTCTTTGCTTGATATATTATGTTTATAGAGTGGACAGGTTCTATCTTGTCAGGTTGCATACTTACAGAGTTTAAATGTTGTTTGCTGGTACTAGGGTAATGATGCCACTGGCTGAAAACAGCCCTTTGACATGGGCACTATGATGTATCAGCTACCAGAGGCCCTACCTCCAACGGTATCCATAGGAAGTGGAAACAGTTCTTTCTAAGGTCAAGTGTTTCTCCAAACCTATTTTTCTGAGACTGGCAGGGAGCCTCCAGTTTTGGAGTAAGGAGTAAACTTTCAGCCTTCCATCTATTAAATGTGCATTGTTCTTTCAAAGGTGCCGAGCTTCACCGTCAACGGTGGCCTGTGAGTCAGAGCCTTTGGAAACAGCCGCTAAGCTGGTGAAAGTGGACAGCCTTGGGCAAAGAGAAGAGTTTATATTTTGATGAGTTAGAAATTAAGAATTACCATTCACTGAAGAAACCATTCTACTCTGTTATGGCAAGGTTTAAGGGTGCCTCTTTTTTAAATGGTTTGCAAGTTCATATCCTCATCTCATACTGTTTTGTTAGTTGTCCTCTCCTCCACCCTGTCTCCTCCCATTTTGAGACAACATCTTTCTTTCTTTCTTTCTTTCTTTCTTTCTTTCTTTCTTTCTTTCTTTCTTTCTTTCTTTCTTTCTTTCTTTCGTTTTTCAAGACAGGGTTTCTCTGTGTAGCCCTGGCTGTCCTGGAACTTACTCTGTAGACCAGGCTGGCCTTGAACTCAGAAATCCGCCTGCCTCTGCCTCCCAAGTGCTGGGATTAAAGGCGTGCGTCACCATTGCCCAGTGAGACAACGTCTTTCTATGTAGCCCTGGATGTCCAGTCTCTATGTAGATCACACTGCCTTAGAAGTCTCAGAAAGCTGCCTGCCTGTGCTTCCTGGGTGTTGGGATTAAAGACGTGTCACCATACCTGGTTTTCCTTTAATTTCTTTATAGTTTTACTTCTTGTAACCAAACATGTTTGGAATAATTTTTCAATGTCATTATGAAGAATTTTAAAATGTTTTGTGTTCTTAGTAATGTCCCATATATGGAAAGTTTGCCCTGTTTTCTCTTTCACCACTTCAAATTTTAATTAACTTGACTCTTACTTTTGGAAGTTAGGTCTAACTAAATTTACTGACCAAATGTATGGCTGTTGTGGAAGAAGGCAAACCCTGTTATAATTTTCTCTTGCTTGCCCAGATGCAAGTAATTAGATTTCAGAACATGGTAAGGTTTGATGTACAGTGAACTTAAAATAAAGATAGCAAACTGGTATAAAAGAATGTCAAGGATTAGTCATCCTCTTCCTAGGAATGTCCTGAGAAGTGGAAGGAGCACCCAGTTCTTCATCTCCTCCTGTGTGTTTTCTTGATTGGTCTGTTTTGTAATTTCCCCTTGTTATGCTACTTACCATAGCATCTCCTTTTCCCTTTTCATAAGGCCTAGACTATTTGTAATTGATTGTGGTTTTTTAAAACTTTATTTTGTTTTTGAGTGTGTGTGTGTGTGCACAGGCGTGCAATGCCATGGAGACCAGTGGATCCTCCTTGAGCTGGAATTACAGGCTGTTGGGAATTGCTAAATATGGTTGCCGGGAGCCCAACTCATGACCTCTGAGGAGCAGTGTTTACTCTCAACTGATGAGCCCCTATTTGCTTGTTGTGTATCTTACATGGTATTAAAGGGCATAAAAGTAGGCATTATGCTATTTTGAATGTCTTATTCCTTCTTGAATCATGGATGTTAATTACAGTATCAAGTTTAGTGGTACCAGTTATAAATGAGAACCTTATATGCTCTTATAAGATGGGTGGCCATTTTCTTTTTGATAACCACAGGAGCATCAAATTACTTGTTTCTAAATTAGTTATTTTTTTTTTGTAATATGTATTTTTTTCTAATTTTTACAAATTTATGTTTTTGGATTTTATGTTTTGTTTGTTTGAGACAAGCTCTCACATCACATATGTAGCCCAGCCTGGCCTTGAACTTCCAAGAATGACCATAAATTCTTGATCCTTCTATCGCCTCCTCCCAGGTGATGGGATTTGTGTCAGCTTGTGATTTTTATAAGATTTCTTAGATTTACCAGATTACTGAAATACAGGTTTTCATCGCAGTAACTAGCAGAGTGTGTATGTTGTATATGAGTACAGCCTGAGAAACAGAATATGGATAGCCTATAACGGGAATTGAAAAGACCTTAGACTCGGGTCTTTTTGTTATTCTTGGGGCAGAATAACACTGTGTAGCTCAGGCTGGCCCAGAACTTAAGGTCCTCCTGTCTTTGCCTTTTAAGTATTGAGACAGAGGCAAGACTGTTTCTGTCTGGTTTTCCAGAGTCTTTTTAACCTTTCCCATCTTTCTATCTCACATTTTATCAGAATCTCTCTTCATTGTTGTGGATAAATAGAAACTAGAACCCTTCTCCTTCAAAACAAGCATAAAGCCTAGGAGAGTTCCCTTTCCCCTCTGCCTTCATCCTGGAGGAGTCCTGCCCTATATCTCAAGACAGAATGCCGTGCAGAGAGGAGTGTGAGCAGAAGTGTCAGCGCACACCTGCTTCAGTTGCACTTCTATATGACGGTCCACTCTTCATCAGAGAATGCTTAGGTATACAAAGCTTAGCCTGGGTCTTTGGTTCTTCATTTCTACAGGCTTCTGTGCCATGTAAATTTTGATTTAATAAATGATACAATTTTCTCCTGTCTTTTGCATTGGCTGTGAGGGAAATTTTAAACTCCTTTTCTTTCCCTATAGATTTTTAAAGTCATGTTTTATAATCTGATAAATATTATTATAATGATGGTTCTGTACAATTGACTGTGGCATTGAGAAATATTTGCTACATTTGTTTCTCTGTCAGCAATAGGGGAATCCAAACGTTTTCTAAAAGAAACCTGTGTTTTGTGGATGTTCTGATGGCCTTTCCTCTGCTAGTCTCCAGGCATTGCTCGGCCTTTGGCCTCTTGTATTAAATACGTGAGGAATACAGTTCTTGGGGGGTGGGGGGTCGAGACAGGGTTTCTCTATGTAGCCCTGGCTGTCCTGGAACTCACTCTGTAGACCAGGCTGGCCTCGAACTCAGAAATCCGCCTGCCTCTGCCTCCCAAGTGCTGGGATCAAAGGCGTGTGCCACCAGTGCCCGGCTGAGTAATGAAATCCTAAAACCCTTGTAAACTTTGTCAGCAAATGTGAAGGCCATGTGTGTACTCTTTTCCTTAATTTTGCTTATCCAAAACTCGATGGGGGGCGGGGGCGGGGGCTTGGTTCTTTAAAAGATTCACCATGTACCCAGTTGGCCTCAAACTTCTGACCATCCTGCCTCAGCCTCCTGGTGCTGGGTTACAGGTGTGTGCACCACACCCAGCCACACCCAGCTTAGACTTGAGCTCTGGTGTGTACAGTAGCTCGTTCTTCTGTTTAGTTTGTCTCTATAAGTGTCCTAGGGGAGAGCTGTCATCTTGAAGGATCAGATATGTCTAATAACTTTCTGATGGGGAAGGTCCTGCTCATTCATTCATATTCATGTTCTAACCCCTTCCTTCCTTCCTTCCTTCCTTCCTTCCTTCCTTCCTTCCTTCCTTCATCACGGCCTGCATCTCGCCCCGGGCTGCGTGCCACTAGGGCATCTATACCCCAAGCCCCTGGTTGACTTGCTACCTTTGCCGTCTGTTGATCTTAGCTTTCCAACTCTTTTCACCGTCTCGATCCTGCAGATATTGTTCATTTTCTATCATTTGACTGTCTTTTCTGTGTAACAGATTTTGACAATATAATTCGAAGGACTAGCACATCAACCCACTCAAACAGTGGCTTTCTTTTTTCTTCCTCCAATTCATGATTTACAGAGCAGTCAGCCTTAGCTGGTTAGCTCTTTCTAGGAGCTGCAGTGAGCGTCGTGGGTAGGCAAAAAAGGAAACTAGTCAAGGCTAAGGGCAGGGCAAAGCGAGAGAAAATCTTAGGAAGGAAGAGGACACAGATAAGAAGTAGTCACCTCCACCACTGCCCTCAGCCCAGAAACAAGCCACGGCTCCTCCTGTAAAACGGATGCTCAGAATATTTGTTCAGCTTTGCTGCACACCAAAAGTATTAGAATGATAATATAAAATTTCGTGTAACTTAGGTACGTATTGCTTGTGCTTTACAGTTTGTAAATACTTGAAAAATATTCTATCTTTAGAGAGCATCTCAGAGCGACCATACAAGCCACCCAGTTGACGGACAAAAGCTGTATGGTTTTTAAGTTGATTTGAATGAGAAAATAATTCTAAAAATTAATTGCTGAATTTTTTACTATTATATATAGTAAAATGTAAATTATCATGCAAAAATGAGCAAGCCTGCTAATTCATTAATACATTTTATAAGGTTCACAAAGTCCTTGGAATTACATATAATTAATGGTGAAATTATATGTAGGTACTTTATAATTTTATTTTTTAAGACAGTTTTAAAATTTAAATATATTGGACCATATTCATCCTTTCTCCCAAGTGCTTCCGGATCCTATCCCCCTCCCTGTCCACCCAATTTTAAGTTCTTTCTCAAAAACAAACAAATACCTAATCGAACAACAAAACCTCCCAAACCACTAAGACACTACCCAGAAAACAAAAACAAAAACGCACCAAACTGTAACCAAATAGAAACACACAAAAAAACTGTGGAGACTAGTATGTTGGTCAACAACTCCTGAACATGAGGCCTGCCCTGGAGTGTTTGATATGCCCAGGGTCACTCCATGGAGAAAACTGATTTTTCTTCCCCTAGCAGAGGTACAAACGAGAGTTCAGTTAACCTTTATCCTCGTGACTAGGATTTCTTTGTCTCTCTCTCTTTCTTTCTTTCTTTCTTTCTTTCTTTCTTTCTTCCTTTCCTTCCTTTCTTTCTCATTCATTCATTCATTTTAAAATAATTTTTAATTCTTCTCTCATATATTACATCCCAACTGCAGTTTTTCCTCCCTCCTCTCCCATATAAGGTAAAACAAAAATTGTGACATCAAAGTTGGACAAGTCAAACCAACAGAATGAAAAGAGCCCAAAGGCCGGGTGGTGGTGGCGGGTGCCTTTAATCCCAGCACTTGGGAGGCAGAGGCAGGCGGATTTCTGAGTTCGAGGCCAGCCTGGTCTACAGAGTGAGTTCCAGGACAGCCAGGGCTACACAGAGAAACCCTGTCTTGAAAAACCAAAAAAAAAAAAAAGAAGGCACAAACATCAGAGACACACTCATTCACACACTCAAGAATCCCATAAAAACAATAAACTGGAAGCCATTAATTTTAACTTTAATTTTTCAATGTCCATTTTTAGTAAAGGTTCTTAAATGCTTTATCCTCCCTTTTAGCCCACCATCCACCAGAGGTAGAGGAAAAGAAAGGATGGGGGGAGGGCAGTGGCCCTGTTTAGAAAGGTTCTTTGGAGCAGTCTGTGTTGTCTGGAATTCAGCAGTTCAGTTCACAGGGCAGCAGTGGCAGCTCGATCCACTCACAAACACTTCACGGATACATCAGCAGTCCAGTTTTGTAGAGTTGGGATAGCAAACTTGAATCAAAAGCAGTGGCATGACCTAGCAGACACACCCAGACCTCAGCCTTAGCACACATCAGCAGGAAGGACTAGGAGAGATGCCAGGAGAAGTTGTTGACTGTGCCTCTCTCAGCCAAGCGAAGACCAGCGAAGATGAGAGACCCACAAGTGTTGCACAGCTGGCTCTGTAAGCAAGCCAAGCTCAGCCCCGTCTCTATCCATCAGGTCCTATTTATACCCCCCAAACATCTCTTGTCCTCCACGGGTCTTGCTTCAGCATGTGAGTCTGTCTCAACTGACATCACTTGGCTGATAAATAGAGCTCTACTATGCAGTGTAAGGCAGACCAATCCATGCATGTTGTTAGCAAAGAATCCTTCATCGAGTGTCCTTTCACTTGCAAGCTTCAGCAGAACATCCTTTCACCTGTGTCTGCTTCAGCTAAATGTTCCTTCATGAGTCTGCCTTAGCCTTTCACCTGTGTTCACTTCAGGAAAACACTGTTTATATGTCTGCCCCAGCAGAACAGCTTCCAACACAACAAAGAACCCTTACGTTTCCATCATGTAACAATCTAAGTACAGAAGACCTGGAGCGACCCTTGCAGGCCCTGTGCCTCAGTCTCTCTGAGTTCCAATGAGCTTTGCTCACACTGCTTTAGAAGGCCTTGTTTTCTTTGTGTTCTCTATCCCCTCTGGCTCTTACACTCTTTCCCTTCCTCTCTGAGGTTCCTCTTTGAGGGGTTTGATGGAAGCATCTCATTTAGAGCTGTGTGTTCCAAGGGCTCTGTGTATGTGTGTAATGTCTAGCTGTGGGTCTCTGTTTTTTCCCATCTGCTTCAGGAAGAAGCTTCTCAGATGATGTCTGACCAAGGCACTGATCCATGAGTACAGCAGAATGTCATTAGGAGTCTTTTTTTTTTTTTTTTTTTTTTTTTTTTTTTTTTTTTGCTACATTTTTTTTTTTTTTTCCTTTTTTAGACCAGTATTATTTGGTTTTGACCTAGCTCCCTGGGCCGTGTCCTCTTAGGTTCTTAGTCACCTAAGCAGTGTTGGGTATGGGTTCCATCTTGTGGAATGGGCCTAGGTCACATCAGTTATTGGTTGGTTACAAGCTTTGTGCCCCCACTGCCCCAGCATATTTGGCAGGTAGGACACCATTCGAGAAGGTTTGTGGCTGACTTATGTTCTCTTTTGGTAGCACACACAGTACCTTCCCCTATCAAAGATGCTAGCACACAAGGGTGGAGGCAATGTGTAGGCGCCAGCTCAACATCTCCATGCTCAATGAGTCGTGTAGAGTTGTCTTCAGCAGAGGGGCTCCATTGTCAGTTTGTGAAGAGCAACCCATAGTCTGGGCAACAGCCTGGGTTGTTTGGGGATTCCCATGGGCTCCATTCAGCAAATAAGTGCTATTTTCTATGAAGAAAGTTTGTAGCTCTCATCTGATTTTTTTCTTCCATTTTAAACAAATTGTTTGTATAGACAGCCGTGTGTATTAGCCTGGCCTTGAACTCACTATTCAGTCAGTCATGGTCAAGAACGTCTGACCTGCCTGCCTCCATCTCCTTATCCTAGTGTTAGATTACAGGAGTGCACAATAATGCCAGGGTTTTGTGATGCTGAGGATAGAATCCAGCCCAAGACTCTGAATTTCTGTTACATTTAAGAACAAGTCTAGCCAGGGTGTGGTGGCGCACGCCTTTAATCCCAGCACTTGGGAGGCAGAGGCAGGCAGATCTCTGAGTTTGGAGCCAGCCTGGTCTACAGAGTGAGTTCCATGACAGCCAGGGCTACACAGAGAAACCCTGTCCTGAAAAACCAAAAAGAAAAAACCCAAAAGCATAGCAAGTCTAGATGACAAGTGAAATCATTGAACAAAATGGGTATGATTTAAGTGTCCCCTTTAAACAAAAAGCAGATAATTTAAAGAACATTTCTCCCCTCTTACCTGTAACTTCTTTCTCTGAATTATAAAAGTGGGGCTGGAGAGATGGCTCAGGAGTTAAAGGCACTGGCTGTTCCTGCAGAGGACCTGGGTTCAGTCTCCCTCACGTGGCAGCTCACCGATGCCTGTAACTTCAGCCTCAAGGGATTTCTGGGCACCAAGCTTGCATGCGGTACACAGACATACATGCTGATAAAGCATACACATAAAACATAATAATAAAATGATTTTAAAATTTTATAAAAGTAAAAAAAAAACCCTAATGTTGGAGAAACTTTCAAAAGATATAAGAGAGAAACCTTTATTGCGTATATCTGGCCCCCAGTGCAGCTGATAGCACTCTATGTATCTCATTTTGGTTATTTTATCAAAGAAAAGAAACCTCTCAGAGCATTGTATACATTATGCAATTTTATATTTACTTTTGTTGGGGTGAGAAAGGGAAGAAAATATTTACTTTTCCTCACTTACATATTATTATTTTCATTTAGCTTTGAAATAATTCACTTTAGCAAAGAACTTGTTACTCAGGAAGAAGCCCTTTGAGAGAGGCCAAGGACCCTGTGTCTTTCTATAAAGAGTTCACTCTGTAAGCTGGCTGACATTACCAGGCTGAACCACACTTAAACCAAAAGTGGCCTGGCGTGTGCAGGAGCCTCAGAAAGAGGAGACTCGGAAAAAAGAATAGTCTTTAAATTAGGATTGTCCTTGCTAATGCCGGGACTGCTGTTCTAGAACTTGGCCTAGTTAGGGACACGCCATAGCCATTTGAATCCAGTGTTGTCTTCTTACAGGAACGTCCTTTCTTGGATGCTCAGTGGCAACTGTGAAGTTAAAGTGCAGGTATAACTCTTGTGAAATTACTCAAAGTCTGAGTTAAATTCTTTCAGAAACCTAATTTTCTCTTTACTTAATGCAGAAAACCTACCCCCTGTTACTTACCTGAGATAATAAACTTATAAAAAATGTTTATTTGGACTTCCACTTTTAGAGACTTGGGTCTGTAATCAGCTGGCACGGTTGTCTGGAGACTAGGGTGGCATCATGGGGGAGGGGGGTGGAGCAGGACTGCTCACTTTATGGACAGGAGAGATGGGGAGGGGAAGGAGAGGGGAAGTGTGGGGAGAAAAGGCTCTGTAAAGAGGAAGGGAATAAGGCCACATAATGTCTTTCAGGGACAATACTAGTGACCCAAAGGTTTCCATTGGATTATATACCACAGGTTCATACCACAGCCCAGCAGCACCAAGCTGAGGACCAAGGCACATGCAAATCTAGCACCTTCTAGTCAGACGACTGTAACCTTTTTAGAAAAAAATTACTGTAGTCTGTGCTTTGATGTGGTGCTTTAAAAAAAAAATCTTTTGACCTATTTATCTTGGTTAGATACAGTCCCTGATAGGCTTTTAGCCTGACAAGCAATTTATATCAACTCTGCAGGATTTTTTTTTTTTTTTAAGATTTATTTATTTTACTTATATGAGTACTCTGTAGCTGTCTTCACACACACACCAGAAGAGGGCATCAAATCCCATTACAGATGGTTATGAGCCACTATGTGGTTGCTAGGAATTGAACTCAGGACCTCTGGAAGAGCAGTCAGTGCTCTTAACCGCTAAGCCATCTTTCCAGCCCCCAATATGTGTAGCCCAGGCTGGTCTCCAACTGGTGATCCTCCTGCCTCTGCCTCCTTCAGCAAATCCTACTGGTGTGCGCCACCACAACTGGCAGGATTTTTTTTTTTTTTTTTTTTTAAAAAAAAAAACTTTTAATTGATTCTTTGTGAGTTTTACATCATACACCCAAGTCTTGCTCATCTCTCTGTCCTCGCATATCCATCCTTCACTCTTGCAACCTCCCTACCAAAATAAAACACACACACAAATGAAACAAAGCATAGAAAACATCTCACTGTGCAAGTTGTAGTATGACACGGTGTGTCTCACAATGTATCCCTCTGCTCACACAGCTTCACTTGCAAATGCTTATTGCAATGAGTCATTAGTCTGGTTCAAGGTCTCTGGCTTCTGTGACATCATCAATATTGGATCCATACAAAGACTCCTCCCTGTTATCCTGTTGTTGCCCTGTGTCATGGAGATCCTGCAGCTTTGCATCAACAGGACCAATCACTTGTAAGATAGATGATACAGATTTTGGGGTAGGCTAACTCAGGGCTGTGGATTTGGGCCTGGGTGGTACCTGAGCTGGTCAGCATGCTGGCTCTCCTTTTATGTCCACTATGTGTAATCCTGCAGAAAACTCAGGTTTGATTGTTAGTCCTGGCAAACTAACCAGCCTTTGCAGGAATGAATGGCCCACCTATAAAATAGGATGGCCTGAGGAGGGGCATTTCATCTCCCTACAATCTACAAGGTGAAGGTTTTTGTCTATGAGGCCAAGGACCACCCGGGGCCAAGTGCCATATGTCACCACATGGCAATACCTGGCCAAGAAGCTCCTGTTTGGTAGAAACTCTTTTTGTCACTAGCCATGCGCTCACAACTGAGGGTTGGCCTTGCCCTGCTCCCCACAGCCACCTTGCTCTCTCTCTGCCCCCCTCCCCCAGGAGTATTTTAGTCCTCCTCTTTACATCTCTGCTCCTGCTGCCACTGCCCCTGCCCAGCCAGCACAGGCAGAGAGGAAGGAGCAGCCCGACTGACTCTCCTGACTCCACTTGGAATCCACCTCATACCCGAGCCTGTACTGCCCAGAGGGCCTACTCTATTAAGACTGTACTCCTCCCAGCTAAAGGATCCCCAGATATACAGTGGAGACAGTTCATAACATATGTGCCACTTGCTAGTGATGACCTTTACAATTTGAAGTTGCAATCCCACCCCCATTTTCAGAAAGCCCCTCAGCTCTTATGGGTCTTTCAGATTCCGTCATGCTAATTCACCAGCTCACCTGAGACCACTGTCAGCAATTGCTCCAGGTCCTCTTCACAACAGAGAAAAGGAGAGAAAATAAAGGTAAAAGTCATCCACTGGTACCCTAACGTGCTTTAAATTGACCCTGCAGAATCCACACCTCTGTCTTCCATTCCAAGTGTGTGGACCCCTGCATGCATGTTCTCTACAGAATAAATGCTCTCTGCTGTTGCATACTATGCATATCTGGGGTATTGTTCTTCAAAGATCAGGGACCCTTAGATTGAATGTGGCCATTGGCAGGAGGCAGGGTCAGCTCTCCTGCTCTCCCACCCTTGGGGCTGGCTCACCCACGCCTTTGCCATCGGTGCCAGCTCCATTGTGTTGCCAGGTGAGGTGCAGTGTGCTGCTCTGTGGGTTTTGTTTAATCATTATTTATCTAAAATGACTTGCAACAGACTTACTTGTCTTTGCCTTTTGTCTGACATATCACTTTAATTTTTCAAGGATTTTAAAAGTTCCCTTAAATTGGCATATTTCAGGACTCCAATATAGTGCATGCTTTGTATGCTTGAGGTCCTTGGGTTTGCTCTCCAGAACTACACATGTGTATGTCCATTCACAAACATACACATATTCACACAAAATTTCTGAAAGTGATTATTATGTCATGTTTTTCATATCATACATGGAAGGGATCCTTTTTTATAAAATAGCTTTACTTAGGTGTAACTGCTCTGTATGGTTCAAAGAATGATCTGTGATAATCATGCTTTGGGTTTTAAATGTGTGAGCTTATTAAGTATGTAACAAGCCAGTGTGAAAGACTAAATATCAGAGATAGATGGACGGAGAGAGGAATAGCAACAACAGATCGTCTTAAATTGGGTGCTTATAATATGTCGCAGAAACCAATTGAGAAACGCAGTTGACATGAACAGCTGGAGTTTCCGGTAGTGGCAGACCAGTGGGTTATGTTCCCTTGGGTTAGGCTTCCAAGGAGAAGAACAAATAGTAACAGATAAAGACAACACCATTAAACTAGGCACTCAAAGGCAGCATCCAGAAACTGACTGAGGAAGCTGAGGCAGTCAGCTGAAGTCCTGATTGTGCTTTCTCCATGGACGAACTTACAGCTTCTCCTACGTCATGTGATGAATCATAGCAATGTTTACTGGAAATGGTCTGCCTTCTGGCAGTGTTTTTATGCGTGGACTGTCTTATCCTCCCTCCCTGTCACAATTAGGGAGCACTTCATCTCTAGACAATGGCACTGGAAACAAACATTAGGGTTTGAAATGGGGGTTGGAGGTAGCACTGCCTTGCTTCTTAGTGGGTGCAAACAGTCACCAATTAGGTTTTGTGTTGCAGGGGATTGAACCCAGGGCTTTTTTACATCTAGACATTGGTTCCAGTTAGGCCTCCTGCAGTTGACTGAAAGGAGTACTGTAAGGAGATCCAAGATTAGTGGGTGAGTGGGTAGGTAGGTGAGTGGGTGGGTGAGAGTGAGTAGGTAGGTGAGTGGGTGGGTGAGTGGGTGGGTGAGCGGGTGGGTGAGCGGGTGAGTAAGTGAGCAGGCTTTCTGCCTACACCACTTGTGTGCCTGGTGCACACAGGGCCAGCAGAAAACATCAGATTTCCTGGAGCTAGAGTTACAGACAGTTGTGAGCTGCCATGTGGATGCTGGGAATTGAATCCAGGTCCTCTGGAAAACAGCCAGTTCTTTTAATCATTGAGCCATCTTTCTAGCTCCTTAATTAAAAAGAGAAAAGAAATTTCCATACTATATTTTATTGTAAAAAATTTCAAATACAGGAAATAGTTGTACTATAACTAATATATTCCTGGCATGTATATGACTATAGTTGCTCCATTTTATTATTTTTTTAATCACTGTCTTCCCATCTATTTACTCAACAACACTTCTTACTGTTTTCTTATATTTTAGAAGTAGTGTGCAGACGCCATTACATTTCTCCTCTGAAATCTTCCCTATCTCCTATTCCTCCTTCTACTCCCATTTTATTTGTTTATTTATTGAATGATTGATTGATTTCTTTTGTAGTGTTGTAGACATTTCCCATGGTAGACAAGCACATTACTACTGGGTTGCATGCCAGCCTGACACATTTTATAACCATATTTCTTTATGATTTTTTTCACTTGAATATACTTTTATTTAGATTGCAGCACTAACAACATGATAGACTTTCACAAATCACCAAGCACATACTATTTAAAATATTTAGCTGTTCATGATTTGAATGTAGCATTCTTACTGTTTGGTACTAGGCTCAAAGATGACATTTTGATTCCTCAGCCTTGGGATGTTTACTGACGTCAGCACCACTGTCCAGTCATGCAGAGGAGAGAAACTCAAAAGCTGTTTCCTTTTCCTCGGTCAGCTCCTTTGCTGTCAGGTCCATCTTCTCACGGGAGAAGTCATTGATGGGGAGGCCTTCAACAAACTTCCAGGTCTTTTTTTTTTTTTTTTTTTTTTTTTTAAAGATTTATTTATTTAATGTATGTGAGTACACTGTCACTGTCTTCAGACACACCAGAAGAGGACATTGGATCCCATTACAGATGGTTGTGAGCCACCATGTGGTTGCTGGGAATTGAACTCAGGACCTCTGGAAGAGCAGTCAGTGCTCTTAACCCCTGAGCCATCTGTCCAGCCCCCAGGTCTTATTCTTGATCACGACAGGGAACAAGTAGAACAGGTCATGGGGACACCATAGGAGTTGCCATCAGAGATAACACCCATCGACACGAACGCTCCCTCTGGAGTTCCAAACCAGATGTCTCTGATGTGGTCTGAGATGGCTTTTGCAGCAGACATTGCACTGGACGGCTTCCGAGCCTGATGATGGCAGCGCCACGTTGTTGCACAGTCTGGGTGGGGCACAGAGAGACAGTGTTACCTGAGCATGCCAGCACAGTCCTCATCAGTTCCACATTTACCCTGCGGGGAAAGACCACTGCAAGCATGGCTTAAAGAGTTCCCTCCAATGTTAATCTTACTATCCTAGTTCAGTTAGAAGCACCATTTTGTAAAGGTAGGCATTCCTATAGAACACGTGACACTAAATACAGAGAAGCAGATTTTGGTAGAAACAGAAGTGGACGGATCTGTTTTTCTGATTTGGAGAATCTCAACTGTCATAAATCAGGTCACATCAGACAATGATAACCATCTTTTTGCACACTCCAAAAGAATATATTATAGTGAAACAGCAGCTGTCCTTGAGGGTCCCACAAGGCCCTGGCAGATACTCAGCTCAGCAGTGTGCTGTGCCTGCCTCTGGCTGACTGCTCACTCAGAGGGCTCACAATCTGCTTACCGTGATGAACTCCCCCTTCAGCCAGCTGTCGTCTTTTAGGGCTTCATACACACCGACTTCCTTTCCTTGCAATTTCACCTTGGCATGATTGACATCTGGATACTGGGTTGATGAATGATTTCCTCAGATAATGACATTCTTTACATCATCAGCGGTTACACCGAGTTTAAGAGCAATTTGAGATTTCGCTCGGTTGTGGTCCAAGCGAGTCAGGCAACTGAAGTTCTCCTTGGGGATCGATGGCGCTGACTTAGAGGCTGTCAGACAGTTTGTATTGTCTGGGTGTCCCACAACAATGACCTTAACTGATTTCTTGGTGTATTTCTCCAAGGCAGCACCCTGGGATTTGAAGATTTTCACATTGGCTTTCAGTAGGTCCTTCCTCTCCATGCCTTCCCTTCTTGGCATGGAGCCCACAAGGACAGCCACATCCAGGTCTTTGAAGGCAATCTCTTCTTTGTCTGTTGCAATGACATCCTGCAGAAGGGGAAGGGCACAGTCTTGCAGTTCCATCAGGACACTGTACAGAACACTCATCATGGGGGTGATGTCCAAGAGCACAAGAATGATGGGCTGGTCTTTCCCAAAGACAGATCCATTTCCAGTACTGTACAGCAGTGAATATGCAATCTGACCAGCTGCTCCAGTCACAAGGACTCTGATTGCTTCAGACATTATTGCAAACAAGTAGGTACTTAGGAGAGCTGGGATGCCAGTAGAGACCATTTGGGAGCAAAATAAAACGAGTGACTACAGAGAGGGCTAGCTAACAATTGGGTGTTAACAAGAGAGGAACTCTGAGTCCAGTCAGGAATGGCACTGCACTGAACAGTAGATAGATCTGACCTCTGTCCTGAAAGTGGACACTACTGTCTCCTAAACCTATTCATTTCCAAAGATAGTATGGCAGAAAAGTAGCTGGCCTTTTGCTCACAAGCACTGCAGAAACACAGTGTGCCTGTGCACACTTAGCTCTCAATGCTGCTGTGCAATATGTTCTTTGAAAATATCATTTTACGTAGCCACAGTCCAGGACAGATCATATAAACTTATTTTTTCTTTTTTGATTTATGTTTGTGTTCTGTTTTCTTTTAAAATGTTACTTGGCCAATTCCTTATATCTCTGTAGCACATTTAAGTTCACAGGGTTTGTTTTGTTTTCTGGTATTACCCTCATACTTTATACGAAGTGGGAAGAGAAGGTGGTGTTACCATTTCGCAGATGAGAAATTGAGACATAGTTCCTTAGCTACATAATATTTTCTGATTTTCACTTAGCTTTTTGTAGAACTAGTAAATTTTCATATTTTCTTACATTTTGTGGTTATTTAATCTATTTGAGGCTTGATACAAAATGCTGAATTATTCTTTTCAACCAAGTTTTAGCAACTCATGCTCTTGGAGTTGAACTACCAACTTCAGGTGCCACAGCCCTGGCCCTGAACACAGCCTTGCTGCTCGGAACACTGTCTACTGAAACATTTGTGCTGTGTGCTGGTTTGGATTTTCTATCCACAGATTAAATGAAGAATCTCTTTGGCATAAACTCCCACTTCAGTGTGGGTGTTTGTAGCATTTTTCTTTGAGATTAGAACAGCCAGCTGACTTTAGTGATTGTATTTTTGTTTCTTTGGATTGTGTTTGGATCTTTCAGAATCTATCTGGAATACAAGTTGTTTTTCAGTGTTTGGTTGATGATCCTTTGTGGAGCGGAGGAGATCGACATGGTTTCTGAGCTGTCTCTCCTTAATCTCACTCATTGCTATGGTTTTTGCTTCCTGCACTTTTGATTTTGGATTGAGCTTTACTTAAGGTACTTTTGAGTCCTCTTGCTGAGGCGAATGCTCTCTGCGGGCTGCAGAAGTCTCCATCTCCCATTCTGTAAGGGGCCTCAGGCTTTGTCTTCTGTGTGATCAAGAACTCTGTTGATTTTTCAGGCCCCTCCTGCTAGGCTTGCACTTTTTTTTTTTTTTCCTTTTCTGTTTATTTAAACAAAAAATATGTGTTTTATTTATCCAACGTTTTAAAGAGGTTTGTTTCAGGAAATGTTGATTTCAGAAACTAATGACTATAGTTATTTTAACAAAGATAATATTATTAAACCTATTATTCTGCATGGATGGCTACACATATATAAAATGAAGATCATCTTTTTTTTTTTTTTGTATAAATGCTTTTACTTTTAAGATGGGGTTGTGTATTACAGAATAGCATTTCTATGTAGCTCCTGATCTCTCATGCTTCCCAGTTGTGAGGATTACAGGCCTCTACCACTACTCCTTGGCAATCCATCCATCCATCCTGGCCTATCTATCTATCTATCTATCTATTCGTTTTTGAAGCGCTCATCATTGCAAAAATATTTTCTGCTCTTACCTGGCAAGTATGCAATAAATTTAATTAATAGAACGCCAAGATTCAAAATGCATGAGTCAAAGCTAATTCCCCGCCCAGTCACAGTGCGCTAGGGAAGTATCGCAAGAGCGCTCTGAACACCTTACAGTGGAAGGGAACCTGAAGCTTGCTACCTTTGATTTCAATGTTTAAATGATGGAATGATATTTAGTATAATTTTTTTTAAAAATAAAAGTCTTGTGGGTAAAGCTTGTGAGAGAGTAACTAAAGGCGACAGTTAGCCTACTGTCCCTGAATAACTTAGGAGGAACAAGGGCCGTAACGAAACAGCTCAGTGATTTGGATTCTGCTGCACACTTTAGTTACTAAAGTACAATTTAAAAGCTGCAAATAGAAAAAGGGGGAGAAATAAGAACAGGAAGTAGCTAGCTGCAGTATATGGAGGCTAGCATGCCCAGGTGCATGTACTGGGTCTTTCTATTTACCACCCACAAGAGAACTACAGCAGAATTTCCCATTCAGTGTGGCTGATTATAGGTGACAAAATTGACATCACTTAGGTTTAATTTGAATTGACTGAGGGTACTTGTCCTTATTTCTTTTAAAAGATAAAATTGGAGAGAACACAGTAGATTCTTGAATTATTTATCATTTTTGATTTCACAGTTATTTCCTAAAATGACTTGTAAGATGCCTCCCCCACACTCTGACACTTACTGAAAGCTTTGTTTAACATTTACATATCTATGCAGGAGATGGAGGAGGAAGGGCAACACATCTCCAAGGTTATGAAAATGTCTAACCCTGGGGCTGGGGAGGGGAAATTTGACTGCAGGTGCTTTCCTTATATAATGACTGATTGGGTATGCAAATCAAGATGAAATCTCTACAGATTTGGTGAGGGTTTGTTATTGCCACAGACCTAGGTTCAAGCTCAGTATCAGATGCAGAGGTCGGACTTTTCAGTCTCCTACGCAGGCTCCCCCCCCCCCCCCAACCTTTACTGCCATGCCTGCTGCTCTCAGGGGTGTATTGAATAACAGTGCTTGCTTTCTAAAGGAACTAAAAATGAGCTAATGTGAACCATTAATGTTCCGAGCTAGACAGTGTCATCAGTGGTATAGAACTTGTGCTAGAACGTAATGCTTATTAGATTCTAGGGCTGGAGAGACCCATGGGAGAGAGAGAGAGAGAGAGACAGAGAGGGAGAGAGAGAGAGAGGGAGAGAGAGAATGAATGAATATAAATTAGATTGACCATCAGGCAAAAGGTTTATTAGAGTTGGCAAAACAAACAGCAAGGTCTACATAAAGCTGAGCCTGCCCAGGGAGAGCAGAATTTGTTCTTTTAACACCCCTCGTGAGGGAGTAAGGGCAAGGGGTCTATGCACCAGTAGGAGATGGTCCAAGGTCATCTGATATCATCCAAATAGACCTAGAAATATGATGTTTATTTATACTTGTGGCTGTTTAAAGGCTCAGGGACATTCATTCCTCGGTCAGGGCTGAGGAGGCATGGGGACATTGTGGTACTATAGCACTGGTCTGTTAGAGCTCTGCTGTCTATAAGGACCTGGTCAGGAGACTGTGGTACTGTAGCTCTGGTCTGTTAGAGCTCTGCTGTCTGTAAGGACCTGGTCATAGTGCAGTTGAGGCAGACTTGGCTCTTGTGAGAGCTATGAGAACAGAAAGACTGTGTCTGGGTCTGTTTGCTTCTTGACACCCAGAGAGAGAGGAACCTGAGAGAGTGTGGTCAAGTCTGTAAGACCCTTTGGAGCAGCATCTGAAAGATCTGGGATCTAACAGTAATATTTTGTATACATAATAGCCTGATACCCATACATAGAGCCTATGTATCGTGTGTGTGTGTGTGGGGGGGAGAATAATAAATAGATTGTTGATGAAGTAGTTAGTTAGTGAAAAAGTGCATAATGCCATGAATGGTGGCCTATACCTAAAATCTCTGTATTTGATGCTTAACAAAGTAATTGTTGTGGGTTTCAGGCAAGCCTAGACTATATAGTGAATTCAAGGCTAGCCTGACACCCTGTTTCAGAAAACCAAAAGAGGGCCATCAAGATGTCTTAGCAGATGAAGGTACCTGCAGCCAGGTCTGAGGGCCTGAGTTCTCTGGGCCCCACTCGTTGACACTGACACCTGCAAGTTGTCTTCCAACCCCCATGCACTGTAGCATGCTCCATACACAGATAAGTTAATATAATTTGAAAATTAAAGGAAAAAAGAAGAAAGGGAGGAAGGTAAAGGAAAGGGAGGGAGGGAAGGAGGGAGAGAAGGAGGGAGGGTTTAGAGTACAGAATTGAACTTTATGAATGCATGGTCAGTTGATTTTCCAAAAAGATGATTCAATGGAAAATGGTTATTCTTTTCAAGAAATGGAGGTGAGACAATTTCCATCTGTGTGATAGCAAGAAAATGAACCTTTACCACATAAAACAGCCAGTTCACAGCCAGTTCAAAGGGGTCATAAATTATGAAGCCTCTCCTAAATGTTTACTCCAGTTTCTGGGCTTGTCCTTTTCTTCTCTTAATGGCATGTTTGGCAGAGGAAAAGAAGAAATAGGTGGTGTGTGTGTGTGTGTGTGTGTGTGTGTGTGTGTGTGTGTGAGAGAGAGAGAGAGAGAGAGAGAGAGAGAGATCTTAGGCAAAGAAAACCAAGATGTGTGTGTGTGTGTGTGTGTGTGTGTGTGTGTGAGAGAGAGAGAGAGAGAGAGAGAGAGAGAGAGAGAGAGAGAGAGAGATCTTAGGCAAAGAAAACCAAGATGTGTGTGTGTGTGCATGTGTAGCCATGAAAGAAGAAACAGAGTTCTTTTATGCTCATAGAGTGATTGTGTTTTATGCTAGTAAAAAATATGTGCTTTCTTAGATCTTAGAACAGTGACACAGGAAAGATGAGTAACAGAGTCATTGAAATGAAAACATCCTCTCTCTATGCTGATATGGGGATTAGAAAAAAAAAGCCAAAGATGGGGAGAAAGTATTTACAGAGGACATATATAATAAATTATTTATATTTCAACTGCATAAGGAATTGTCAGAGTTCAGTAATAGCAAGCAAAGGCAATGATACAGAACTTTACTAAAGAAGATGCATGAATGACAAACACACAGAGATCCTCACCACCATCAGGCATTAGGGAATGGCACCATCTACGCATTAGCTGGCTAGAGCCATTTAAAACTGATCCTCCTGGTGCTGATGAAGATGCCGAGCCATGGGAACTCTCATACCTTGTAGTGGTTTGAAAAGTGATTTGGAGCCTTTTCCTCTCTCTTAGGCAATCTTTTGTAGCCTATGCTAGCCTTGAACTCCTGATCCTCCTCCATCTACCTTCCAAGTCTCTCAAATGTGGGGATTGTACATGTGGGCCACCAGGTCTGAAGGACAAACCTTCACTGGTTGTATTTCTCAGCCTACAGACTATGACAGTAAGCTTATGGAGCTACATACATACTTTACTCATAGATATTTATTTACCAACTGAAAATGATTTATCTTTACTTACAAGCCTGCAGTAAACATCAGGATTCTCTATAGGAACAGAACCAATCATATGAATATTATAAAAGGGATTTATTAGCCTGGGTTCCACAAGTAGAGACTGGATTGTCCAGCAGTGCATATCTACAATCAGAGAGCTTCAGTGACTAATAGTTGCTTAGTGCAAGAGGGTGAAAGCCTGTAGTGCAGCCCTAGTCTGAGGTTGAAGGCCTGGCTATATCCTAGAGAGGTACCAGTGCGAATCCTCATTCAAAGGCTGAAGACACTGGAGCCCAAAGTTATGGATAACGGCAGCAACAAGTACTGTACTGCCAAGAACAAAACCTGCATGGGCCAAGCTGGGTGAAGGTAAAGAAAAATACATCCTACTAGTGCCTGGAGAACAGGGCCTTGGTGACTGTGTTCCTTCCTACGGGATATGACAGCAAGCCTCCGGGACATAAGTGTTTTCTATTTAACTTTAGAAAACACAATTCCCAAGTTTAACCTCAGCAGTATAGAGCTGTTGAAATGTGTTACTAGAGCTGGCAGGATATCTCAGTGAGTAAAGGTGCCAGCAGCAGCGTGCTGGAAGGTAAGACTGAGTCATCTCCACTCCTGTCCTCTTACCTCTGCTTGAGTATTGTGACATGCGCAAACAGAGACAGACAGATCGAAGGAGCAATCTACCAAGTACAGCTTGGGGAACCAATGAGTTTACAGCACCAGAAAGCCCAGTCCCAGCCTGGGTGACAAGTCACAAAGCTGCGTCCCTGGAGCTTGACACATGGCTGTATTCTAGCACTTGAGAGGTGGAGGATCACAAAAAGTCATCTTTGGCAATATAGTGAGTTCAAGACCAGCCTGAGGTACATGGGACCTAACACACATGCACGCACGCGCGCACACGCACACATATAGACCCCTAAATCAAACCCAAACAAACAACAACTCTTTCCAAAACAAAAATTTTTAGAGTCTAAGGTGGGGTAGGTAAGCCTCAGTCCATCCTTATGTAATCTTATGAAGTTATTATTCTAAATTTCATTATGAAACCTGATAAATGAGTTTTCCAAGTGGATTTTCCAAAGCTTCATAATATATGCAAGAACTAAATTTATTGCCTCTTTATTTTATTGTTTTTACTCAAGGTCTCACTGTGTCTCTGAGTCTGGCCTGGTACTCACTCTGTTCTCTGTACGGGAGCCTAGGCTGGCCTCGGACTCCCTGTGTGTGGGTTACTGGCATGCACCACCACCATGGGCCTGAATCTCATTCTTTTCACTGGTTATAGCTCTGTTTACCTATCCCCAGTACTCTATCTGCATGCCCATTCTGTGAGCTGAATTTTCAGATACTAAGAATGCATATTTAGGTGTCTAGTATAACTTCTTGCCCAGTGCATTAGTACAACAGAAGTCTGTTGAAATGAAACTAGGCAGTGAAGTTATCAATATGTGATTTATATGAGCCATGTGTTGTCTCATGCCAAGATGATGATTTAGAAGTTCTGTTAGTTGGATGGCCTCCCAAACTGAGAGTATTCTTGCTACAAATTCTCTGGAACTTTCCTTTTGAATTCCACAAGGAAAAGCTATTATAAAGGGAGTGAAAAGGATCCTTGTAATGTTCAGTATTGTTAATTTGATTGGATTAAGAAATGTCAAGGGGCTATGCCTGCCTATCTTATACCAAAGCCTGGGACGTTATCCAGCATGGCACCAGGGCCATAATGGACTGCGACTGTGAGGGAATGGAGAAAAGGTGGGCAGATAGACAACAGATGAAATGCTGGGATCTGGTGGTCAGTGCTGGAGAAACCTCCATATCCAGGAAGCTCAGCATGTTTGCTGCATGTTAAATAGAGGGACAAGGTTTTTGCATATATTGAACAAGGAAGCATGCTTATTACATCCAGATAAATACAGGCAGAGTTTATGGTGTATATCTGCTTCAAGGAGGCACATTTAGCTAATCTCAGTAGGAGCTGTCTCTGAAGGGGAGCAGTCTTCAGACTGCAAATATCCTGAGGTAGAGGATTTTCTGCACACATTATCAGCATCCATACATGGGCCAGAAGGGAAGGGTTTTCCATTTTCCTCCTGAGCTTGAGCCTGGTGTGTGTGTGTGTGTGTGTGTGTGTGTGTGTGTGTGTGTGTGTGTATGCATATGTGCATGGCTTTGCCATGCTCCCATGGGTCTGAGGCCACAGTCAACATGGCCATACTCATGTCAACAGCACACATTTACTTGGGACTTTACTCAGTCAGGGCTTCCTTTTCTCCCTGCCCTGCGTTTGGTCTCCAGTACCACTTGAACTGAGTGGTGAGGCATACGTGTAGTCCCCACATTCAAGAGGTAAAGACAGGAAGATCAGAGGTTCAAAGTCGTCCTTGGCTACAGGATGAGTTCAGTGCCAGCTTGAGCTATATGAGATCCTGTCTTTTAGAAAAAGGAAAAGAAAGAAATACCTAGGCTGTTAGTGAAACAGGGCTTTAAGTGTGTCCATGAGGAAGTTTTCAGAGAGAATTATGGGAAATGGGGTAGAAATTTCAGCCATAGTCTTAAGATTCTAAATTGAATTAAGAAGGAAAAGGCAAAGCCCATTGAGCACCAGCGTTCTTCTCTGCTTCCTGACCCGTGGAGTGCGAGCAGGCAGAGCTGGCTCTGCTTCTGCTTCATGGTAGACTGTATCTCCTGCACTGTGAGCCAGAACCATCTTCTCTTAGCTGCTTCTGCTCAGATATCAAGTCACAGCAGTGAGAAAAGTAACTAGTGCAATCCTGTAGCTGCCGTATTTCTCCCAGTCTTAGTCAATCATTTAGGGACTGTGCAGTGGATTCACTTCACTTATTGTCTCTGACTCTGGTTTCAACAAACTCATCTTTGTGTCACTGGGTCAGTGATTTGTGAAACAGTGTTCAGAATAATACGTCATACTGTTGGGGAGCATAGACAAGTGTGATGCCCGTGATGATAGCCTTTGATAGGAAACAGTGGTTTCCACAGAAATGGGTGGATAGAGCAGCAATGGAGACCAAACTGAGGAAGAGAGGATGGCATTGGCAGCTGAAAGGATGTATAAATGAGGATGTCTTTGGTCTAAGAAATGTAGTTTGGGTACACATGGTATATGGAAGTCAGAAGCCAAAGTATTGAGAACAAAGAAAAGGATCTAGAAAGCAGGGTACAGCAAACATCAAGTTGTTTGTTGGTGGGCCGAGTTTATCTCTGATTCTTTTGAGAAAATGGCTAAGTGATTTTCAGCAGTCTTTACGGTTTATATACTCTTGGAAAGAGAGGGTTCTAGTAAATTCATTCAGTTTCATGGCTTCCTGGAGCTATTACTTTTTTCCATTTTAAGATTTACTTATTTATTTTATGTATATGAGTACACAGTTGCTGTTTTCAGACACACTCAAAGGTGGCACTGGATCTCATTACAGATGGTTATGTGCCACCATGTGGTTGCTGGGAATTGAACTCAGGACCTCTGGAAGAGCAGTCACTGCTCTTAACCACTGAGCCATCTCTCCAGTCTGAGTATTACTTCTTAAAGAGCTTCTATGCATTATTTAGCCTCCTCCTAGTGTTAGATCCAAAATGGGCCCCCAAAACTGCAGTGGTAGTGACAGTGTCCTAAACAGAAGTCTAAATTCAGCATTCCTCAGGAGTCTAGAGGTTTCTAGGCTTTCTGTTTACCAGGACCCACCCGTAGCCCACCCCACCATGGTCAATCCAACAGCTTGCATCAGCCCCAACCCCACGCTGCTGACAGATCCTCTCTGCCTCTCCAGAGCTGCCTCAGCAGTGGATCCCCAGTGGACCTTTCTAGTTTCTTCCTGTTGTTGATGTTCCCATTGGGTGATCTCAACAAACCCTTACTTACACTTAGAACTGCTGCTTCACCTTCCTGAAAACATCCTGTCTTAAGAAGTTGTCATCTCAGATGGAGGGAATCCAGGAAGCTGCTGCTCAGTCTACTCAGTTCTTGTGTATTTTTGCCATCGTTGTCGATACTCTAGAGTTCAGTTAAACGTAACACTTTAAGCAGGATATAATCTTTCCAAAAGACCTTAAGAAAGCACCCCAAGTAATTCCACTTTCCATGGCAGGAGAGCTGGCTTGGTGGCTAAGAACATGGGCTGCTCTTGCAGAGGACTCAGGTTTGGTTCCTGACTTATAACCAGCACATGTTGGTTCATAATACTCTGTGACTCCAGTTCCAGGGGATCCAAGAACCTATTCTCTCTTCTGCAGGCATGAAGCACAAACATAGTGCATACATATTCATTCAGGAAAACCACTGATACATGTAAAACTTGAAAGTCTTTAGAATTCCTTTCCTAGGAAATATAAATATTTACTTCAGATCTGTCTCCTTCTGTAGAAATGGCTGACACTGTAAGCAGCCGACCTGACGAAGACCTGACGGCTGGCTAAAGGCACCGCAGGTCTGTCGGCTTGGTAAAGCAGCGCCGCTGACTCAAAGCGGCTGCCTGCTTTGAAAAGCGGCTGCCAGCTGAGGGAAGCAGCGCCCCACCTCAAAGTGGCTGACAGCGCTGCCGCTTTGACTGGCATTCGCGCGTCAGCCACTCTGAGGTGCAATCCAAGATGGCGGCTGCTTAGGCTCAGGTAGAACTACCAGTTCTTAGGAATTTGACTCCAGCCCCTCCCGAACAGGGCATGCAAATGAGGTACCACGAACCTGGCCAATCACCCCTCCTGGGCGGGGCATGCCAATGAGTATGCTAATGAGGCATTGCAAATGGACCAATCGGACACCTCCATGCGCTTTGCCACGCCCAGGGCTGGGGGTATATAAGCAGCCCATTCTGGGCATTTGAGGCAGTCTCCCCAAGAAATCTAAAAGAGCGCTTCCAATAAAGGCTGTTGAGAAGGATCCGGTTTGTTGCGTCTTCCTTGCTGGACAAGCGGGCGTGACATGTCACTTTGTGTGTTCTGCTCTGGTACCTATCAGTGTCCTATAACTCATATGAAGTCATGCAGCAGGAAATGGTTCAGATGTTCTTCCTTCCCACAGCTCAGAAACAGCATAGCCAAGGGACCATAGAGGAATGAAAACTTACGGCATATGGTACATCAAGTATTTTACTGAATCCTGAGATTCTTTCTCTCACTAAGGAACTAGTCATAACTGCAACATTTAATCAAAGGTCCTATTTTCTCTTGCTTAATGTCAGTTCTTTTATGACAAAATAAAAAATGATGTAAATCTCAGGAGAAGGCCACAGGTTTTGACGTTGGAGAGCACCCTTCAGCTCTAGGAAGCTCAAACGCTGGGAATTGCTAAGCAGGGAGAAGCAGCTAGAGCTGGCAGTGTCAGGGAAGTAATGGAGTTTCTTTCAGGTCTATGGGAGGAAGCATTTAGCCATTTTGTTTTCATTTATGTCTGCTTGTATGTGCACATCTATCACAGGCATGAGTAAAGAGTCACTTAATGCTCTGTAAGACCAGTACTAAAAGACAAGATGCCATTTCAGAGAAGAAAAGCAATAAGGAAAATGTCCGTCTGTCTGTCTTTTCTTCCTTCCTTCCCTCCTTCCTCGCTATCATTTTTAAAAAAAAATCTTCTTGGATATTTTATTTATTGGCAACCCATTTTCCCATTTCCCCTCCCTAGAACCTCCTATCCCATTCTCCCTCCTCCTTTATGCTTTCATACCATTTTAATTACATGCAGGTATTAAGGTCAGTTCTAGGTTGAGCGTCTATCAATATAATAGATGCAAATAGTCAAGGAACAAGCAAGATAATAAACACAAATAGCAAAGAACAAGCAAGGCATTAAACCCAATTCCGTGAACACTCCCATGATCACTGTTTCTAAAGGCTTATCAAGATGACCAAACTATCTGAGCCTTTTTCTCTGTTCTAGCCCAAGGTCATTTCTATGTCTGAAGCCTACCTCCTTGTTCTAGCCTAATATTTAGATTCCTGCCTGAAATTACTTCTTTGTTCTAGCCTAATGTCTGATTCCTGCCTGAAGCCTACTTCTTTGTCCTTGGCCAATGTCATATTCCTGCCAAGCAGCCCATTTCCTTGTCCTTGGCCCATGTCAGATTCTTGCCAAGCACCTCTAAAGGCTCTCTGCCTCTCCCCCCCTTTTTTTATTTCAGTAACAAAACTGAGCCTGCCTTAGGTCGTTCTGATGAGAATGCCTTCCTTACCCATCATGGAATATGCATTGTCAAAAGCAATACATTTATGTCTTAGGTTGGTAAGGCTCTGTGCAGAATCTTACCTGTCCTTGGCTTGCTAGCTTGTTAATTTAATAAGTCTGTCTGGGGGGGGTGTGTGTGCGCTCTATCATTTTTTAAGACTGGGTCTCATTATGTAGCCCAGGGTAGTTTTGAACATTTGATTTTGTCTTTCTGTTGTCATTTTGTCTGTTTTGAGAAAGGGTCTCATTTTGTAGCCCCTTTGGTCAAGAACTTGCTATGTAGCCAGGCTAGCTTTGAACTCCCAGGGATCTGCCTGCCTATGCCCTCTGAGTGCTGGGATTAAAGGCAGGTACTACCATACCCACATCTAGTTTTGAATTCCTAGGTTCAGTCAGTCCTCCTGCCTTAGCCTCCCACATAGTAGTACAAGCATACTACCACACCTAATTTTCATTGTCCTTGTAAATGTCAGCGAATAAGAAAATATTCAGATTAGCAAGAAATCAACAATATATTTTAAGAATGTTTACAGTTGCTGTTTGTTCTTATAGTTTACTTGTTTTACCTGGAGTTTCAAATTTGTAAGCAAGGGCACAATGAAACCACCAAACTAGGCCACTCTGGGTAGAAGAAAAGTTTATTGGAGATTCAAATTGCCAGGCTGTTTCTTAGGGGCAGAAAAGAGTAAAAGGGCAGGGAAACCTTGCCAGTTTTAAGGTGACACTTTTAAGGTAGCATTGTAGAGACTAGGTGGGGGAAGGGGTGTAAACCAGAATAGTCTGGGAACCAGCATGGGGACTTTGATCTGTTATAGGCTTGTTTGCTGGAGGAAGTTGGTTGAAGGGGGAGGATAAGGAAAGTAATGGCTTTTCCTGACAAACAAACCCACTTCACAAGATTTCTGAGGAATTCTGAGATTAGGATTTGTTTATCCACTAGCAATCCTTCTGTCTACCGAGATACAGTATAACCTGAACAGAGTGCAGTCATCAGGACATTGCCAGCAGCACTGCCATTTTTGGGATACTTAGGACCTAACCATATTCAAATATAGATCTAGGAGCAACTAAGATCAAATTTAATACATAAACAATATCTTTTTTCCTCAATAGATGCATTATAGCAAAACAATGTATTTAATTGAAACACTGTTTGAAGGAATCATCCTATAAATGTTTTTAATATATTAATTGAATAATGAATCTTTAAATAGTAATAATACACTTCCAAAGAATGTCCAACAAGGATGCTAGGTTAAGCATTCAGAAGGCTAGTGTTAATTGTCATCTTGGCAGAATCAAGAATCTCTTGGGAGATAGGCCTCTGGGATTATCTTGATTTAGTTAATTAAGATGGGAAGACCCATTCATTCTGGGTCACACCATCCCCTGGCTAGACTCCTGTACTGTATAAGTGGAGAGACCAGCTGGGCAGCAGGCATTGTTCTCTGTTCTTTTTTTTTTTTTTTTTTTTTTTTTTTTTTTTTTTTTTGAGACAGGGTTTCTCTGTCCAGGAACTCACTCTGTAGACCAGGCTGGCCTCAATCTCAGAAATCCACCTGCCTCTGCCTCCCAAGTGCTGGAATTAAAAGGTGTGTGCCACCACTGCCAGGCTTACCCTGGAGATGCCCAGGTGAGGCATTTTCTTAATTGCTAGTTGATGTTAGTAAATGTCCAGCTCATGTGGGTGGTCCCACCCCTGGGCACCCTTGGGTTATATAAGAAAACTGGCTGAGTGCAAGCCAGAGGAAGCAAACCAGTAAGCAGTGTGTTCCTCCATGGCTTGTCCCTCAAGCTCCTGCTTTCAGTTCCTGCTTTGACCTCCCTTGGTAATGGATGGTGACCTGCAAGTATAAGCTGAAATAAACCCTTTCCTTCTCTTCAAGTTATTTTTAGTCATGGTATTTATTACAATAGGAAAGGTGTATACTAGGACAACTTCCCTGCTGTGATGGGCACTGTTTTAATGAAGGTTTCGGTTGCTATGAAACCTTCACCATGACCAGGTAACTCTTAGAAAGGAAAGCATTTAATTGGGACTGACTTACAGTTGAGAGGTTTAGTCCATTTTATGGTCATGGTGGGAAATGTGCTGGCATGCAGGCAGACATGGTGCTGGAGAGGTAGTGCTGGCATGCAGGCAGACATGGTGCTGGAGAGGTAGTGCTGGCATGCAGGCAGACATGGTGCTGGAGAGGTAGTGCTGGCATGCAGGCAGACATGGTGCTGGAGAGGTAGTGCTGGCATGCAGGCAGACATGGTGCTGGAGAGATAGTGCTGGCATGCAGGCAGACATGGTGCTGGAGAGATAGCTGAGAGTTCTATATTTAGATCTATAGGCAGTAGGGAGAGAGAGTGAGCCATTACGCCTGGCTTCAGCTTCTGATTCAAACTCCACCCCCCAATGACACACTCCTTTGAACAGTGACTAGAAATAAGCCCTTTCTCTCCTAAGTGTTTTTGTGAGGATATTTTATCACAGCAACAGCACAAGAAATTGAGACAGTAGCTTAGTGGCGGTGCACTGCGTGTTTATCATGAATAAGGTTCTGGTTCAATGTCTAGCACCGAAACAGGTAAAACACCAAGAATGACAGGATGAAGAGAAGCAGGGGCCTGCCTTAAGTCACCGTTCTGTCCCTCGTGGCCAGCAGAGCTGCTGATGGTAACTGTTTTTAGAGTGTGTCATAGCCTGCACACTTGATATTTGTTCACTAGTGTCAGAGATGGAGTGTTTCTCTAGTTATGGGATGAGAAATTAGCAAAAATGGATAAATGGTGACTTCAGAGGGAATGGTGGTTTATTACTGTGGTTCTCTTTACACAGCCACCAAGTGAGTTGAGGAACTCCCATCTTAAGTAAATGTTATTTATTAGGCTCTTCTTCAAAATTTACCAAAAAAATTCATGTTTTATTTTTTAATGAGTGAAAATTATAAAAACATAACAAAACATTAATAAGATTTCCAAGTCTTACCAGTGATATTATTTTTCCTATCATTTTTCTTGCAGATGAAAATACAATTGCACAGGGTTTGGTAGTCTGGTTGGGTGTCTTCCATAACATTTTGTGTATTGCTGGTGTCCGTGGTTTCGCCACTGCACTAGACTAGGGCGGCACCACCTCTCATTAGATGAGACTAATCGTCCCAGCAGCCACGTAATATATTATGTTGCTCACATGGTCAGCTGTTGTCACATTAATACATTTAAAACATTTCTTCTTGGTTTGCACTACTACTTTTTCTCCTAATGCAGAAAAAGATTGTGCACCTGTGTGTGTCCTTCTGTACTTGTGCTCTGCTCTCATTAGCCCCCACACAAGAGTTTATTGCAAAGAGTGTGCTGTTTTGTTTTTTGAGCTAGGGTTTCTCTGTGTTACCCTGGCATCTGACCTGGAACTCACAGAGATCCACCTCCCTCTGCCTCCACCCCCAGCTGAGCTGCATATTTAATTTAGGGCTTTGGGTGCGAATCAAAGCCTTCCTTACTTGGAACATTTACTCTACCCCACATTTTTATTTTAATTAGCAATTATTGAGCTGTTGTTCAGAAGGCTGTAGTCACGCCCCTCTATCCACAATGCATATTGTTCCTTTGCCTACATCCTTGCCATCCCTGAATAATGACAGTCTTTAATTTCCCTCAGCCTGTTCTTAAAGCACGTTCTTAGGATTATTTTGCTCTGTATTCTTTTGTCTGTTAGTGGGTGTATTGTCATATGTCCAGCATCTGTTGACATCTGTTGACATGGATGCCTGTCAGTTACCTATGCTGACATCTTGTGCCTGTTACCTTCTATTGAATTGTTTGGAAGTTTTCATCAATTTTCAGCTCTTTGTTAGAGACATTTTAAACCTAGGGATTACCATTTAAACTTGGTTAATGATGCTATTTTTCTCCAGGATTTTTAATTTTGTGTATGTAGCATGTTAGTCTTGCTATGTGTTTATCCTAGGTTTCCTTTGTCTAATATGTTAGAGACCCTCTAAAAACATCCTACCTAGTCTTTTAAGTGCCCCTCCCAACACTTTTGGATTCTTTCCTTTGCATTAACATTGAATTTGTAGCCTAATTGACATTTATTTGTATGTAGTAATAATCAGGATCTCATTGCTCTTTTATTCTTATTATTTGTTTATTTTGTGGGGTGGGGTATGTGCCACACACGTGAAGATGAGAGGACAACTTGCAGAAGTCAATTTTTTCCTTCCACCATGTTGATATCAAGGATTGAATTCATCTTATCAGGCTTGTCAGCACGTGCCTTATCTGATGCACCAGCCCATTGTTCTAATTTCCCTTGTGTGTGTGGGGGTTGGGGGGGAGTGTGTGTCATAATTATCATTGGATCTCAAGGTTAATGTTTCCATCACTATAATACAAGTTGTCACCAGGATAAGAGTTGAGAATTGGATCTAGGATGCCCCACACAAAAGAACAAGTTCTAAAAGCTTATGTACTTTTAAAACATGTTGTGCTGCTATTTTGGTTTTGCTTTTAAATTGTTATGAATACATGTGTTTTGTCTGCATGTGTGCCTGTGTGCCTGTGGAAGCCAGAAGAGCCTGTTAGGTCCCCTGGGACTAGACTTAGGGGTAGTTGTGAGTTGCCTTGTGGGTCCTGGAAGTAGAACCCAGGTTCTCTGTAAGAGCAGTCAATCCTCTAAAACACTGAGCCATCTCTCCAATCCTATGCTGAGGTTTTTATGTGTGTGGCGGGGGGGGGGGGGGGGGGGGGGGGGGGGGGGGGGGGGGGGGGGGGGGGGAGGAGGGGGGCAGTTTTGAATAACAGGTTTTCTATAAAGAACTGTAGATTAAATACTTTAAGATCAGTGTGCCATACGATCTCAGCCACCGTAGCCTGATAGCAGTCATAGATGATATAAAAACGAATGCACCTGACTGTATTCCAATCGAAGTTTGATAAAGAAAACAGGTGCAAGCCAGCTTTGATCCAGGGGTTGAAGTTTGCTGCCAATTTTTTTCTTTTCCTTTTTTAATAGGGGACATCCTTTCTGCCTCTCCTCCATCTTCTCCCCCCTCCTCCTCCACCACCTCTCCCTCCTCTTTCTTCACCTTTTCTTCCATCTCCATCTCCACCTCTTCCTTCACTATATTCTCTTCCTTTTAAAATATTTTTTGTGTACTGTATGCATGTATGGCTATTTTACCTGTGTATGTATCTCCATTGTGCACACTCAGAGACCAGAAGAGGATGTCAGATCACCTGGGACTGGAGTTACAGACAGCTGTACATCCCCATGTGGGTACTGGAGATCAAACCTGGGTCCTCTGGAAGAGGTGCTCCCAACCATTGAGCCACCTCCCTAGTCCTGCTGCCCATTCCTAATCTGCACAGGCTTAGTCTCTGTCTCTCTTTGTCTCTGTCTCTCTCTCTGTCCCCCCCCCCCCCCATGTCTCTGTATCTAAGCCTGTGTTCTTACTGATGGTTTAATTTTTGGATAATTTAACCAACATTGAAGAAGTGCCTGCATTAGATTAGGCCATGGGCATGTCTGTGGTGCATTTTCTTGATTGTTAATGTAGGACTCATTCCACTGTGAGAGGTACCATCCATGCAGGTGGGGCATGGGCTGTATAAAAAGGTTAGCTGAGCAAGCCTGAGGGAGCAAGCCAGCAAGCAGCATTCCTCCATAGTCTTTGCCTCAGCATCTGTCTCCACAGACTTCTAAAATAAAAGATCTTTTCGTGTGAAGTTGCTTTTGGCCAGTGTTTGATCACAGCGTACAACAAACCAGGACAGGCATTAACTTACTCCTTTTATTCCATCTCCTAGGAAGTGGAACATGACTTTAAACTTCTTTGGCAAGAACATTTGTAAATGAATGTTTTAAACAGAAGTTTTGCTCCATGGGTTTTAAAGGCTGTAGCCTCTGGGAGGAGGGTACCAAGGCAGGAGTGTAGCAGGAAATATTCCCAGGTGGAAGATGAAGAATTTTTTGTTTTTCACAGAATTATCACATGGCACAGTCTGATTAGCTACTCAAGTATGTTTTTTTTTTTTTTTTTAATTAATTAGTGTCTTTCTATTTTCTCCTGAGTATAGCAAAATTTAAAACTTTGGTCAGTGGTTAAGAGTACTGGCTTATCTTGCAGAGGACCCCGGTTCAATTCCCAGTGCCCAAATAATGGCTTTATACCTACCTGTAACTTCCATTGCAGGGGGTCTGATAGCCTCTTCTGATCTCCACAGGAACCAAGTTCACATGTGGTGAACAGACATACATGCAGGTGAAACATCCATGCAATAAAAATAAAGATATAATTTAAACGTAAATAAAACTTTGGCTCATAGGTTCTTCCCCCCCCCCCCAACTATATTTCCATTTGTCATAAGTTGAGAAAATAGAAGGCTTCAGTTTTAAAATATTCAGGGGCTGGAGAGATGGCTTCACAGTTAAGAGCAGTGGTTGCTTTTCAAGCTGATATGGATTCAGTTCCCAGCACCCACATGGTAAGTCATAACCATCTATAATTTTAATCCCAGGAGATACAGAGCCCTCTTCTGGTCTTATAGGTACCAGGCCACACAAGTGTTGTACAGACATACATACAGGCAAAATACTCACACACATAAAATAAAAATAATTGAAAAAATTTCTTTCCTTTTTTTTTTTAACCTCAGAAAAAGAGGCTCTTCTGGCTGGTTGATGTGATCCACACCTTTAACTCAGTTCTGGAGAGGCAGAGGCAGGCAGGTCCTTCTGAGTTTGAAGACAACCTGGCCCACAGGCTGAGTTTCAGGACAGCCAGGGCTACATAGAAAGACCCTGAGTCAACCTCAGCATCCTCCCCAAAGAGGCTCTTTTGCCAGGCACGGTGGCTCATACCTGCACCTGTAATCTGGCACTTAGGAAGCTGAGGCAGAAGGGTGACAGTAAGCTTCAGACATTGCTTCAAAACAAAACAGAACGCAACAGAAGGACATATTTGATTTTTGAATAATTTGATGACATTATGTCATCTTCAGACCCTTTGCAGTGGTTTCCTGTTGCTTACCTAGGACCCACTATTTGACAGTATCTCCTATCACGGTGTTTTCCCATGTTCTGTGTTGTAATTGGCACGTATCTAGGATAGATAAGCTGATTTATATTTTAATTTTTTGTTTGTGTTGGTTGCTTTTTTTTTTTTAAGCATAAACTTTAGAGAATTCTGAGTAGGAAAACTGGTGTCAGACTAACTGTGCTGCTCAATGATAATTAAGACCTTTCATCTGTGCCTTTCAAAGAGCTTTGAGAATATTGTTTCATAATTCCCAAATTGCCTGTGAAGTGGTGAGGCAAATGCCATTACCCCAATTTACAGAAGCAGTTGTGGTCTTTAAGAGATGAGAGATGAGCTTCATATGGAGTTAAAAGCAAAGGTGGAAATGGTTATGAAAAGTGTGTCAGTTTTCTTTCTAGATCTTTCCAGGTCCACAGTGTTTTTAATAGAACCATGGATTTATTATACTGCAGTTATACCCTTTTTCAAGTCAAAAGATTGAAAACGTGGAATTTTCTATCCTGTTGGGAAAAGTTTTCAATTAGTAGTAACTGTACTTGGATGAACGTCATTGGCTATGATACTGCTACTGTGCAGAGCTTGAGATTTTCTAAATGAAATTCTGTGTGTTTCATGCCCAGCTAAACATTTGTAATGGGTGCCTAGTCAGTGAGGGTGCTTCAGAACCATTTAAGGTTTTACAAAACCACTACACACTGTGGTGTTTATTATCACCCAAGTGCCCTCACTGTAAATAACACCTTCTTCATAAGTGTTCCTAGTGTAGACAGTACACCTAAGAGCCAAACCTTGTTAGATACTAGTTGTTTATAGTGTCAACTTTTGAATATAGTGATATTTCTTCATGTAAACCAACAATCTAATATGGGGGTGTTTTCTTAAGTTGTGCTCTGCAGATAGCTAACTATATTATCTTACGTCTCAATCTTATTAAAGACGGGTAGTTGTTGTATTCAAATTTCCTAGGAAACACTAGCAAACTCTACCAACACACCAAAGTAACAATACCACCAGAGTACAGTTCAGCAAACAGATGTGTCCATTGGGGTTACCCGTGGGAACATGGCTAACTCAAAGGCAGCTTTATCACTAGAAAGCCCGCCCCAGCATGGGCAAGTCAGAAGCCGCCTGCAGGAGACTAATCTGTCTGCAAGTCCTGCAGGGAGATCTAGGTTTGGGAAGTAGTCATGGGAAGAAAGCGGCCTTACAGACCATAGGATAGTGTGACTCACTCAAATCACTAACATTTGATCTTCATAGTCTTGGCTGAACTGCTTGCTCAAACTTAAGTCAAAACTGAAATCCTTGCTGTCTTTCACCTTCCTTGCTTAGGCCGAATTTATAGATTATATGGTAGCATATAAAAATTAAAGTGAAATAGAATTTATTAAATTTAAACATGACTTACTGAAGGAACATTATTATAAAAGCACAAGTTCCTGGAAAGATCAAACATCAAATCTCTGACACTTTAGCTTCTTGATAGAAGAGATTATATTTACTGTTTCCTTGTACTAGGAATCAAACACGGGCCCAAACATGCTGCACAAATACTCTTCCAGCTCTGATGAGAGCGTATTTAAAAGAACACAAACTCCCTTAGAAGGGAAACAATCAGGGATCCCACTGGTATCAAACCAAGGCAGTTTTCTTAGACTGGGATGCATGCCAGTTTGGCAAATATTCAGTGTAATCGATTTTCACCGATTAACCCTCCACACTTGTTACTTGTAAGTGACCATCAACTCTACCAGCTCTGGAGCTATAGCCCTGCTACTGGGCTGTGAGTGCAAATGCAGGGCCAGCTAATGTATTGGAATCTTACGCTCCAGTGTAACAGCACCTGAAGATGATTTAGATCACGAAGGCCTGTTCTCTGGAAGGGATTAGCCCCTATTATAAAAGATTTGAGTTCCCTCTACCTCTGCAGAAATGTTCTTGACTTTCCACTTGCGCCATGTGCTGATGCCAGAGGTAGATACCCTCAGCATCAGACTTGCTAGTTTGCAGAGCTGTAAGAAGTGAGCTTCTTTTGTGTATACATTACCACGTCCACGGTATTTGGTTATAGCAGCTCTAAACCTACTCTATGCAACCCAAAAGAACCTATGTTCCCTGTTCTCCTGCTGTGCCAGCTTTGCAACTCTGCTCAGCTTGTTAGATGAGGCCTAGCCACAGGCCACACAAGCACTTGTGACACAGCTTGGTGTCATAAGCATTGCTTAAACAGAGATAATCACTTTTATTTTGAATTTTGGATTATTTGCTTTTTTTGGACGGGGTCTCTTATAATACACTTTGGCCTTAAACTCACTATGTGACTGAAGCTGACCTTTGACTCCTGATCTTCCCGCCTCTACCATCCAACTGCTGGGTTCACAGATAAATGGTTTAGAATCTGAGTTACTAGCACAAGAAAGCTGTGAGATGGTGAGGAGAGTGGGCTGAGGGGCCCACAGAGTTTGGCTCAGGTAGTAATCATTAGCCCTTTGTATGCCATAGAAGTTGTCTTAGTCAGGGTCTCATTGCTGTGAACGATGACCAAGGCAACTTGTATAAAGGATATATAATTGGGGTTGATTACAGTTTCAGAGGTTTTGTCCATTATCATCATGGCAGGAAGCATGTCAGCATCCAGGTATTCATGGTGCTGGAGAAGGAGCTGAATGTTTGGCATCTTGATCCTACTACAGTGAGGAGAAACTATGTGTTTCTATGAGGTTGAAACTATGTGCAGGAGGCGGAGCTTGAGCGCCAGGAGCTCTCAAAGCCCACCCCCACAATGATGTACTTCCTCAAACAAGGCCATTCCTATTCCAACAAGGCCATGCCTCTGAATCCTAGCAGGAAACTACCACAGAAGTATTCTGAAAGGCAGAGAGCAGATGCAGAGGCTCTGGGAAGTGTGCTTGCTCACGTGCAAGAAAGATGCCTAAGCACAGCAACAGTGTTTGATGGTCTCCTAGGCTGTGGAGCCCAGGTTCTTGCCTGCAGACTGACTATGCTCACATCAGCTCTTTGTGTTTGTTTCTGTCAGTCTCCTACTTCTGGTCTTTTCCCCAACTCTGACCCATCCTAAATATTACCACCAAGTTACTGTTCCCTTAATTCTGCCATGATCATACTATTTACTTAGCCACTTAACGGTTACCTCACTGTCTTATAATGAGCTATAAATTTTTTAGTGATGCATACATGGCTCTTTAACTTTGTTCTCTAAGATATTTTCTCTGAAAAAGTAAACTATTTAATTTAATAATTAGGTATTGCTGGTCTTAATGAAATGTCCCTACTTCCATTTCCCATGCCATTTGTCCCCAGGATCTTTTCTGTTATCAACTAGCCTGATAACGTTCTGTGTTGCAGAAAAAATGAAAATGACTTTGAGGTTGAAACATGAGTCACAGGAGGCATGTCCTGATAAATATGGATGGCCATGGTTTCTGGGATTTTTTTCCTGGCTGTAGACTGTTACAAGCTTACGCTTCCCCTGTCAACCTCTTGCCAAGTGGCAGCTGTGCCTGACAATGGGCCATTCTAAGTGTGTGAATTGATTAGCATGAAATAGCCTTGTAGAACTTACTTAACATTTGCTTTAAAAGCCTTAACTACCAGGGTGCCAGTAGGATTAACTTTGTGTGTTTGGTTAAACTAGCATTCATTGGGGGAACTCTCAGAGCTCTGTTTCACAGGCTAACATTTAAGCATGCCAAAAATGCAAAGACTATAACATAACCATCAACAAAATAAACAGCACAGAGCTGAGATTGTCCTTGACCATCACTCATATACACCAAGATAACACACACACACACACACACACACACACACACACACACACATTGGGGAGGAGGGTGAGAGATTAAAGAAAACACAAGCTCCATGCTAGAATTCGTTATCTGTTACAGTTTTCCCATCTATGGCCCACTTCTCTTGACTAATCTACTACCGTGCTTCCTCCCCACAACTTTCCAGGCATAGTTCTATTCCAGCTCTTTGTTCATTATTCAGCCTAATGTGTCCTATTTTCCATCTCTAGGTTGTAAGGCCCAGCTTAGTACTTACTTCTCATAGCACAAACTGACAGATTATGTATCAATGTCAATAAGTGTTCTTTAAAATAAACAATTCAGCCTTTTTAATATGTATTAGGGTTTTGACGTGTGTGTGTGTGTGTGTGTGTGTGTGTGTGTACTAGGTGTGTGTAATGTTCATGGAAGCCAGAAGAGAGCGCTCTATCCCCTGGAACTGGTGTTGCACACAGTGAGCTGCTGTGAGGGTGCTGAGAACCAAACCTGGGTCCTCCCCAAGAGTAGAGCAGCAAGTGCTCTACTGACCAGTCTCGCCAGCCCCCTTTTGCAGTCTCATTAACAAAAGATATTTTAGAAGAAGAAGAAAACTCCAGGACAGTTTTATTGGGTTTTAAAAGATCATAATAGGCCAGGTAAGCTGGAGTTCTGAGCGTCTGCCAGGAAAAGTGAAGAGCATTTTCCCATTTCTGAGTTAGAGCTGGAAGAAGCAGGCAGGCTGGGCCATGCAGGTGCCAGCTGCTGGATATTGTGTGAGCATTTCTCACAGGCCTCGCTGGAGAGGTCTGCAGATGAAAGATTTCTGGGGGCTTTTAAATACTCGTCTGGTTAAAGCAGTAATTCCTCTTCCCATTCTTACCTCCTCCTTTAGTGGAGGTGTGTATGTTCTGTTCTTCTGGCTTCAGGCTGATCTGAGTTTGTAAATCCCAGGAAGGGCTAGGACTTGTCTATGCAAGATGAGCTCCTTCTGTCTCCATCAAAGGATGTATTATCAGACGCTGACCAAGTAGTTTGTAAGGGGTTACAGACCATCAGCTACACAGGTGTATCAGAGAATGTCAGCATATTGGTGCTCATACATCCCAAAGGGGTCTGTGACACGAGAGGCACCTTCTGTCTCACTTGGAAGGGATGTTATTGGCCATGAACCATGGTGCTCATATGTCCTAGGTGGTCATGGGAAACAATTACTGCAAAGCCCTCTATCTCCCTGCCTCTCATTCCTCATCAAGCTCACTCTTCTGTAAATAATTGGATGAAGTGAAACATGGTCATCCCTTTAAATACGTCTGCTCAGTCCCTCCCTCAATGCTTCATTGCCTTCTCCCTTACTGCCCAACTTTAACACTCCCACAGGCTCTTGAATTAAAGGTGGTGGCTGTAGAGACATCCAAGAAAACAGAGGGGCCAAGTTGTAAGAAGAATCATTTACATGCTTAGTGATCGATGTCTCAATAGTTAAGAAAGGGATCTTCAGCTGGCTTCTCCCTCACAGATACAAATCACCAAGAGTAACTCATAAGATAAGGATATTTAATTATGGCATGGGATGTCAAGAAATGAAATCATTTTACTTTTAAGATGAAAGATTTAAAAAAACAAAAAGAGATTCCAAAGTGGGATAAGGACTTGGTTGGGGGAGGAGCCAGGTAGTGGTTGGAGGGATGAGAGAGGGAGGGAGGACTCATGTGGCAGAGTGTGTCACAAATGTGCACAAAACTGACATAGGATATAGTTTTTAAAAAAGATGAAACATTTTGAGTGAGTGAGTATGTATGTATGTATGTATGTAGAAGTTGACATCACACCTGGCTCCCCCCAGTCCCCCCTGTGAGACAGGGTTTCTCTTTGTAGCCCTGGTTGTCCTGGAGCTTGCTCTGTAGACAAGGCTAGCCTCAAACTCACAGAGACCTTACTGTCTCTGCCTCCTGAGTGCTAGGATTAAAGATGTGCACCACCACCACCTGGCTCCCACACCTGGTTTTTACTTGGCTGCTGGGGATTGAAGGTCTTCGTGTTTGAACATCGAACACTTTTCCTGGCTGATCTCCTTAATCCCAATAAGATATTTGTCAAAAAGTGGGGTTCAGGCTCAGCAATGTAGAGGGCTATCACTAAAAAGGGCTCTTTGGAGGATTTATTTCCTCCAAAAGGTAAGCTTTGGGAGATGGGGTGTGTATGTGGTGACTTACCCTGTATTTGCTCATTCGAGTCTTTTGTCAATATTTGATTATGGAATTATAGTTACCTGTGTCTGTGTTTTAAATATTTTCATGTTCTTTTATTGTATCATTAAAACTTTCTTAAAAAAAAAAAAATCTTTGAAATGTGATAGATGAAGAATGTCAGGCTCCAAAAAGTTTAAGTGACGCATGAGTTCCTGAGTATTACTACGAGGCAGAGCTGGAGGCAGAGCCCAGATCTCTGGCTTCTTGTCTTGTGTTCTGTAATTTTATACCAGATCTTCATTATCCCCCAACAAATGATGTCATCTTGCTTTTGTGTGTTAGTAAAGGACAGCAGTGTTGGCGCTGACTCTGGAGGATAGACAGTAATGTGAATTTTGTATCTGGGTCAGCTTCTAGCTGTAATTCAGTCAACTTCTCTTTCTCCCTTAATAAACTACCTGGGAGGGGGCTAACAGTTTCGTCACAAAATAAAAAAAAAAAGTTTTCTACTGTTGATGAACAATTCTGACCATGATGCATTCAAATTGCTCCTAAAGTCATTTTGTTTTCTTTTCCCCCATTAAAGTGGGGAAAGGACAGAGACTGCCTTGTTTAAAGCTGGATCTCCAGTGTCTAGAACTGATCGTGATATATTACATCTTCTTTACCAGCCAACTTGGGGGTTTTGTGATCCTTACCTTCAGAGTGACTCCCCCAGGTTAAATGCTGTGGCCTGTCTGGGGTCTGCTTTCCCCTTTAGGGCTATAGGAATAATTAGCCTTGAAAGAGTATGTGGGTGGTGGCTCCGAGCTGTGGGGAGTTGAACGTTGATGTATGGGGGTGGGGGGTGTCTCTGGCACATGGCACCTTGTGGGAGGACCTTCCCTCCCTCAGTGCTGCAGAGTCTGCAGGAGCAACAGCTCTTTTGAGGGAGATGCTTAGCGTGGCTCACAAAGCGCAAGCACGGCTCTGCTGCTTCCCTCTCTTTGCCCTTCTGCAAATCTTCTTTCTGGTCTGCTCTAGGATCTCCTTGTGCTCTGTCAAGTGAATTCAGGGGACACACAAAGTGTGCAGTGTAGAAGACAGACTAGAACCTGGGATACTCTCAAGGGTGAGGATGTGCGGCAGACAAAGACTCCATTGGCTTATTTACTTTCTCCCTCTCCTCCCTCTCCCTCTCCCTCTCCCTCTCCCCCTCCCCCTCCCCCTCCCCCTCCCACTCCCACTCCCCCTCCCCCTCCCTCCCTCCCCCTCCCTCACCTCCCTCTCCCTCTCCCTCTCCCTCTCCCTCTCCCTCTCCCTCTCCCTCTCCCTCTCCCTCTCCCTCTCCCTCTCCCTCTCCCTCTCCCTCTCCCTCTCCCTCTCCCTCTCCCTCTCCCTCTCCCTCTCCCTCTCCCTCTCCCTCTCCCTCTCCCTCTCCCTCTCCCTCTCCCTCTCCCTCTCCCTCTCCCTCTCCCTCTCCCTCTCCCTCTCCCTCTCCCTCTCCTCCCTCTCCCTCTCCTCCCTCTCCCTCTCCCTCTCCTCCCTCTCCCTCTCCCTCTCCTCCCTCTCCTCCCTCTCCCTCTCCCTCTCCTCCCTCTCCCTCTCCTCCCTCTCCCTCTCCTCCCTCTCCCTCTCCTCCCTCTCCCTCTCCTCCCTCTCCCTCTCCTCCCTCTCCCTCTCCTCCCTCTCCCTCTCCTCCCTCTCCCTCTCCTCCCTCTCCCTCTCCTCCCTCTCCCTCTCCTCCCTCTCCCTCTCCTCCCTCTCCCTCTCCTCCCTCTCCCTCTCCTCCCTCTCCCTCTCCTCCCTCTCCCTCTCCTCCCTCTCCCTCTCCTCCCTCTCCCTCTCCTCCCTCTCCCTCTCCTCCCTCTCCCTCTCCTCCCTCTCCCTCTCCTCCCTCTCCCTCTCCCTCTCCTCCCTCTCCCTCTCCTCCCTCTCCCTCTCCCTCTCCTCCCTCTCCCTCTCCTCCCTCTCCCTCTCCTCCCTCTCCCTCTCCTCCCTCTCCCTCTCCTCCCTCTCCCTCTCCTCCCTCTCCCTCTCCTCCCTCTCCCTCTCCTCCCTCTCCCTCTCCCTCTCCTCCCTCTCCCTCTCCTCCCTCTCCCTCTCCTCCCTCTCCCTCTCCTCCCTCTCCCTCTCCCTCTCCCTCTCCCTCTCCCTCTCCCTCTCCCTCTCCCTCTCCCTCTCCCTCTCCCTCTCCCTCTCCCTCTCCCTCTCCCTCTCCCTCTCCCTCTCCCTCTCCCTCTCCCTCTCCCTCTCCCTCTCCCTCTCCCTCTCCCTCTCCCTCTCCCTCTCCCTCTCCCTCTCCCTCTCCCTCTCCCTCTCCCTCTCCCTCTCCCTCTCCCTCTCCCTCTCCCTCTCCCTCTCCCTCTCCCTCTCCCTCTTCTTTCAAGACAGGGTTTCTCTGTGTAGTCCTGGCTGTCCTGGAACTCACTCTGTAGACCAGGCTAGTCTCAAACTCAGAAATTCGCCTGCCTCTGCCTCCCAAGTGCTGGGATTAAAGGCATGCACCACCACTGCCTGGCTGGCTGGCTTTCTTTCTTTCTTTCTTTCTTTCTTTCTTTCTTTCTTTCTTTCTTTCTAAGGCATGATACTACTTTTTAAAATTTTCTGGGACAGCTTCTTGAGGATTGGTTTCCTGTCCAGGTGACTGACAGGCCCATAGATTAATTTACAGGAAAGGACAGTAATATTTAGTCTTGTAATATTTGATCTTGTAATTTGGGTGGTGGTGGTGGCAGTTTAGAATAACATGTTTCCACTGATGGTCAGAAGTATTACTCTGGTCATTGTTTTAACAACAACAAATTGTGTAACAGAACAAATTAAAAAGAAGCAAAAAGGGACTAAGGAGATGGTTTAGGAACTAAGTTCTGTGTCTTTACTGAGGACCTGGGTTCTGTTGCCTGTACACATATAAAAGCAAACAATCCTCTGTAACTCCAATTCCAAGGGATCTGACAAGCCTTTTCTGGCTTCCATGGGCACAAGCACACACATGACATACATGCATACATGTGTATAAAAATCTCAAAATATTTTTAAAGAATTTAAGAAAAATATAAAAAGAAATAACTCTATAAATACCCATATCTGGGATAGGAATGTATCCCAGCTTGTAGAATGCTTGCCTAGCATGTTCAGACCATGGGCTTGCTCCTCAACACCATGCAGAAACAGGCATAATGCTCATGCCTGCATTCCTACTACCTGGAAGTGCTAGGCAGAGGCAGAAGGTTGCCGCTTCAGTCAGGCTGGAGAGTCAGAATGGAGTTAAAAATGTTGGCAGCTACAGAAACAAGTGACAGGGCTGGCCAGATGTAATGGTTAACTGGGTGGATGGACAGAGAGCATTCAGGCAGGCCATGTCCTCAGTGAAGCCCAAGGCAGCTGAAGCTCCCGGGAGAGTCAGGAGCTCCCTGCCTCAGTCCTTTGAAAAACACACACACACACACACACACACACACACACACACACACACACACACTGGGTTTTCACATGACAGGTCTGTGGGGGACACTGCATTGCAGCATTATGTGTCCTTTTCTTTATGGGGTCCAAGTGAGGCAACTGCACCCTTCCCCTGAACTGGTATGTCCAGTAAGTTCTCGGGCCTGGCTTCCTGATAGGATTCATATTCCCATGTCCTCCTGTGGACCTAGTTTATATCAATAAATTTATAGAGTGGCATCCCTTGTACTATTAGGAATGAGTTATTTATCGTGGGTGGTCCTGGACACCTGTTCATCAAGGTGCTTTTGAATTCAGAATAGATTCAAATGCTGCTTATAAAATGGAGTCTCTCAGGACAAGGCACAATCTTTATTTTTTTTTTCTTTAAAAAAAAAAAAAAAGGGCCAGTTTTATAGAATGTGGAGTAACTTAGGGCCGGGCACAGCCTGATCTTAACAAGGTCTAAACCCATTTTATTCTTAGAAACAAAGAAGGAAGTAGGAAGAGGTCTAAAAGTAGCCAAGGAAAAGTACATAGAGCAAATGTTAGATTTACTATGCAGATTTAAATCCAAATCTGTAGTGATTTGATTGTCTTTCCATCCTCACAAAAGAAATTTCCTTTGTAAATATGAACTGTCCTTACAAAAGCATCATTTTTCAGGGCTGATGGGTCTTTAACTGCAACTGAGCCTGATAACATGCCTGTGAGTTCCAGGAGCCACATGGAGGCAGAGAACGGACTTCCACACTGCTGTCTTGACTTCTGAACATGCCGTGGTATAGTTAAACACACATGCAAATTAGTTAATTAGAAACCCCACGAATGTTTGGTTTTTCAGGGCTTCTGAGTTTAAAGTTTCTCAAAATAATTCTTATGTGAAAGAGGCATATTTCAGAATGGCATACACTGGGTCTTACCATCAATTTGGGGGTGGCATAGTCCATGCCCCCAGCAGTAGTGCCTCTGCTTTCAAGTTCCTTTAGCTCAGAGCTTTACAGAGGTGCTGGGGTCTGTTTGTGCTACAGTGGGAGTGACTGGGAGTACTACCTTATTACCTTGTAGTAACAGTCTGAGGCTATAGACTTCTGTGACATAAGTGACAGAAATAAGTTGTAAATACTAACTCTGTCTTAGAGTTTCTATTGCTGTGAAAAGATACCATGACCACGGCAACTCTTGTAAAGGAAAGCATTTGATTGGGGCTGGCTTACAGTTCAGAGGTTCAGTCCATTATTGTCATGGTAGGAAGCCTGGTAGTAGTGTTCAGGGAGACATGGTGAGGGAGAAGGAGCTGAGAGTCTACATTGGGATCAGCAGGCAGCCGGAAGAGAACTGACATACACTCCTCCAACAAGACCACACCTCATAATAGTGACACTCCCTGTGGACCTATGGGGGCTGTTTTTATTCAAACTACCACATTTTGCTACTTTTCAGAACAAAACCATGAAAATACATGTTCTCAAGGGTAAGAAGGTCTGACTGTTTTGTCCTGAGACCTTACCAGTTTCCTTATGGTTAAACCTGGCCTCTTCCAGTTCTTAATATTTTAATCCAGTGGGTGGTCTTGTTAAATAAAGACCTCTATTATGATGGAAAAAGAGCACACAGTGTGTCTGATCCTTGCAAGGAGAAAGACTCTTAGAAGCTCCAAAAGCTCTTGGGAATTAAATCTGTAAGAACAAAGGAACTTGCTGTTTGTCCTCTGTTGTTGCTGGATGCAGTGGTCCGGATGCAGTAGTGGGTGCAGTGGTGGGTGCAATGGTGGGTGCAGTAGTCAGTTGCCTTTCTTCATGTGAAAACAGTTTTTTGTTTGTCTGTGTTTGTTTTTATGGACGATGATTTTAGGCTCCAGGAGTCTTTCACATGACTATTTCTCACTATTAAGAGCAGAGTGCCTCTTTTAAAGGAAAGAGGCTGGTGAAGTGTGTAGCTCTGGACAGGATGGAGAGGCAGAATAACAGCAAGACACTTGTGTACAGGACACAATACTGATGCTTGGGCAGTGGCTTGTCCCACAGGAAAACTAGACAGACATGTCAGCAGCCTAAGTGTCTACGTGTATGTGTGTGTGTCATCTGTGTATGTGTGTGACTATGTCTGCATCTGTGTGTATAACATTCAAAGATGGACCAGATGGTTGAGGCATAAAAACCTTTTTCACAAGGGCCAGGGAAGACAGGAGTGAAGGTAGGTTAGAGAGGAAAGAATTGGGGGTGGGGGTGCTGGAAGGGGTAGGGTAGTAAGTGAGCCTGGAGACGAACAGCATCCTGGCCAGATCTCACTAGGTCTTTGAGTGTGGTTGCATCTGTAGTTTTTCTTCCTGGGAGTTAATCTTTTGGAAGATAGGTCTTATAGGTAGATGGAACTTCCAGGAAGTGTTTCTTCCTATGCTCTGGGAAAATTGAAAGACAGGACTTTAGGAGTAGGTTTCAGCATGTCAGAATGTAATATTTTAAGTCCTAACATCTCTCCCACATTTAAATATATCCGCAAAAGCATATAGGTATTTCTGGCAATTTCCATTGAGTCACTGTAGTTTAAGGAACAGGGTAAGAGCACCTTTGGTATAGCATCTTTCGTTGTTGTGTGTTTAGGTTTAACCTCTGGTGGATGTCACATTAAATACAACTATTGTAATATGTCTCTCAGGGTCGGTCACAACCCTGGCCCCTTGCTCTGTGACAGAATTATAGAAATTCCTATGGAACTGTTTTATTTAGAGTTATTATTTTATTTGTTGTATTTGAGTGTTTTGCTTGCATGTGTATATCTGTACCTCATGTGTACCTGATGCCTGCAGAGTTCAAAAGAGGGCATTGGATCCCTTGAAACTGGGGTGTTATGGATGATTGTGAGCCACCACGTGAGTTCTGGAAACAAAACCTGGTCTTGTGCAAAAGCAGCAAGTGCTCTTTTTTTTTTTTTTTTCAATTTATTTTTATTTTATGTACATTAGTGTTTTGCTTGCATGTGTGACTGTGTGAGGGTGTTAGTTCCTCTAGAACTGGAGTTATAGACAGGAGTGAGCTGTGGGTACTGGGAATTGAACCCAGGTCCTCTGGAAGAACAGCCAGTGCTCTTAACCACTGAACTACCCCTATAAGTTTCCTTTTAATATTCATATTTAGTATTTAACTCTTCACTAATGAAGATACAGGCTTTGCATTTGAATTTTTTCTTTCATATTACAGATACAAACCCAAAATAGCTTTGCTTAAGGCCCTTCCTCATGGCTTGAAATGAGGGATACAAGAGGTTTTTTGCTTCTTTTTATTTCTTAATCACCCCAGCCACAAGGGGGTATTTGACTTTCATTTGAAATGATGAAACATTTGAGTTAATAACATAAAAATAAATAAATTCGATCCCAAGCTTCAAGGGTGGTACTTCCACACTGAAGACTCGGTCCTTGTTTTGTTCACCCCAGTCTCTGACTCAGCGGACAATTCACCATTAACTTCACTGGTGTGTTCTGAGGAATGGCGACAATAGGTTATCATATGAAAGTAAGGGATTGAGATTGCTCTGCATGCCAGCTCCAGCGAAGAAGACGAATGCCATCTAAATTGTCAGTCCCTGCTTTTTCTGTGTATTGTTTGAATATTAGAATTATTTCTCAATTTGACCATAAGACAATTGGTTAGACTGGGGGCTCTTTCCTTCCTAAGGACTAGCAGTGATGGACAGACAAGACCAGAGTTGGGACCCATGTCCATCAGCAGGTCACTGGCAACTCTAGCCTGGAGCCTCATTTGTTTCTGCCCTGTCAGACTCCTGGCCACTGCTGAAGCCAGCTGCTGCACCTCTGGATCCTCCCACTTGCTGATGGATGTGTGCTTCCTGACTTAATACTGGCAGCCCCAGAGTAGGGTGTGCCTCAGAGGCAGCCCTTAGGCACATCAGGAAGCAAGATGAAGCTGACTTCAGTTTGCCCCCAGAGGCCTTAGCCAGGCTCTCATAGAGGCCTAGTGTGTGCCAGCATGAAGTACTTAGTTTTTTCCTTTGAAAAAAATCAGAAATAGTGTGTAAGTAACCAATATAGTTTTTATCTTGCTGGATAAGAGCAACCATGGTAACATAAGACAGGTGTGGGGCACAGGCTTGCTTCTCAGAAACACTGAGTCACTCTAGGAGGATCATTGTAAAAGTCTCAGAGACCTTAGCAGTTAAACCTATTTAAAATCATGAATTTACAAGCTCGTGAACTGCAACCCAGTTAACCTTAAGACAGATGTAAAATGGTAGAATCATGGTTTAGATTGGTGTGGTTTCCAAGCCTGTGTTCACTAGGCATTAGTATATAGATATGTACACATACAGAGAGTAACACAGTCAGGGAGAGTTTGGTAGATGTCTTCCTTACACGATGATTAAGTTTTCTAGACATTCAGAGGGACAGCTTACTGGGCAGGTAGAATCAGGAAATTTCTTAAAGTAAGAATTGGGCTGGAAATGTAATTCAAAGCTACAGTGTGTTAACCTCACATGCATGAGGGCCTGGGTTTGCTCCCTGGCATTGGAGAGAGAGAGAGAGAGAGAGAGAGAGAGAGAGAGAGAGAGAGAGAGAGAGGGAGAGGAAGAGATAGGATAGATAAATGGAATGTGACTTTGTTTTTACTCTTAATAGTGTATGTGCTGCCCATTCTGTGTTTCACGTGGTTGTCAGTCAAGCCTTGATTCTGTAATCAAGACATTATCAAAGGCTCTAACTCTCTCCTCTTTATCCTTGGCTTATTTGGAGGGTAGATATGGGTCAAAGATGGAAGCTATTAAAAGTTTAAGTTCAGAATTTAATGTATTTATTTTCTCACATTCCAAAAGTACCCCATCTGATTTTTTTTTTAAAAAAGTAATTTGACTTTCTTAGATAACAAGACAAAACTGGCAATTCCTGTGACTACTGATGAAAAGAACCCCAGGTTAAAGCAGGTATTTTGGTTCTGCTGGTATAAAGTTAGGACGATGTGAGAAGAAATCTCGTTCTAGACGTTTGAAACATTAGTTCATAGAACAACAAAGGTAGCCTTGCTTCTAGCTCTCCTGAGGACGATAAGAGGTATCTGTATAGCCAATCCTCATACCCTTCCGCTCACACCGCTCACACCCCTCCGCCATCTTACTGACCCAGTCAGGATGAAATGCCACAGGAACTGAGTTTGTTTATTTGCAGCCTGGGTCCCATCCCTCACTCACTCTGCTGTGCTTCTCCCCATGAAATGACTACTCACAGACCCAGAGTTCTCCAGATAGTCGGGGCATGTTCATCTACTGCTCCTTCTCCTCCTCTCCTCTCCTCTGCTTCCTCCCCTCCCTCCTCTCCCCTTCTCCCCTTCCTTCCCTCCTTCCTTCTTTTCTCAACCCCTACCCTTTCTTCCTTTCTTCCTTCTATGCTGGGAACCACACCCATGATCTGGCACTTGCTAGGCAAGTACTCCACCCCTAAGCTAAATCCTCAACTCCCTATAAAGTGATTGGTGGAGGACTTTGAGTATCATATAAACAACACCAAGCTTTCCTTTGAGTCTTTATTAAAGTTAATGGAATATTAAGGCTAATATTCAGGTGTGGATACACTATTAACTATCAATGATGGAATTTACATTATCTATAAATGTATAAATACAAGCTGAGATTGTGAAATAACCAGGTGTTTGGGTTCTGAAGCCATCCAGACCTGGGTTTGGTTGCTTGTTTGTTTGGTTGGTTGGTTGGTTGGTTGCTTGGTTTGAGACAAGGTCTTTCTCAGTAACCCAGGCTGATCTTGAACTCAGTATGTAGTCCAGGTTGGCCTCTAATCCATGGTGACTCTCCTGTTTCAGCTTTTCTGTTGCTGTGTTATAGGCATGAACCTGGCCAGATGTGTATTTAAAAAATTTTTTTAACTTACTACTTCTGTGGCTTTACATAGACTATTCATTATCTTTCTGTGAAATGGGATAAAATGATCCTCACCAGTGTGAAATAAGGCATATAGTTTTGTTGTTTAGTCTTGTTGCCATGTTTTATTATTTTAAGCATGCATTTGTCTTCCTTTGAACTTCAAATTCACTAGCATTTCCCCACAACACTCCCTGCTTCTCTTGTTTTAGGGGTGGAGGGAACACAGGATATAGCCTAGGCTAGTCTTGAACTTACTGTGTAGTGGCGAGTGATTCTCTTGCCTCTACTTCCTCAGTGCTGGGATTCAGGTATGTGTGTTGCCATCCGGTTTATGTGGTACTAGCAGTGAAAGCTGGGGCCTCGTGCACCTGGGCAAGCAGTCTGCCAGCTGAATTCTGTCCTCACTCCTTGTTTCTCTTTCTCTGTAGCTTCTCCTTCTTGCAGGGGCAGGAATGAGTCCTGGTGCCCCACACCCAGTCACTGTTCTCTTACCTCCACTTCCAGAACTTTCAGTGTTGACTACATGAATATGTGACCACTAAACTAAACTAAAGAATCTTAGTTCTTCCCTGGTTAGGAGCTGGCTACCTTTGCCTGTCTTTCACACAGGCCTGAACTTTGAAACTCGAGCATGTGGAACTGTGGACAATTTTAAGTAAACAAAATCTTAATTTTCTATTAGTGGGATTATAATCTATCAAAGCTCATAAAATCCATTGTATTTTCTGACAAAGTTTGCTAGCGTTAGCTCAAACCGTCTGCTTTGGGTTAGAGGGGGAAATTCTGCTAATTCTACAGTTGTTCAGAGTGGCTTACTTCTGGCTTTGTCTCTTCCCAGTTACCAGGGACTGTTAAAGGATCAAATGAGATCGTGCATGTGAAAGGGTTTCCAGTCTATAAAACACCACATTAATGTGAGAGCTGACCATTGTATTTGAACAAAGGCCCAGTACCAACTGATGTCAGAGCACACCCTCAAAACAGAGACCATTTCCTCTCTGCCCACCTTCTACCCATTGCCTCCAAAAGCTTGCCACAGGCAGAGCTAGTGAGCCTGTCTGACTGCCCTCTCCTTCCCTGAGACTCACATTTTCTTTCAGAGAATGGCTTGATAGAACACGAGTCTAGACTTTGGGATACAACATGCATGCAAGGCATTAACAAGATCTAGGAGTGGGGATAAAGAACTCTTTTGTGCCATTTTTTAATCTTCCTGGCAGCTTTTATTCTGGCAGTCCTCACAGGTTAAATAACGTTTCAAAACAAAGGTCAGTAAGAATGTGTTAGCACTGGCCAGTCACTTTGTGTGTATGTGCGTGTGTGTTTTGAGTTTGTTTTCTTATTTTTGGTTTAGCTACTAGAAATTCTTATTTGTATAGTATGTTCAGGAAACTAAGAATTAAGTATGAGATTGTTGACATCATATTATCTACAAACACCAGATCCTTGGTAAGACCAAGACCTCTTATCACTGGATATTGTTATTAACTAAATTGTGCCCCTCCAAATTCTATATTTAAGCCCATTCTGCACCTCAAAATGACTATTTTTGATGTACTTACTTAAAAGTAAGTAGCTCTACCATATGATCCAAAGGAAATGACATCAGCGTGTCAAAGAGACATCTGTGCCCCTGTGTTTACTGCAGTATTATTCACAATAGCCAAGCATGGAAACAACCTTGTTGGCAGATGAGTGGCTGAGGGAGAGACACATCATCATGGACTGTGTGTCAGCCATAAAGACAAAAGAGGGCAAAGGCCCATCTCTGCAGCATGGTCCATGTCTGCAGCATCTCTGCAGCATGGTCCATCACTGCAGCATCTCTGCAGCATCTCTGCAGCATCACTGCAGCATGGTCCATCACTGCAGCATCTCTGCAGCATCTCTGAAGCATCACTGCAGCATGGTCTATCACTGCAGCATCTCTGCAGCATGGTCCATCTCTGTAGCATCTCTGCAGCATCTCTTCAGCATGGTCCATCACTGCAGCATCTCTAGGCCTGGGGTACAGAATGTTAATTAAGTAGAACAAGTCAGGTACTGGGAGAAAAGTCCTACCTGACACTCAGAACTCCTATATAAAAACGTCCATCTCAGCCAGGTGTATGGCACACACCTTTGAGCTCAGTGCTCAGGAGGCAGAGGCAGGCAGATCTGTGAGTTCAAGGCCAGCCTGGTCTATAGAGTAAGTTCCAGGTCAGCCAGGACTACACAGAGAAGAAACCCTGTGTCTCAAAACAAAACCCAAAACATTCATTTCAGGCTAGGGAAATGGTTCAGTGAGTAAAAGTGCATACCATGCAAGTATGAGGACCAGAGTTCAAATCCCCAGAGCCTACATAAAAGCCAGACATGAAATATGAACATTTGTACCCTCAGCATCCCTAGGAAACAGAAGAATCCCTGGAAGCTTGCAGGCTAGCTAGCCTGGCATACACAGTCAGAAAAACAACAAAGAGACCCTATCTCAAAATAAGACGAAGGGCATGCGCTCTGAGGCCCTAGGTCAGTCCCTGGTAGCTACTAATGCTCAGGCTGTGGAGATGGCTCCAAGCCTCATGACTTGAGTTTGAGGCCTGTAGGAAGCTGACCTGACAGACCTGACGGCTGGAAGGCAGGTTTGTCAGCTTGAAAAGCGGCGGCAGTGCCGCTGCTTCAAAGCAGCTACCCGTTTTTTCTTAAGGCCCGTTTCTGCTCTCGGCGCCACTGACTAAAAGCAGCTGTGGCTGCCAGCCGAGAGAAGCAGCGCCCCAGCCTCAAACGCGGCTGACAGGCTGACATTCGCCCGTCCGCTGAGGCAACAATCCAAGATGGCGGCTACTCAAGGCTTTCAGGTAGCACTATCAGTGCACTGCGCACTTAGGAATTTGACTCCAGCCCCTCCCAAACGGGGCATGCAAATGAGGTACAACTAGGGTACCACGAACCTGGCCAATCACCCCGCCCGGGCGGGGTATGCTAATGAGTATGCTAATGAGTCATTGCAAATTGACCAATCGGACACCTCCATGTGCTTTGCCACGCCCAGGGCTGGGGGTATATAAGTAGCCCATTCTGAGCATTCCAGTTAGTCTCTCCCAGAAACCTAAAAGAGCGCTTCCAATAAAGGCTGTTGAGAAGAATCCGGTTTGTCGCGTCTTCCTTGCTGGACAAGCGGCGCAACAGAGGCCAAGACCCAAATGATAGAAAGACAGATGCAAAATAAATAAAAAGAAAAGCAGAAGCGCTGGCTAACTGTCCCCTGATCTCCACACATGTGGTATAGCATATGCCCTGCCCCCACCCCAAATATGTAAAACATAATTTAAATGATGGAAGGTGAGGACTGACAGGAGAGGTTATTCTCTGACATCCACATGTGTGACATGGTATGTGCATGTGCGCGCGCGCGCGCACACACACACACACACACACGTCACTGCAGGTTAGTGGTAGAACTCATGCTTGGCTTGCTTAAGGCCCTGGATTCAGTCCTTAGCACCCAAACAATTGATTTCACAGAAGGCGAGAGCAGGGTGGTGCTGGTGACCCAGAGGCTGGAGAGGATAGAAGAAAGGAGGCGATGGAGAGTTTAATCCATGGTCCCAAGTTACAGGCTGAGGTGAGATGCTCCACAACTGAATGTCTGTAGACAATATAATATACTTCATATTTCCAGAGGCTAAAGGAAAGTACTGTGTGTTTACCATTTAAAAATGAGAAAGATATGCTTGACTTGATTTAAGCATTACACAGTCTATGCAAGTTTCAAATATCCCATGGTACTCTAGAAATATAAACTTTTTAATGTTTTCAGTATCAGTTAAAAATCAATTTAAAGGCCAGATGTGGAGTTGCACACCTTTCCCCCATCATTCAGGAGGCAGAGGCACTCAGATCTCTGTTAGTTTGAGTCCAGCCTGGTTTATATAACAAGTTCTAGGCAAGACAGAGTGTCACAGTGAAACCCTGTCTGGAAAAAACAAACAAACAAAAAACCAAAAAAAGTCAGAGTTATGGGATTAGGGGATGGTTTAGTCAGCAAAGTGTATGGGAAGACTTGAATTCAATCTGAAGAACCCACCTGAGAAAGCCAAGGGCAGTAGCTTGAGCTTGGGATCACAGTGCTGGGGACACAGATGGCCGGCCCCACCCACCCTCAGCTGCTGGCCACCAAGAGATTTCTGTCTCAAAAGCCAAGGTGAATGTCTGAGGACCAACTGCAGAGGCTGACCTCTAGCTTCCACATGTGTATGTACATGAGTGTGTGTGTACACACACACACACACACACACACACACTTACTTACATGCCAAAACAAAAACCTGAAAACGGAAACTGAAAACTCAGAGACTTGGAAAGTTCATACTCTCTTTAATGAAAGGCTAATAGAGGAGGCTCCTAGATGCAGTTAGTGACGGGAACGGTGGCAGACACGGGTTAGTCATGAGCGCCTGAACTTTATGCTGGCTTTTGTCTCCTCCCAAGGTTCTCGTTTCTCAGAAGGGTTTTGCTTTAATCAGATAGAAGAAGCTCCAACAAGGGATCCAGTGATTCTCAGTTACCTTCAATTCAGAACAATCCATTTGTCAGAAAAGACGCTTGGGGTAGGATATTTTGACCTCTTTTAATGTTTGGAGAGGAAAATGTACAGATAAGAGTATTAATCCATAGTGTACTTATCATATATATAAAATGAGTAAAGTCTTTTATTTTTAAGTATTAATCCTGTGATTCTGCTCGTAACAGAACAGACAAGAGGCCATTAGGCATGTCCCCTGGCATACCTCGAACCTTAATTTCATAGGCTTGTATACCCTGTAAGCACTTATACCAGTGTAAAGTTACTGCTCATGAGGTAAGAAAGACTAATGATACCTATCGTCTGTCCTTGTTCAAGACCATGTAGAGTTAGGGTTACCTGGACCATGTGAGATTTCTGCCACACACTTCAAAGACCTTATTTGTTGATACTATCTAGATTGGCTCACCAATCCTGAGTGACTGAAGGGACTGTATTGGAGGGAGATGTTGTGAGGGATGTTACCTCATGGAGAAGAACCTGAGAAATATCTGTTACTATTTCAAAATCTGGTCATCCTTTTTAGTTGTCTAGCTAAAACTTCTCAGTGAACCTATCACAATTTCTTTTTAGCCAGAGTTGCAGTTGGCCCAGGCTAACTAGGGACAAAACACAAGTCTTTCATTATTATACAAGGTGGGGACAGCACTGACTTTGAAGCCAGCCAGAGCTGGGAATTCAATATCTCACTTGTGTCATTTAAAATATTTTTAGATGGAAGTTAGCCTTTCCTGCCCTCAGAGCTCTCATCCACGAGGTAACAATGCCTAAGTACCTACCTTACATTTGTACCATGTCAACTGAGCCGCCAGACAAAGAGCCTCTCATAATGAGAACAAGGGCATCTGTCTCTGTACACTTGTGTTTCATTGTGGACACTCTGTGGATATGCTTTGTATGGCAAAACATCACATAGGCTTAAAGGCCTGGAGTCTGGTTTGCTGTGCTGGGGCCCTGGGCCTCTACAGCTTGCTCATGCCAGATGAAGAACCTCAGCTAGAGTCTTAGTCACTGTTCTGTCACTGTGAGAAGACACCATTGCCAAGGCAACTTATAAAAACAAGCATTTAATTTTGGAGCTTAATTACAGTTTTAGAGGGTTGGACCATGGTCATCATGGCAGGAAGCAGGCAGGCACGGTGCTGGAGCAGTAGCTGAGAGCTTTACAACCTGATAAGCAGGCAGGGGGTTGGGGGCTGGTCTTGGCCTTGGTGTGGGCTTTTGAAACCTCAGTGCTCATTCCCAGTGACACCCCTTCACCAGCTAGGCCACTCCTAATCCTTCCCGAGCCACTGGTCATCATCACCCGATGCAAGTGGGTGTGCCTATGGGGCCATTTTCATTCAAACCACTACAGCCATCTTACTGGTCTCTTCTGAAACATCCTTTTGTGTTTTACAGGAATCTGAATTTCTGTGTCTGGAATTTGATGAAGTTAAGGTCAAGCAAACCCTGAAGAAGCTGTCAGAGGTAGAAGAGAGCATCAACAGGCTGATGCAGGCAGCGTAACTGACAGCGGAGGAAGGAGCGATGAAGTGAAGGTGCTCACAGACTTTCTCCACTGACCTTTTGAAAGTCCTGTTTGCCCATTGGTGTTACCAAAAGACATTGTATACATGTATGAAAGTCTTCAAGAACAAATAAAAAATATATTTTTAAAAGTGGGTAAAAAGGAAAACCCTCAAATTCCAATCTTGCCCGTCTGCTTGCTGGGTTCTTTCACATCTGTTCCATTGGAGAGGTTACCATATTTTAGCATACCTCAAGATTATGAGGGACACTTATAAAAACATACTGAAATTTGCCAGGTGGTGGAGGCACACACCTTTATTAATCCCAGCACTTGGGAGGCAGAGGCAGGCAGATCTCTGTGAGTTCCAGCTCAGCCAGGGCTACACAAGGAAACCCTGTCTCGAATAAATAAAAACAAACAAACAAAAAGTGAAATGAAACAGGAGGCTGGAGGGTATGCAGCTCCCGGTAAAGTACTCATTTAGAGTTCGAGAGAGTGGGGCAAGTTCACCTGAGAGCCTCAGGGTCAATAGGATTGATGCTTTGGAATTCTTTCCACCTGTTGTTTGTTCCTGGGAGAGCTGTTAGTAATTCACACATGGCGAATTGTGTATCATAGAATATTCTTGATATTTCCCCTCAGAAAATGAGGAAAGCAGTATAGTCATTTAGGCGGTGCTCTCCAGTGTGTGTTCTAAGCTGTGGTGCAGTAGAACCTGCCTACCTGGACAAGATGTAACTTGAACCTAATGAGATTCTTCTGGGACTGACTGATGTAGTCAAATATATGTGGTGTAAATCTAGAGGTTGGGTTTGACCAGAGTAGGGATAATCAAGCTTTTTAAAAATTACATTCATATTCTGTGTGTGTGTGTGTGTGCGCGCGCGTATGTATGTATGTATGTATGCATGCATACATGCATGTATGCATGTATGTATGTATGTATGATAAAGCACACATGCTATAGAATGCCTGTAGAGGGCAGAAGACAAGGAAATTTAGTTCTCTCCCATAATATTGGTTCTAGGGCTTGAACTCTGGTTGTCATTCATAGCAGCAAGTGCCTTTCTCAAAGGCACACACATGCACACACACACACAAATGAGAAAGACACCCAGCATCAACTTCTGGCTTCCACGTGTATGTGCACACACACCAGACTGCAGATGCGCCCAAGGACATGCAAATATGCATGTATACTAAGAGAAAGCATGAGGGACTATTATCATGAAAATTGTTCTAGTAGGAGTATCTTAATGGACTTTGCTTTATTGAGACAAAATGCAGTTCAGGAGAAAGGTTCATCTTGGCTCACCGTTTTGGAGGGTTCAGTCCATGGCCACTTGGTTCCCTTGTTTTGGACCTGAGGAGAGGCAGAACATCATGGCAGAAAGCAGTGAAGCATCGTCCTGCAACCAGGAAGCTCCAAGAGATTGGGAAGAAGCAGGCTTTCAGTCTCCTTCAAGGGTGTGTCCCTAGTGACCTAAATTCCTTCTGCTGGCTCCCACCTCCTAACAGTTCTGTCTCCCAGCAGCACCACAGGCAGATGACCAGACCTTCAACTCACAGCCTTTTGGGGCATATCCAGGACCACCACAGCAAGCAGTTACCACACAGCAAGGATATTCCAGTAGAAGGCTTTAATCCTTGTTGAACGTGTTTGTCATCTGATCCTGACGCGAGGAAAGCTTAGCTGCCTTCGAGTTACGCTTTTATGCTTTTAAAATGCTGTTCTCTTGCATGTGGTAATGGCACTCAGCTCTCATGAGGCTACCCCAGGCCTTCTGGAAGTTCTTCCTTCTAAATCAACTTGGAGATGCTTTCAAAGCTTCCGACACCCCATCTAAAAGCACTGGCTTCTTCCCTTACTGAAGGGACAAAATTAGGTTAAAAAAAAAGAAGAAGAAGAAGAAAGAAATTAGGAAACAACAGCCAGAAGGCTTTAGATGTAGCCCCCAAGAGCCCTTCAGAAAACATCTTGAAATCATAGAGTACATCCAGAAAAAGTGTGTGGTTTCAAACAAAAAGCTGTACAAGCATCTTTCTATTCCCAGGGTACTACCGCGAGGTCTAGAGTCTGGATAATGTGTCCTGCAGTGAAATGGAGGATAAATGTTTCATCAGATAACGGCTCAGCTCGAGGCAGCCTTGGGAGGAAGGACAATAGCCACCTCACTAGTGTTGACTCACAGGCTATGAAGGTCTGTAGAAGCAGGAAGGAACCATTCATACCTGCATACTGTTTTGCTGAGTCATGCCATCAAAAGTAATAACCACACAAGTGGTATGGGCTTTTAAAAATGAGTTCTGCAAACTCTGGGTCATTAGGAAAACTGCTGTTAACATAAAATATTTTGGAGAGGGGGAAGAATATCTCATATTACACATTTCTGAACAAAAAGATGTTTTGGGCAAGGTATATTTTATATTTACTGATTTTTTTTAAAGCTTATTAAACATAAGCCATAATAAACTATATTATTCTATAAAATTCTATAAAAATATAGACACATACTAAGAAAAACAGTTAAATAACCTATCACTCAAACATACAAGGATAGCAAGAAGAATCCAGAAAAGTTGATTCTTCATTTTTAGAAGCAGAGTGTGTAGCTTTAGGGCTTTGAAAAGCACTGCTAGAGGCTTTTTGGAATGCAGTCTGCTGCTTTCCCCAGACAGTAAAAGGGACCCACTCCCTTCTGGATAACTGGATCTTATCCTTTTTTGTGTATTTTCTAGAATGGTTATTTTTTAAGGTTTTATAAGAGGTACTCATTCTCAACGAGGAACAAGCCAAGAACACTAGCAGGAAGGTCTCAGAGAACCTACTAGGTTTTCTACATCCGTAATTCTAGAACCATCTTGAGGTTAGGAACCAGAAGATAAGATAAAAAATGACTACAGTCTGAACCAGGACTCATGGAATCATCCCTGCTTTGATAATAGCCATCCTAACACCCATCTATTAGAACCCCAGGCAGATGTTAGCTTTCAGAATCAAGTCAGAAAGCCTTATTTAGGCTCTGGTAGTTTCATATGGATATGAGTGAAGGCTCTGGCCTTACTCTCAGGTCTGGCTGTTCATGGAAGCTCTGGTTCATACCAGTCAAGGACCAAATTCCACCACTGTAGCCTTCCCTTTCTCTAATGTCTCTTAAGATCATAGCCTTTTAAAAACTAGCAGAGGCTTGACGTGAGCACCTAAAATCTTAAATAGCTGACATCGTGTCAAGCTGTTCATTATTGAAGTTCTTTCTTTAGAACTGGCTGAAAGCTTGGAGAAAGGAGTATAAATAGAAGTTAATGGGAAATGAATGTTGACAGGGAGAAAATGTCTTGTGGCATGCACAGTTAACATCCAGACTAGTGAGAAGGGACCCAGGGTTAGTTGAGTGACAAACAGTCGGACACTTCCCAGAGACAATGCTGCACCCTAATGCAAGATGCGTGCTACCTTAAGTCTTAACTGCCCACCACTACAGACGAGATGTTTTACATGGGGCATTGCAACAGAAGTATGAATCTAAGCAGAACTAACTGTTAGCTTAAGCTGGACTCTGGTCAACCCCTCAATATGAGAAATAGCAAGTTTCATCTGAGTTTGGCTGGTTCGCACTCGCATGGAGGTGGCCATTGTTGTCTCCCATCGCATCACAGCTGTTTGAAACACCAAGCTAGCTGTAGTGCACAGGGACTGCCCTTGTCTGTTTCCTGTGAGGTAAGAGTGCCAACTGACACCGTTTACAACCCCAGCACAGAAGTATCATAATAAATTACAAAGCAGTGCATGACCAGGTGATTAAATATGAGTTACACATCATTAATAAATCTTTTATAATTTATCTTGTGTATGTGTGTGTGGTGCATGGGTCCATGTGCGTAGGTGTGCACACCTGTGCATGTATACATAGAACAGAAACTTGGTAGGGAAAAGTAGTGGTTTTGTCAGAATAGAGAGCATTAGCTAGGATTTATTGCATAGCCATAACCTATTAGTAGAAATCTGTATAATTAATATCAAGATGAAGATATAAATTCTTAAATGGCACCAATTTACTTTGTTTACAAATTTTAAGGTTTTCGTTGGCATGAGCTTCTTGGTTTTTTTTTTTGTTTGTTTGTTTGTTTTTTGTTGTTGTTTTTTTGTTTTGTTTTTTTTTGTTTTTGTTTTTGTTTTTGTTTTTTTTGAGGCAGGGTTTCTCCGTGTAGCCCTTGGCTGTCCTGGAACTCACTCTGTAGACCAGGCTGGCCTCGAACTCAGAAATCCGCCTGCCTCTGCCTCCCAAGTGCTGGGATTAAAGGCGTGCGCCACCGCCCGGCTGGAATGAGCTTCTTAATGATATAAGAGTGAGACAAATATTGCTACTCTCATAGGCATTGTACCAGTATAACACATTTAGGAATACAAAGCTTAGACCCAGTCCTTCTTTAACTCTTTTTAACTGATTTGAGATGGTCAGCCTGTGAGTTAAGGGACTATAGCAAATTCATGACTTGGAGTTTATTATAAGGGTATTCTCTATGTTTTATGTAGAAATAGCTGAGTGGAGTTAACAGGCAACAGTCCAGATTACCCTACATGGATAGCTGGCTTTCAAAACATCAGAAATCCTTAGAATTGACATGACAAACATTTTAGTATTAATGTTCATTTTCATTAGAGACCTGTCTGCTCCGGACAGCTTCCTATGTTAAATTCTAAGAAGAAATTGAGCATCCTTGGAGTTACTCCAGTTGTGGTGAGACAGCCACTAGGCAAGAATTGCCACTTTCCTTCTACAGACAGATTACTGTCCAGAAAAGGACACACTTGCAGAATAGTCGACTGATTATATCTGCCTAGACAGTAATCAGCCCTTAATAATTCAGCAGCACTAAGGTCTGTCAGAAGATCCTGGACCAGAAGGCAGAAGAACAGGTGCTCCAACGTTTTGAAGTAGAGCGAGTGTCCAGATGGTCAGAGGTCTCTATAAATTGGCTAAGTTTTAGAAACTACGATTTGTGTTTCCCACAATTATAGTTAACTCAGTCATTCTGGATTTCTGATGGGGTTGAAAACAAATAGCTATTGACCTTAAGAGAAAAGATTTGAGTGGATGGTCGTCAGCTGACATTCATCCTAAAGCCAGGTTCAGAACTAAATGTTCTAGTTAGAATAGATGAAAGAGGAGCTGGTTAGTCAACAAAAGGACGGACTGGGTATTAGGACTATCCTGTACCTCACTGGTACAAATTGGCATAATTATGCTCTAATTGTATTTTGAGAGAAAAGTTTCATTTTAACAGGAAGGGTGATGTGTAGGAGGAGATAAGGTAGGAGGAGTACTGAGAGGAAGAAAAAGAGAAAGAAGAGGAGAAGAAGAAGGAGAGGAGAAGCTAGGTGATGAAAGAGAGAAAGAGGGGGGAGACAGGGAGGCAGATATTCATGTATCTCCACCAGTCAAAGATAGTTGTTATATCTAAGTCGGTCAGTGGGTTACACCTCTGATTGAACAATTCCAAACTTATAAAGCCTATGATTAACATTCTTTTTTAAAAAATGTATAAACGCAAAAAGGAAAAGGGGGCATGGGATATGGGTTTCCTAAGGGGGGTGGGGGGGAATGGGGATAGGGGATGCCATCTGAAGTGTAAATAAAATATCTAATAAAAAAGAAAAAAAAAAAAGAACAGAAACTTGGGGTGCTCTGGTCTATTACTCTTCTCCCTTACAGGGTTTCTCAGTGAACCGAGAGCTGGGCTGGTAGGCAGCTGACTCCACCGAGCCTCTTGTCTCTCCCCTCCAGCCATACACGGGCACACTCAGCTCTTTATGCAGATGCTCAGAACCAAACTCAGGTCCTTCATGCTATATAGTGTTTGTTCTTACCCACTGAGTCATTTCTCCAGGGTTCGCCTGTAAAGTAGTAGTTATTCCTCCTCCTCCTCTTTTTCCTTTTCTTCCTTCTCTTCCTCCTCCTCCTCCTCTTCCTTCTTCCCCTCTTCCTTCTCTTCCTCCTCCTTTTCCTCCTCTTCCTTCTCTTCCTCCTCCTTCTCCCCCCTTCCTTCTCTTCCTCCTCCTCTTCTTTCTCCTTTTCCTCCTCCTTCTTGAGACGGGGTTCTCTGTGTAATCCTGGCTGTTCTGGAACTAGCTCTGTAGACCAGAGTGGACTCAAACTCATATCTACCTGCCTCTGCCTCCTGATTGCTGAGACTAAAGGTGTGCGTCACCACTGTCAGGCAATTGCTTTTATAGTAAAGACATTAGAAGGTTTTATGTGGTTTATATTCTATCTCGAGTCAGGGCTATGAATTGGCACAGATCTCAGAATGACTGATGTTGAAACTGACAGAAGCTATTTTAGCATCCTGTCAAAAATGAGGAAACATCTGGATAGACCGGCAGCAGACTTTGTACAAGGGCATGCAGGATGACCAGGAAGGCATTTCAGGGCTGCTGTTTTCCATCTTCTTTCTGTATGGCAGGGCCTTGGCAAAAAAACATAATTATAAAACAAAAAGATGTCCTTGCTCATTGTGTCTAGATACTATGCTCCAAGTGGTGCACATGTATCCCTGAACCTACCCAAGAGCTCTAGACTCATGAATGAAAGACAAACATACACACACACACACACACACCCTTTATATTTTATTATGCCTTAACTAGCTCAATGGCTGGGCACTTCCAAACCTCCCTGCGGCTAACACACTCTCCGGTATTCCTGAGTTAACAGTTTCTAAAATCTGTACTTTATCTCTGCTACCCCAGATCCCTGGGGCCACTCTTTGCTGACTCTTACATGGTTGGTTCTCTGTCTTCCACAGCTCTCATGTTTGTATTTTCTTCCTTCTGCCCTGGTGATTCTCTTTCCCTGTCCTGTGTTTCCTCTCTGGAAGTCGTCAAAGTCCTGGCTGTGTCCCCCTGCCTAGGCATTGGCCGCTGGCTTTTTATTGACCATTCAAAAAACCAACTGTTGGCAGGGCCCCATAGCAGACCTGCAAATTCCCATGTGAGCACAACATGTGTACTGACACATGGGGCCTGGCATGAGCCCATTGTCATTTGCCTTCTGTGTCCATGTCAGATCTGACTGTGCTTGAGGCTCCCATTGGTTTTTATACAGCCTGGTTCTATTTGTGATGGTCTAGGCCTATTTCCCTCTCAGTATCCACTGTTGCCCTGCTGCTAAGGTCCAAGTCCACCATTGTCCAGAAAGCCTTTTGAGCTTGGAGCAAAATGGTGAACTCCTTTTGGCAGAGTCCCCTTGGCTTTCCTTTTCTCAACCTGGGAGATCCCAGACCCCACATCTCACCCTTGCATAATGTCACATAGCCTTGGTTAGATTACAGGTTCAGCTTCCTTTCTCCGGATAAGAACCCATTCAGCTAGCATCTGGGATTCCTGAAATGCCTCCCCATGCTAATGAGGTACCTCAACCACCTCAATATCTTAGTTTTCAGCCAATGGCCTTTGCCCACCCTAGATATTCTTATTCCCCTTCCCCCAAACTATATAAACCATGAACCACTCCAAGCAAAGGTGATCTGTCTCCCTGAAGCAGGTTCTGGTGTGTTGTTATTACTGCTGGTACTAATGGGCCATCCAAACCCTGTTCTTCAACTCTGTTCCCTTCATCTTCATGGGCCAATGACCCTGGGGAGAAGGGAAACCCACAGCCCATCTCTGAGGGCAGTGTACAACATGAATGGGGGTTCCTGGCTGGCCACAGTACCCAGGCAGGTGGATTGTCCTTGTCCTCTCAGGCTTCCCAACACAGTTGAACACTCAACTGTCAGTGAGTCCTAGCAGGATCCTGGTGAGCTCTGTAGCACCTGTCCCCTCATTTCCCAACGAGGCTTACTCACTCTTGGTGTGACAGAATGACCAGCTTTTCTAAAGCTTTAATTATCAAGCTGCACATGTTCCTGAAACAACGGGATTTAAAGTTTTAAGTCAGCACAGAATTGTATGGAGCAAAACCACCAGTTCCCTAACACTCTCTTCTGGTCTCAGTAGGCACCAGGCATGTACATGGCATACATACATATCTGCAGGCACATACATACACATAAAATAAAGATAAATATTTTTTAGGTTAAAAAAGGTTTCTTCCCCCAAGTAGTTATTCTTAAGAATTTGGTAAGCTTCCTTCTGGATGCTTCCAGTCCACGGGAGAGCCTGTGCCCATGAGAACATAATGTGTGTCTGTCTGTCTGTCTGTCTGTACATATTTTAGTTTGCAGTTACATTTATATAGTGGATTCAGCTCCAAGGCATTATTTTAGTGGTTCTTAACTTACAGATCCAATTGAAATCTAAGAATCCAGTAAGATCCAGGGAGAAAGCTCAGCGGATAAAAGTGCTTGCTGACAAGCCTGATGACTTACGTTCCATCCCCAGGACCCACATGATGGAAGGGGAAATTACCAACTCCCCAAACTTGTCCTCTAACTTCCGTATGCACACGATAGGTGGATGGATAGATAGAGTTTTAAATTTTTAAAACGTGCGGTGAAACCTCTTCTATGGAAAACCCCCACATATTAACCTTCACACATTAACATCAGTGTTGAAGACCTGAGTTTGGTTCTGAGCAACTGCATAAAAAGCTGAGTATGCCCGTGTATGGCTGGAGGGGAGAGACAAGAGGCTCAGTGGGTCAGCTGGCTACCAGCCCAGCTCTAGGTTCACTGGGAAACCCTGTAAGGGAGAAGAGTAATTGGCCAGAGCACCCTGAGTTTCTGTTCTATGTATACATGCACAGGTGTGCACACCTACACACATGGACCCACACATCATGTGCACACACACATACAAATACACAGACACACACAAGCTAATCTAAATTTATAAAAGGTTTATTATTTTTAATTATGTGAAGATGTGTGTATCCATGTGTGGGTATGTGCATGTGTGTGCTGGTTCCTGAAGAGGTCACAGGCACTGGATTCCTCAGGAGCTGGAGTAACAAGTGGTTGTGAACCACCTGACAGGGGTATTGTTTCTGGAAGACCCGTACTCATGCCTACCAGCTGAGCCTTCTCCCCAGCCCGATAACCGAATGTCCAGTGTCTCTATGAATTTTCATATGTGGATCGTGTAACGCACTTTGAAATACAAGCTCATCTCTTTGCTTGCTGAACTTGTCCAACACCAATACACCTCTTTCTTGTCACGTGTTTTCCCTGGAGCCATGAGCTTCATAACGGCAGGCAACATTTCTTACACATCTTGATATTTAAAACCTTCTCCCCATTCCCTGAGCACCAGAATCCTGCAAACATACTCATCAGGAGATCAGGTAATTGAGTTGAGCATTAACTGAATTCATGGTTTCCAGCTGGAGACTGATTTACAGGGTCTGGCCGTGTGGCATGAATGGGATTTGTGGGACCCTGTCTCAAAAAAGACACATCATGTAGAGAATCAAGGGCTGATTAACCAAGTCGCGTTCTGGCCCTTTACTTACTCTACATGGCTTTCGTCAGTTCAACAGCTCCATGACTCCTCTTCACTTGTTAAAAATAAAATAATAATAATATAAAAAAAACAAGAACAAGCTAACACAGCAGTACCCACCTCGTATATATTGAGGCCTCTGTGAGTGGACATACTTCCATTCTTGAGCAATCTCTCTCTTGGCATCAGTACATGTGTTTGTTGCTGCTGCTGCCGCGAGGACTGGTAAAGTCTGTCTTCAGGGAGACGAGCCAGTAACATGAAGCATTTACAGACACGGTGAACTGTGCACTGAACACTTACAGCTGCTGTGGGAGCTTCAGAGATGAGTCTGGACCTCAGCTTACATAACCCAGGTCTTAAGCTAGCTATCTGCCTACCAGGTCTGGGATAACACACAGCATCATGCTTGATTTAGAAGTTAGGTTGATTGATCATTGATTGATGGTTTGACTGCTTTTCTGTTCTGAAAATCAGATCTAGGGGCTTGCACCTCCTAAATTAGGTGCTCTCGTGGAGAGCTAGTAACACAACTATGTCCAGATCTTCAGGAAAGACTTTAAGCCAAAGTTTTAAAATTAGGACATATCTGAGGACAGGTGGGGTAAAGAAGCCGACTTAAAGTGGAAATGAAGTCTTTGGATCTTGAGGTGAGAAGTGCATTCCCCACCGCGAGTGGGGTCACCATCTTCATGAAAGCACCTCCTTTTTTCCCTGACGGATATTTACAGATCTGTGTGCATCATATCCAGTTCAGCATATGAGGCTTGGGGTTTCAGTTATGAGTGGAGAGCTGAGAAAAGAAAAAGTTGTGTTCCCATGGAAGCCAAACAAAGCTAAACAAAACCAGCTAAGAGAACGTGCAGCAGCTAACAGTGTAGCTACACACCTAAGTGAACCTCCAGGGCTTGAGTCCTCCCTGGGGAGGAGACCAGAGGCAACTCTATGGCTGCCTTCATGGAGCTGTGTGGCCTTTTCAGCCCGACCGGCAAGGAAGGTAATCTTCCAGTGAGCTCTTACTACTTCCTAAAGACTGCTGCCAAAATCCACCCACAAAAGAACGGATCATACAGAACAGAATTAATGCTAGCTGGTGAGAGAGTCAAGCCTATAACTCCCAAGCAAATTTCTGGAAGGAATAATTTGTCTAAAACAAAACAATCAACCTAAATGAGTCACGGTGGCTCACACTATAATTACAGCATTACAGTCTGGTACAGGTAAGAGGGTCTGAAATTCTAGTGTTCAGCTATGTAGTGAGTTCCAGGCCAGCCTGTGTACATGGGAGACCCTGTCTCCAAAGACAAAACTCCTTCCTGATCCTCCCCTCAAAGAGGAATTCAGTTGTGAAATTAAAAGGGCTGGAGGTTGCTACTCTGTGTGAAACTGAACTTTGCTCGGTGGGTTGATATTTACCAATGGCGGCAGTAACGGCACAGAAAGGCAAGCCAGCTGTGTGACATTGCTTCCTTCCCTAGAGCTGGGGTGACTCAGGTCAGATGAAGCTCCAAACATTCCCAGAGCAGGCAGCCCACACCGACTAAGAGGGTACCTATCTATGGCCGTTAGGATTTAGCTCAGGGCGATGGAGGGAGAGGTGGTGAGTGTGTTTACTGAATACCATTTGATCCCTATGAAGCAACCATCTTGCAGGTTAATCTAGGATCAATTTAAACCATAGATATGGCTATTTTCTGAACGTTGCTACCACCTGAGATGAAGAGGAAATTTAGGTAGAAAGCCTTTGCCGGTATCAGGCATCAGGCGTTAAAGATGGCTGCTAATCTAGCAGATCTAGTGAGAGAGTCCCTTAGGGCCATTCACTCCCCTTCAGAGATACAGAGATGCTGTCCTTTCCGCAATGCTTATGGATATCATTTCAAAACGAGGAGCGGTAGTGTGAGCGCTAACAAACAGCACCTTCTTTCCCTGTATACGCCAAGAAGTGAGCAAAAAGCTAAGGGATTTGGTTCTAAGATCCCTCAAGAGCTGGAGAAGTCTCCTCACCCCGGTCCTTGGAGAATCAACTTTCAATCCCTTCGGGCGGTCCCTTCGGGCGAAGCACAGGAACCTGTGGATAGGCAAGACCCAGCAAGTCCCTGTTGCCTTGAGGAAGCCCTCAGAGAGAAGCGGTTACCACACGAACCACAGCTGTGCTACTTGCTGTGGCTGAAATCCCACACCTACTTTGCCCCTGGAAGTCTGGCCGATGAAATGTGCATGGTTCTAAAGCGCTGCATGACGAAGCTATCTGTGGCAGAAAGCGCGGGTATTAGAGCATGCCTGGGAAGAGGACACTGGCCCCTGGCCCCCTCCTCTCTTCCTGCTCCTCTGTTTCTATGAAGTAAATAATCCCCTCCAAGTCTGTCTTCCTCACAACAGGCCCAAAGGCAACAGAACCAAGCAGCCATCAACTGGTGGAATCATGAGCTAAGCTAAGCCGTTCTTCCTTATGTGTTGATTGTCTTGGGCATTTTGTCACAGTGTCAAAAAGCTGGCGAACACTCTGGGGTTGCACAGCCCACTTTAGGAACACTTTTCCTGTGGCCCCTTAAAGGTTCTACCTCCTTGCAGTGGTGCCCTCCCAGCTGTGGACCAAGTTTGAACACATGAAACTTTGGAGAATATTTCAGAGACAAAGTAGAGCATGGATTATGAACTTTGTCTGCACTGGGAAGCTGATAAATGTTAACACCTGTTTTCCCCAAATCATTAGCTCTTGCTAATTACCCTGGTGATAAGTTCTTACACTGTGGCGGACTGGAGGCTACACAGGTGACATCAATGCACAGTCAGAAACCAGAAACGGTGCACAGGGACCCTGCAATCTGAGGTGAGGATAGAGACCACAGAAAGCACTATAACTTACCCGTCAGTTTATACTTTCAGTAGTTTACAGGGGTTCCCCTTTACTCCTGACAGTGCTTGATAATACACATTTTTGCCAATTTGAGGCAAAGGTTTCTTTTGTGTTTTTCCAATCGGTGGTGTTGAATATCTGTTCGTATTTTTTCTATTTCTTTTTTTTTTTTTTTTTTTTTTTTTTGCAAAAATTGCCCTCTCCTTCTGTTGTAGCCTGGAAACAATTGTCTGTCAAGAAGTCTTCGGACTAAGATTTCAGAAATGGCTCCGCATTCAACAGCCCTGGCTGCTCTTCCTGAGGCCCCTGGTTCAATTCCTAGCACTCATGTAATAACTCTAGGTTCAGGGCACGTGACACCCTCTTAAGCCTTCCGTCCTCTGTGTACATTAGGCCTGCTCCTGGTACATAAACACGAATTCAGGCAAAACACCTATACACATAAAATAATAAATAAAAAATGGTTTTGTTTTATTGTTTTTGAGACAGGATTTCTGTGTAATCCTGGCTGTCCAGGAACTTATTGTATAGATTAGGGTGACCTTGAACTCAGAGATCAGCCTGCCTCTGCCTCCCAAGTGCTGGGACTAAAGATGTACACTACTATACCATGCTTGGTATATGTGTGTGTGGGGGGGGGTGAGTGTGTGTGTGTGTGTATAATTTCTATCACACTCATTTGTGTTGGTGTGTGCATACGTGGAAGTCAGGGGACAACTTGACTTGCAGGAGTTTGGTTTTGGTTTCCACTCTGTGGGTCCTAAGGATCCAACTCAGGTCAGTACCTTTACCTGCTGAGCCATTTTATGGCCCCAGACATCAGAAACTTTTAAACTGAAAAGATACTAAAATGGCACCAGGTAATAATGCAGCAGTTAAGGGAGAATGACTTCAAAATCCATCAATTCCCTAACAGTTCTGCCCCAACCTCCCAGTTCCTGTCCTTTGTCCGTTATGGGCTTTAAGGAGTCTTTAGATCCTTTAGGCACTAAGATGGAAACAACAGCTTTGGAAGCGTGCTAGAGCAATGAATAGTTCTTTTTAAAAGCTTTAATTGTGTGTGCGTGTGCCTTTGCGTCTGTGTGTGGGTGTGTGTATGTGAATGCAGGGCCCACAGATGACAGAGGTGCCAGATCCCTTTGGAGCTGGAGTTACAAGTGGTGGGGAGCCACCCAAAGTGATTGCTGGGAACCCAAGTGCTCGTAACTGCTGAATCATCTCTTGAGCGTCCAGAGAGCAGCTCTTAACCGTGGGTGGATACCAGAATCCCCTGAGGAAAGTCTACTGGGCACGTCAATCCTGCTGAGTCATCTGGGGTAAAAGGCAGGCACCTAAGTTTGGAAGTCAAATCTGGAAATGAGTCAGATGTACCTTCCTTCCTGCCTAGCATGTCAGTTCCGGTGCTGTGTATAAGATTCCTACAAGCATCCATGTTTAGAATAACTGTCGAATAACTTAGAATGTTAACTTGGATTCTCTGTGTCTTTTATTTCATTTTGTCCTTTACAAAGTTATCAATCTGTGATAGAGTGGGAATAAAAAAAAAAAATCCTTCTTCACAGAGTCTGACAAGCACTGTGTTGACTTTGCTGTATCAGAACCACAGGGAACAACTGAAAACTGTGTTTAGAATAACAGAAAGGTAGTTTGACTGAGATGGAAGAGAGGACACCTCACTCTTTACAACCTAGGAAAAAACCCTTGAAACCCAGTAACTGGGTCTATCTTAGAGACCCAGCAGTCAGAAACTACCAGACAACTGGTGCTCTATTCACTCTGTAAAGCTTTCCCTCTGTGAGTTTGGCACTGCACCATTCAAGAATGGCAGCTCACACAAACCCTTTAAAATGTCAGTGTACTAAAGTTGAGCTCTTAGCCTTGGTCTATTAGCTCTGTGATCCCAGTGGACACCTCCCAAGCCCGCAGTGACCTCATTCCCTGGGTTATTGAGAGGATTAGAGATAATGTATTATCCTGAGCAGCTAGTAACATGCTTGCCTTTAACAGAAGGTGCTGGAAGCCCACCAGGGAACAGTTCTTAACACCACTAGCTTCCAGCTGGCTATTAACAATCAGAATCTTGGAAGGCGATGACTCAAGCTTTCAAATCACGTTCTGAGCACCTTGGACATCTGAGAGCTCTCCAAGCATTTCAGCCTCCAGGTGGTGTGCCATGGCACTATCCACAATCGCCAATCTCTGGCCAACAATACCCACAAACTTCTCCTGCCTCCTTCTCAAGCTCTCTGTCCTGTAGGCCCTTTCTCTTGTGCTCCCTGCCCCATGCCTTCTCTCTGAGGTCCTAGGTTTCTTGCTCCCAGCACAACCATTTTCCAGGTGGAAGGTGGAAAAGTTGGAGATGAAACATTGTGGCCACTAAGACCTTCTTCAAGTATCTAAAAATAACCAGACCATGCAGATAGGCAGTTAACCTCCTGGGGCTGTCTGTCTCTCCTGTTCCTTAATGAGATTAAAGAATCGTCTGTTTCTTCTTTTGACTTTGCACAGCACCGCCATGGCTATTGGAGTGGTGCCGGGCCCTACAGTTAGTCCTCAGAGTCAGAAACTTGGGACTGCTTCTGACTCTGTCTCTTAAGGCTCGGGGAAATGTTTTTTGTTTAGTTTTGCCTTTTATTCTAATACTTACTCTTACAAGCAACAATGGTCAGGCTATTTATTTTAGTGGAGAATTGGACTGAACCACTCAGTCTAACCTGAAGATTCAGGAAAAGGGGGACAAAGTAACACTCTTTTCTTCAGGATCCACAGTTCTTTTTTAGGGGTCTGGGGGTGGGAGAGGGGATTGAGAGGTCTCTGTACATACTTGTACTCCTGGCCATCCTGGAACTTGCTATGTAAACCAGATGGGTCACTGTAATCCTCCTGCCTCTGCCTACCTAGTACTGGGATTAACAGCATGTACCTCCATGCCTGGCAGGATCTCGGGTCCTGGCATCTAATTTTGTCAGACAATACTTCTAAGTAAGTTCTCTGGTGGAGCTTGGGAGTGTGTGCCAAGCCCCAGGGCCTTTGCATGTCAGGCAAGTACTTTGCTTTGAGTTATATATTGTGAGCCTCTGGCAGTTGGTTCTTCATCACTTCAGTATGATTTAAAACTCCCCTATTCTCAGGAAACCAGAAACTAGATGTGCAATTAAAATCGCTGTCAAGAACATAACATTGTTTATTCAGACATAATTCCTATACAGATTTAATTCCGGCAACTCTCTCCTTGGCTGTGGGTAGCCCCAGCCTCTCTGAGCCCACCCCCTCTGGTTTGATCACTCCTTAGCCTTCAGCTTAGCCACAGTTCTCAGGGAAGCGGCCTCTCTCACCTTCGAGGCCCAGCACATAGGGCGGCTTCCTCCTGGGCTCCACTCCAGGGGACTGAAATCAACGCCCTGTCTGCTCTCTCTTCCAGTGAGCTTGGTTAGCCCTTTCCCAGCTGCGCTGTCTCCCTCTGCTCTTCCAGTCAGCTTTCAGTCCCCGACCCTGCCCATGGTTCAGGCTTCCCAGTACACAATCAGTCAAGGTTTGTTTGTTTTTTTTTTTTTTTTTTTTTTTTTTTTTTTTTTTTTTTTTTTTTTTTGTAACATGTATGTCTTAGTTCAGGTTACTATGTTGCTGTGAGGAAACACCAAGACCGAAAACAACTTGGGGAAGAAAGGATTTGTTTGGCTTTCATATGCTCATGATCACGAACCACCTCATGCTCTACCTTGGGAAGCCAAGGCAGGAGCACAAACCAAGCAGGAACCTGGAGGCAGAGGCTGATGCAGAGGCCTGAAGTGTGCTGCTCTCTGGCTTGTTCCCATGGCTTGTTCAGCCTACTTTCTTCTAGAACTCAGAACCCAGAGGTGTCCCCACCTACAATGGGCTGGGCTTTTCTGCATTAATCACTAATTAACAAAATGTCCTACAGGTTTGCCTATACTGGGTCTTACTGAGACCATTTTCTCTCTTTTTTTTTTTTTGGTTTTTCGAGACAGGGTTTCTCTGTGTAGCCCTGGCTGTCCTGGAACTCACTCTGTAGACCAGGCTGGCCTCGAACTCAGAAATCCGCCTGCCTCTGCCTCCCAAGTGCTGGGATTAAAGGCGTGCGCCACCACCGCCCGCCGAGACCATTTTCTCAATTGAGGTTCCCTCCTCTCAGGTGACTCTAGCTTGTGTCAAGTTGGTATCAAACTAGCCAGGCCAATGTATCACAGGCTATTCCTGGATATTCTTATCTTAATGGCTGACTGTCTAAATTCACTGGCAGCAAGCACCATGTGTGTCTTGATTGATTCCTTAGAGCAGTTGCTGAGTATTTATTGGGAGATAAAAGGTGCAGTTTCATCCACCTGTCTTATCGAGGACAGGAACTATCTAATTGAAGTTTGAGGCCTCCATATCTAGCTGATATACCAGGCTGTCTATAAGCTTTATTTGCACAGATAAACAAAGTCTTTCTGTATTGAGAGAGGAATGGGTGGGAAGGCAAAAGATAGTGATGATAATGATGGTGGTGATGGTGGTGGTGGTGATGGTGGTGATGCTGACACTAGACTACAAAAAAAGGTCTCTAGTCCTTGTGAATAATTCTTGTCCAAAGTTTACCTTGAATCTAATCAAGACTTTAGTTCTAGCCCCTATCTTATAGGGAACCCTATAAAGTTAGAGGAAAGGATAGAGGAAAACACTTGGTAACACCTCGAAGAACTTCAGATGAGGGTAGACTGCTGGGCATTAAAACAGGGTTTTAGACCAAAGATGATGAAGAAAAAGATACAAAGATCATTGTAGATCATTGCAGTTCTTAACCTGTGAGTCACGAGCCTTTACAGGGGTCACCTAAGACTATCATAAAACAGGTGTTTACAGTATGATTCATAACAGTTGCAAAATAACAGTTATGGAGTAGCAACGAAAATAATGTTATGGTTGAGGTCATCACAACATGAGGAACTGTGTTAAAGGGTCACAGCATTAGGAAGGTTGAAAACCACTGCTATAGAATAAGAGATTGAAGAGACTTAACGACCAAATATATTTTTACTTGTGTTTGTGGTCTTGAGATAATGTCTCCCTACCCAGACATAGTGGCTCAGAACTCATAATAATTACCTTCCAGTGCAGGGGCTAAAGCCATGCACCACCCCCAGCTTCATGCATCTTATGGTCCTTGATTAAAATCTAGCTAGAAAGGGGCAACTACACACACACACACACCACACACCACACACACACCACACACACACACACACACACACACAGAGAGAGAGAGAGAGAGAGAGAGAGAAAGAGAGAGAGAGAAAGCAAAACCATTTTGATTTTAATTGAGAAGGTGGAATTAGTAGTCGGTATTATTGCTGCTTTTCTTGGATGTGAAGAAAACTATTCCTTGTGCATGAGTGTTCTGCCTGCACGTATGCCTGCAAACCTAAAGGGCATTGGATCCCAGCGCAGATGGTTGTGAGCCACCACATGGGTGCTGGGAATGGAACCCAGGTCCTCTGGAAGAGTAGCCAGTGTTTCCAACTGCTGAGCCATCTCTCCAGCCCCGTAGAATATTATTCTTAAGAGATGTATATTGAAATGCTTAGGGATTAAACTGCCCTGCTGTCTACAGCTTATTTCAAATGACTCGGTCATAACCACTTATGTACAGTGTATACTTAAGCAAACAGAGCGAGGTAAGCTGCCTTTGCATCTGGATGTGAAGTCAGAGAGTATGTCTTTGGTTTTGCTTTTTAGATTTGGAAGAAGAACCAGATTTATTGACATATAATCTATATAGAATAAAGATCCACCTTTTGTCAGTTTAAAGATTTATTTATAACTTTTGCTAGTGTTAGGGATTGAACCTAGGCCTCACTCGTGAGAGTGCCAGCCTCAGTCTGGTTTTATGAGTGGTTACCACACACAGTCGCATCTCTACAGCCAGCTGGGGCTGTACATGCTATCATGACCCAAATCTCATCCTCCTGCCCCAGATACCTCCGGCCGTTCCTGCTTTGCCATTCCATCATCTCTCAAGATGGTGCTTACAAGCCTCTGCCTTTGAGTCTGGCATCTTTCATTTTGTGTTCTACTTCACTTGGGCTGTTGTAACAAATGACTGCAAATTGGCACCTTGAAACAACAAACATTCGTTGTCTCATAATGATCAGGCTGTGGGGAGGGCCGAGTTATCTCCAAAGTTTTTGGGGAGAATCTGTTCCTTTCCTTTCTCTGAGCTTCTGGTGTCGCTAACAACCTTAATACTCCTCAGCACACAGTGGTGGGACTCTGACACCTCCCCGCCAGCCCCCTTACCCCTGTCATTACATAGTATTCTCTGGCTGTTCATACAGCTGTTTTTTTTTTTTTTTTAATTTATTTATTTTATGTATATGAGTACACTGTAGCTGTCTTCAGACACACCAGAAGAGGGCATCAGATCCCATTACAGATGGTTGTGAGCCACCATGTGGTTGCTGGGAATTGAACTCAAGACCTTGGAAGAGCAGTCAGTGCTCTTAACCGCCCGAGCCATCTCTCCAGCCCCCTATACAGTGGTTCTTAACCTGTGGGTTGCAACTCCTTTGGGGAGGAATGAACCTTTCACAGAGGTCACATATCAGACATCCTGGATATCAGATATTTACATTTTAATTCTTAACAGTAGCAAAATTGCAGTTATGAAGCAGAAATGAAAATAATTTTATGGTTGAAGTCACCACAGCATTAAGACCTGTATTAAAGGGTCACGGCATTAGGACGGTTGAGGGCACCAGGTGGGCTGAATGAGGGACTACTTTATTCCTACATGACTTGGGGTTATAGTTTGAAATGTCCCCACAAGCTCTGGCTCACCAGCTAATGGCACTTCTGGAAGGCAGCAGAGGTAGGCCTACTTAGAGGAAGTAGGTCATTGGTCTAACCTCTGCTCTTTGCCCCCTTTTACTTCCCAGTCATCATGAAATAAGCAGCTTTCCTCTGCAGACACACCTCATATTACTGCCTGGAATATATATATATATATATATATATATATATATATATATATATATATATATATATATATGTTGTTGGCTGTTGGCTGCAACACACTTGTCTCCCTTGGGCTGGCTCCGTCCTGTTAGCAGTTCTCCATATTTGGTACACACTGACTATGGCACCTCCAGCATCTTGGGGGAAATCCAGACTTCATCTTCACAGCTTCACACAGGGCCTTCATGCAGGGACACTCCTGACACAAGCCTGACCTCAGCAGCTTTTCTTAGCTGCTGAGGGAGATTCTACAACCCGTTTCTTCTACCCTTGCCTCTAAAGCCAAAAAGACAAGGCTGAAGCTGCTGAGTTCTGCTGCCTGCTGGGGCTGGAACGTGGCCTTCTCATTCACTTACATCGGCATCAGCTTTCTGTTGTTGTTGGGTTCCTTCATTGCTTCAACTTTTCTTTAAGTCTTTTTCACAGTTAGAAGTTTAGCTGGGTGAGGTCTTGCCCTTCGGTTGCTATCCCTTTATTCTCTTTAGCATCAGGCTTCTTTTTAAAAACAAACAAACAAACAAACAAACAACTTTTTATCTCCTTGAGCACCAGAAATTATATTCTTGATGCTCCTTTTCTTCCCAAGCTGTACATTTTCTACTTCTTTGTCCAGCTTTCTCCTTTTCATTATAGATCTGCATAAGAAGGATTACTGGGCTGGGGAGATGGCTCTCCCAGTCGGTAAAGGTGCTTGCCACTAAGCCTGAGTTTGATCCCTAGGGACTCCCTTGGTAGAAGGAAAGAAACAACTCTTATAAGTTGTCCTCTAATCTCCACAAGAGTACATGGCACATGTGCTCTCCCCCTTCAAATAAGTAAAATCCAAATCTGTTCAGAAAAAAAGTGATTACTAATAATCACATGATACAATCAACACTAGGCTGCTTTGAAATCTCTCTGCCAACACTATTAATCCCCTCCCCTCCCCCCAAAAAAAATCTTCAATTTAGCCTCAGGCATATTTTTTGGACAAGGATAGAAAGTAGCCACAATCTTCACCAAAATATTACAAGAACAGTCTCCAGGCCACTTACTAGTTAGTGTTCTTCCCTCTGAAACCTCTCAAGCCAGGAAGTTATATTCTGTATTACTCTCAGCACCTCTGTCTCCCATGCTTCTGCTAGGAGAGCCCATTAAGCCCCACTTAAAGCACTGAACTGCTTTTCTAGTCCCAAGTTCCCAAATCTACATTCTGCCAACAAGTAGCATGGTCAGGTCTTCTGTCTTGGTCACTGTTCTATTGATATGAGGAGACACCATGACCAAGGCAATTTTTTTTTTTTATTGAGGACTGGCATACAGTTTCAGAGGTTTAGTCCATAGTTATTATGGACAGGATCATGGCGTCCTGCATAGTGCTGAAATAGTAGCTGAGAGCTGCTGTGTTCTAACCTGGGGGGGGAGGGAGGGAGAGAGAGAGAGAGAGAGAGAGAGAGAGAGAGAGAGAGAGAGAGAGAGAGAAGAGAAGAGAAGAAAGAAGAGAGGAGAGACAGAGACAGAGAAACAGAAGCTGGGCCTGGTATGGGCTTTTGAAACCTCAAAGTGACCCCCAGGGACAAACTTCTTCCAACAAGGCCACACCTCCAAATTCTTCTAATTCTATCAAGAGTTCTACTCCCTGGTGACTACGCATTCAGATATATGAGCCTATGGGGTCAAACCACCACAGCACTCAACAAAGACAGGTCAATATTTCAGCCTCCATTATATCACAGATGGCAGCACACCAGACAGGCAAGGCCCTCAGACAGTAATAACAAGAGCAACTCAAAGTATGTTTATTCCTTGCTTAGTTCCGTCATCTTATCTGCAGATGCTATAACAATGTGTCATAAACTAAGTAGCTTACCCGGTACATATTTATTTCTCACAGTTTTGATATCTAGAAAGTACCAGCTTTTCAACTCTGGAAGGCTCTTCCTGGTTTGCAGGTTCTTCACTTGGGAGGAGGGGTTCTTCTGTCCCACCCTCTTCTAAACAGCACCTTCCATGGGCCCCACCTTCAAACACCACCACACTGCAGATTAGAGCTTCACCTTAGATAAAAGTTCAGCCCATGTGGAGCCAGACGACTGGAAAAGCCCTTTCCAAATGTTTGTTAAGTGGATAAGCCAGTAATTCAAAGCAAGATAGTGAAATGGAAATGCAGGAGTCCACACTGAACTTTGACGGCTTCACATGGAAAAAGCCAAACACGACCTCAGACTGTTGTGTGTTTCTGTGTCGAATGCTACGGCACTCCTGAAAGCAAACGCTTATTCGATACCATCAACTTTTCTGCCCCCTTTTGAACAACTTTTCATTTTTGTTGCCCTGCTTAACGAGGAAGATATTTCAGTTTTTAAATTTCTTCAAAGCCTTTTCGAAGTAGCGTGCTGTATAAATAAATACTTTTTAAAACTCCAACTGGAATGAGGACAATAGATATCCCTTGGGATGAGGGGCAGGAAGAACTGGGCGGAGAAGAGTATGTGGAGGACAGACAATTCCCTGAGAGCAAGTTTGCTTTGTGAAGTCCTGAGAAACATTCTGTGCTGTTCCAGACAAAACTGACCTTTGTGGAAAGAGTTGAGTTTTTTGTTTTGTTTTTTTTTTTAAGCTGAATTCTTTTCATATAAACCCTTCTGCTCCTTAGAGATGGAAACCCATTCCCATTAATTTCACAGAAATGCAATTTTGTCTATATTCACAACTGTCAACAAATGGAACTTTCCACCCTAGACTTAAACCAAGATCCAGAAAACACGAGGCTACAGTTGGATGTGGGCTTTAACTCAGGGGTCTGTGTTACCAGAACCCACTGGGAAGGGGTAAGGTGCTTTGGAAGGTTCAAATTCTATCTGGTTCTGTTCCCCACAGACAGAACTCCTCCAGCCTCATCCAACTGAAACACAGGCCTGATCTGAATGTATTGGAGACTCAAACTGTAAATAAATGTTCCATCTCCTTACAAACAGCTGATTGAGCTTCCACTGATCCAGACAGCCAGTTTCCTTCTTTACCCTTTCAGAGGGTTGGGTTCCTCCCCTGAGCTAGATGGTCCATGCCAAAGCTGTCCCTGATGTAAGCTCCTGTCCAGGGTTCAGGGCTCATCCAACACCCATCGCTGCTCATGAGTTATTAGAGTTCTGGGGGCTGGCATTGGAAGAACTGGCTTCCTGTCACATGCTTGCATCCCCAGTCCTTCACAAGCAGGAGAGGGGTTTCCCTACATTCTGAGAGCAGAACTTGGAGCCAGGTATCTAGTAGATGCTAGCAGTTATTGGTTTTCTGTACTTTTCACGTGTTTCGCTCTCCCAACCTCTCAGAAGGCCTGTGTGTTGGAGGTTGCACCTCAGGAAGGTCTGTGGAGGTAGTTGAAACCATAAGCAGCAGAGCCTACTGCGAAGCTTTGGGTCCTAGGATTGGCCCCCTCTTCCTCTCTTTTGATTTCTGGCCTCTAGGTGAGTGGTTTTACCTTGACAGTGGCTTTTGCTCTAATGTCTCTCTGATATAATTGTATCAGGCCTTTTTTTTTTTCCCCCCTGGCATTTGCCTTCCTTGTTGAAGCAGATGTACTTAAACAAAACTCAAATTAACATAACAGGTCTCCATTGCTTTTAAAATGTGTATAGCTTTCCAGAACGAAGTAAAAACAGAATTGGTGATGATCCCAATTACTTAGCAAGGATAAAGAAAATTGTATTACTTAAAGCTGACTGTCATACAAGTTATGGCTGCTTCGAAAAGCAAACTGTAATTTCTTACAAACCTAAACATTCACTACCATGTCTGACCAAGCAACTACACTCCTAATAAAAGCCTGTACTTAGACAAAAACCTGCATATGAATTTACAGCAGTTTTCTCTCCCATAGCTGCTAAAATGAAGAAACAGCCCAACTTTCTTTCACACAAGAGAACAGATACGTAAATTCTGGCACTCACACATCATAGATTTCTGTAACAAGGGAAAAATGAACAATGTAGAAAATGATTCAAATGGACCTTGAGGAAATACATTATTCACAGGGAGGAAGAAAAAGAAAAGGAAAAAGAAAAGTTCAAAGGAAGCAACCTAGAGATGCTGTTCCTAGGCCAATTCTCCTAGTGTAAGTCTCAAGTGCTGGGGGGGGGGGCGGGGGGGGGCGGCTGTTTGTGCTTGGTGTCTAGTGCACAGGCCTCAAAAGTGAGGATGTCTCCAGCGTACTGTGACCAGGTGCCACACTGCTGCCGCTAGGACAGCACTAGCTGCTATCTAGCTGACACAGAATTCTCTTGGAGAGCATCACAGTAACAACTGCAGTAAAGCTTCACATACAGAAAGAACAGTGCCACACATGCTTCCAACAGGCCTCCAGAGTAAGAGATGTGCACTGCAGCGGTTAGAGGTACCAAAGCTGTCATTCAGAAAACCTGACGGAGAGCTGGTTGGTCCTGGTGGCAGCAGCAGCACACACATTTAATCTCAGCACAAAGGGAGGTCGAGGCGGGCAGATCTCTGAGTTTGAGGGGCTATCCTGGTCTACAGAATGATTTCTAGGACAGCCAGGACTACACAGAGAAAGCCTGTCTTGAAGGATAAAAAAACCCAACAAAACAAAAGTCATCGTTTTGGAGGGTGCAAACCAACTTCTCAAGATGTTGGCCAGCTGGTGGTTTGACCAGAATGACTGCCACTTCTGTCTAATAGATTCACTGGGTTGTTACATGGCTCCATGCAAATGCCAGTTCTCACGTTCATGGTGTTTGCTGTCCTTATTGAAACATTGTGGCAAGTATTTGTTTAAATAAAAAAGAGATAAACCAACCTCATAGCTAGTAGGTTCTTTTGGCCTTACAAGGATTTATTTCTTTGAATTTAAAATAATCTTAGAATACAGTTTTAATTTGGAGGTGAACATATTAAGTCATTCTCAAAATCATATATATATATATATATATATATATATATATATATATATGAATGCAGGCCTTTTGTTTTGTTTTTGTTTTTTTGTTTTTTTTTTTTTTTTGTTTTTTGTTTTTTGTTTTTTTAGACAGGGTTTCTCTGTATAGCCTTGGCTGTCCTGGAACTCACTCGGTAGACCAGGCTGGCCTCGAACTCAGAAATCCGCCTGTCTCTGCCTCCCAAGTGCTGGGATTAAAGGTGTGCGCCACCACCGCCCGGCGTTTAAATTTTTGTTTGTTGTTTTTTATTTATTTATTTATTTTGAGACAGGGTTTCTCTGTTGTGGCCCTCTCTGCTCCACGTTGGGTGTCAAAATGTTGAGGATCACTCTGCTCCACGCCTGGGGGCCAAAATGTCCCGGACTGCTCTGCTGCTCCGGTCTGCAGGTCAGGGTCTAGGAAGAGAGAGAGTGGGGGGAAGAAGGGGAAGAGACTCGAAGAATAGAGACGAACCAGAGGGTCCGTAGTCAAGTGTCATTTTCTGTCTCCCACAGACTATATTCACACCTCCTATTGACCCTATTACAAGGAAATCCTGGGTATTTATAAGCACAAGCAGGAGAACACAGGTGAAAACATTTTACCACATGCACCATGCAGCTGGGGTCACTAAACAGCAAAACAAGCTATGTGGGACAAACAAGATGTTTGTCAGGGTGTGCCCAGCTGTTGTAGGCTGTTGAAAAACAAGTCTCTTATCAGGGTATATGGCTCGAGATGACTGCAAAGTTGATAGCTGCTTTCTAGCTGCTTTCTGCTAAAAGTTGGCTCCCAACATTTCTCTGTGTAGCCCTGGCTGTCCTGGAACTCACTCTGTAGACCAGGCTGGCCTGGAGAGATCTGTCTGCCTCTGCCTTCCAAGTGCTAGAAGTAAAGGCATCCACCACTATGCCCCCAAATACCTACTTTTAAAAAGGTGTATTTGTGTGTGTGTGTGTTATGAAGGTGTATATATGGAGGTCAGAGGTTAGCCTCAAGTGTGGGACTCATTTCCATGGAGGCAGGGTCTCTTCTTGTTCCCCACAGCATACACCAACCATCAGGCTAGCTGGCCCATCAACTCTGGGGAGGCTCTTGTCTCATGTGAGTCCTCATACTTTGCAAGCACTTGGACTTGCTATGTAGACCAGGCTAGCCTTGAATTCACAAAGATCTGCTTGCTTCTGTCTCCCAAGTATTGGGACAAAGGCTTTCATGACATGCTCAGCTGAGAAAAACTTAATAGATGCAAATTTAAAGTCTTTTGGGAAGTTGAAGAATTCCAGGATGGAATGCACAGTGTGACCAAAGAATGTTTGTCTGTAATTAGGTATGTATATACAATTATTTTCAAATAAAACCTAAGAAAAAAGAATGTATCAGAGGAGCTGTACATGGTGATAAGGAGCCTCTGGAAGCTAACTCTAAATGAGGGAGATGAGAGGCAGGAATGCTTCAGCAGGGACTGGATGGCACACTGAGATGACCAGAAAGGCTCAGCCAGGCTTATCTGAAGTGGAGTGATGCTTTTATCAGAGTTCGGCACTCAGAGTGTTCCCTGGGGAGGCTGTTTACTTCTTATCTTTAGGAACTGAAGCTGAAGCCATGTGGGACAGGACGAAACCACACTCTGGCTCCATAAAGCTAGCGTTCCAAGGCTTTCTCAGTAGCTCATCTATCCAGTCACTCAAAATGTTCAAAACAGCTAAACTGACTTCCTTCACCAACAACAGCAGGAAAGTTTAAACAGCACAGGGAATTTGTACAAACACTGTTTGGGTTGTTTATACTGAAACTATCTTTTTTAACTTTTAATTTTGTAATAATTCAAACATCACTATCAAGAGTGAAACTAGTAAGGGCAGGCATGGCAGTTAGTTTTCTGTGAGTTCAAGGCCAGCCTGGTCTACACACTGAGTCCAGGAGAGCCAGGGTTATGCACAGGAACCATGTCTGAGGGAAGGATGAAGCCAGAACAAAGAGCCCCCATGTGCTCTTCAGGGGACCTTTGTAAACCCCAAATGTTAAGACCTTGCATTAGCTTGCATACTTTTTTATGTTTATTTTTAAAGTTTTCATATTAAGTAACTTTTTTATTGGTTTTATAAAGCCAAACAGTATTGAGAAGAGCAGGTGAAAATCTCGTTCCAGCCTCTACACTTTTGATTCACTCACAGTCGTCAAAGCCGGCCACCTGTACTTTATGCAAACACAAACGAAACGTTTTTGTCTTATTTTAAAACACATTTTTTAAAAAAGTTCTTATTTTTATGTGTAGGAATGTTTTGCCTGCATGTATGTATGTGCGCTACATGTGTGTCCAGTGCCCATCAAGTTCAAAAGAGGGCATCAGATCCCCTGGAATTGGGAGTTACAGTTGGTTGTGAGTGATAATGTGGGTGGTGAGAATTGAACCCAGGTCCTCTGTCAGGGCAACAAGTGCCCTAAGCCTTGTCTCTAAGATGTCTCTAGCCTCAGACTCTCACTATGTAGCCAGGGCTGGGCTTGAACTTCCAGAGATCTGCCTGCCCTGACTCCCGAGTCATCGTGTGACTCAAGGTCACCACCACATCCATTTTTTTGTTTTTGTTTTTGTTTTTGTTTTGTTTTTTAATTTTTTAAGTTCCCTTTCTGCACACATTTGGAAGCCACCATCCTGTGTGCTGTGTATATTGAACCTTCTGTTGATTATTTAGAAATGTATCCTGCTGGGGACATAGCTCAGTGGTAGAGCATGTGCTTAAAGTACTTTCACATAAGAATGTAGTGATGTATAAGCCCGATTTCCTTTTGGCATTCTCAAGCACACACACCTCCCCCACCCCCCATCTAATGGGCATTACACAAATTCTAAATCCCCGGGGTCCAGTTCATTCTCTGTACTGACACAGCCAGGATTTACACAAACCTCAGCTAGCATGGCTGAAGCAGAGCTTCCAGTGCCCTGGATTACCCCGACCCACAGAGACACAGTCAAAAACAGCAGCAATAAGGTGATGATTGCCTTAGCTTGGGTGACACCCCAAAGAGATCAGCCTAGGCCAAGAAAAGATGGTCTGGAACGAGGCCTTGTTGCCAAGCAACCCCAGAGGGATGAAATTAATACAGGCTATTTTCATGTAACTGCATCTCCAACGATAGCTGAGTTGATCCCATGCAAAATTAATAATTGCTGGATGACTCTTTCTTTAAATGGCTGCTGTCAGAAGCCAGGACTGAAGAAACAGAGTCTTTGTAAATGTTATCATGGCGGGGGAGAAAGGAGAGCACAATGAATTCAGTTTTTGTCTTTTTCCCATCTGCATCATAGGAAATCTGATGTTTCTATCGTAGAGGGGTATCTGCCTGGCAGATTCTCAGGCAGACAAGATAAGATGCCTCAAATTGCTGAGAAAAGATTTTACCCTGAGAGGGAAGAGAAGCCTGTGACCATCAGAGACCACTTACTGGCCTTCTCGGTGGATCTAAAATGTGCTTCTTCCCATTAGTATGTTCAGAGAGGGCAAATTATTGTAAAAATAATCCTGCTGTTTCCACTTACTCCTTAGCCTCACACCACAGCTACAGGAGCACGGCTTCATGTGCCCACAGCCCGAGTCTGAGAGCTCGTCGGTATTAAAAAAGAGAAAATGGAATGGAAGAAAAGCCGTTCTCCCATCCGACAGAGGCCATGTCAATTCCAGTAAATTGCTGAGCAGGCCAAGGACTCCTTACCCAGAGAAACTTTTAGGTCAGTATTTTTTGATTATGTAATAAAACACTGAAAATAATGCATTGGTATCCAAAGGAACTAGTTTTATTTCACATGAAAAACTTCCTTGCCTAATAATATAAAAGCAGCTGAAGCCAGACTCTCACTCTGAGGAAGAAAGCCCCCAAGTTAAACTTTCCTCATTTAACTCTTATGCAATGTATTTATTGACTTTTGTCGTGTGTGTGAGTGCATGTGTGTGCCATCAGGCATGAGCAGGCTGGGACTAGCTAGGTTGGTCCAGTTGGCCTTGAATTGTACTCCTCCTGGGTTCCAGGTATGGACCACAATGTTGGCTTTATTTCTTGGTTTTGAGGAAGTGATTTCCCTTCCTCTTGCCACCCCATCACCCTCAACTCCTAGTAGACCAGTTTGAGAAAATGTCCTCCCAACTTGCCTCTGTGAAGTGATGAGCACTTGCTGATTGAGTTGAGCAGAAGGTATGAGAACTTGGAGGAAAAACCAGATAGTTACTGCCTAGAACATGGGATATAAGGCATGGCAGGACCATAGCCAACATGCCTGGGCTCTAGTCTAATAATAATATAATAATAGTAGTTAATAGTACTATTATTATTATTATTATTATTATTATTATTATAAAATAATAGTTAATAGTAGCGTACAAACATACACCCAGGGAATACTTACGGAATATGATCAGATAAAATACCTCCTAAATAACACTTACATACCTCAGCACAGCTGTTTGTAAGGATCACTTAAAATATCAAGCTCTTTGACATTTGTTGAGGATGGTGTTGACAGACTATTTATTGGGGCAGGCTATCCAGCTTTGCATCCTTTGGGCACAATGGCTCCCTCTTTCCTGAAGTGCCTCATAGCACTTGGGAGCTGGACCAGGGCTGGGTTCAATTCCATGAACTAAGAAATATTCTGCTCTAGCAAGAGAGCAAGTGTGGGTGGTCACAATGCTACGGAGACTCTGATTTTGTGCCCATGACATGAGTTTACTGACACTGGATGGAAGGAACGGACACCACAGAGTCTGCTCAGAGCAAGCTGGCCCTCCAGATGTGAGCTGAATGCTTTCCTGCTGTGTGCCAGAGAGGTTCTTCCTCTCTGGGTCGACTTGGGATAGAATTCCATTGATGTAAACTGGAGCTAAGACCTGTAGGAAACTCTTCGGGCAGAAATACCTCTGGATGTCCCATGTTTGTGGCTTACAGTTTCTAAAGCAGAAAATAATCACTTCCCTTGTAGAACAGCTGGCACTTTCAACATGACAGTTTCCCAAGCCAAAGCTCAAGTTCTTGGAGGACTCATTCACCAAGAGACTCAGCAGGACAACAAGTGGAACAGCAAGTGCTGACCCTTGCAGGAGGGAAGGGTTGAATTCACACCAAAGACAATTCCAAGGCTGGATTTCTAGCTACTGAGAAGTGCCTACTAAGCTATAGGCATTGTATGTTCCTTTTTAATACCTAAAAGTACCTTTTTGAAGCAAATTGTAATAGCTTCCTGCTTCTGACATAACACAGCAGCAAGGCTCTTCCCACCAAATAAGGGAGAAACTGTACCTGAGGTCCCTTTCCATCCAGAACAACATGTTTTAACCTTAGGCCTGAGGATTTCCCAGTCTTGAGGCAAATGCCTGCTCCATTGATGACTATGAGGGTCTGGTCTTCTGGCAGTGCCTGGTCACCATCTCTGTAATGGCCAACTGTGCAGCATTGGCTAAAGGAAAGGAGAAAAAGTGGCTTTTCAATACCATGAGTTGTGACATCTTGGAACACAGAACACCCACTGAGACTAATATATCTGAAAATGTCTGGGGAAAGGATGTGTGATATCTCAGAAGACCGGACATCCCATTGTCTTACTGTTTATAAGGCGGCACATCTATGGCAGAAGAATAGAGCAGAGACCAAACAATGCATGTGTGAAGGGCAAGGACCAGCTTCATTCTTCTGTCTTGCTCATAGGAAGTAACCAGGTACTATCTCATTGAGTGTTACCCCAAAGGAATGCAGCTTCCTCTCATTCTCAAATGCTTTTGTGTCTTCAAACAGGGTCTTTCTCTGGACAGTAAACTGGACTCATGCTCACCATACAGCCCAAGCTGTCCTCAGAGTCTTGGTCCCCCTGCCTCAGCCTCTCTAATGCTGAAATTACAGACATGGACCTCCATGCCATCTTCTGGTATCTAGTTTTTATCCTTGGTAGTGCAGTGTCTTCCTTAGCCAAGCTGTGGCCTTACACAGAGATGTACCCTCAGACCAAACCACGCCTGAAGGAAACAGAAACTGATTCCTTGTGGAGCCTGGCCTGGCTTTTCAGTGGCACACCCTGCCGATTTCTGGTCACACTGACAGAGCTTGTTTCTCTTTAATCATTATTTGCGCTGTCATTTAAAAACAATAAATGCTGATTATGAAAATAATAATTACCATTTGGAAAATGGAGCACACTGTCCTGTCTACCATTACATTTTACAAATGTGCTGTCAGACTTGTCCCCTTCCCTCCTCCCTTCTCCCCCCACCCCCCCAGGGTATGAAGAAACCCTCAACCTTGATCCCACACCCCCCCTTCAGGCACCGTTGGCCAAGGAGGTTTCAGTCTCAGCAGCTGTGAGTTCACACGCACAGCTGCGGACTCTCATTCTCATACAAGGAAGGAAATCGGCAGGAAATGAGAACGAGGCCAGTAGTGAGCGTTTATATTTATAGTGGAAACAGCCCCAGGCTGGGGACTGACCCTCAGTGAGTCCCAGCTTTGCCAGTACTGAGCTGTTCTCCGAAGAGATCTTCTTGTTGCTGGTTCTGCCCTCCCTTCCTTCTCTTATTTTTGAAATAGGATAATTGATTTCATTTCTCTTATTTCTATAAATTGCTCCATCTATAAAGCTGGGGTGTTGATTACATTAATCTCTTTTCTCATCTGCCCTTCCTCTTTCTGCTCAGCACACTGGTTTCCCCCGTCCTCATTACCCAGATCTCTTGCATTTGGCAGGAAGTAATGTGTTCCTTACTAGTCATGGATCAAGCAAATCTGCACACACACACACACACACCCATGCTTTCTGTTGTTTTCCCAGTCTTTTGTCCCAGATCTGCCCCTGCTCTGTGGCTGTCACTGATGCAGTGAATGAAAGTGCCTCTAGTGGGAACCTACAATGAATGCTCCCTCTTCAGTTTTGCTTTAAAAAGATAAACTGGGCTTCAGCATGTTCCCAGGGCTCTGAGAGACAGGGTCTGTGGAGTGTGAACTCTCTTTGCTTCTCACTCATCTCCCTCTGTGAGGTGAGCTGTGTGTGGCTGTTGGCCACACTCTGAGGTCTCTTCCCACTTCTTCCTGCCTTCCCTTTGTTAGATTTGCCTTCTTGACTCATTCACTAACTAGGTTGAATTTCCAAGAGCTCTGTCCTCTCATCATAAATACATATGTATACATGCGTGTGGGTATGTATTATGTATATGTACATATACAAGTACTTCTGGCCACCAAAAGATATGACAGGTTGGGGTCCTGACTTTTTATTTTGGTTTACTTATTTTTGTAGACCCTATATACAGGTGGCTGGATGTGAGGTGGTCCCCCTTAGGCACTCACCGCCCATAGTAGGAGGTCGACGATGCCTTTCCCTTCCAGAGGATCTACTATTCTGACCTCAGCTGGGGTTGTATCTCCTTTCTTCAGATGCCAATGCTGGCCCATAATCCTCATTCAAGAGTTAGCATGTCCCCAGTTTTAGAGGAGTAGTCAGGCAAGCATCCTGTATACTGACACTCTCCGGTTTCACTACAATGATATTAATGTATTTTGGCAAGCACCTTTGATCAAACACATAACACATATGTAATGGAATATGGTGAAAATAAAATGTGTTGATAAACCATAGCTACCAGTTTGTAGATAACTGGGATTTTGTAGCAAATCTGATTTTGATGTCATCTTGTGGAAAAAAAAAAAAAAAAACTTTAATATTCCGTTGCCCTGTGGGCTTTAGAATCACAAGATGGCTTTGAGTGTAGCTCAGTGCTAAGAGCAGGCTCACAGGGTATGTGCAAGGACCCTCCCATCTAAGCTAAGAGCAGGCTCAAGGACCCTCCCACTTGATCTGCAGAAATGTGAACATTAAAGTAGAAATAAAAAGAATAACATAGAGGACAGGAATATGGTGGTATATGCTTGCAAGTCCAGAGCTCTGGAAACTGAGATCAAAGGATCATGGTTTAAAGATAGCCTGGGCTTCGAAGCAATAAAAAAAAAAAAAAAAAAAAAAAAAATCCAAAACCAAAAAACAACCAACCAACCAAACAAACAAACAAACAAACAAACAAAAAACAAAAATAAAAAAACAAGCAGCCAAAAATATTTACAGAGATGATTTTGGGCCTGTAGGGAGTAGGGAGTGATCTCTGTCAGGCTAGAGATGGAAAAGAGGAAGGAAGGAAGGAAGGAAGGAAGGAAGGAAAGAAAGAAAGAAAGAAAGAAAGAAAGAAAGAAAGAAAGAAATGAAACAAGACCATTTTTCATTTCCCTTTTTCTGGAGCAACAAATTGTGAGGCTGCACATCAGAGGGCCTCTGTCTCTCCCTTTTGAGGAGATCCTGTTTCATTGTTGCGAGACCAAGGTGTCAAAAGTAGCTTTTCCTGAGAGGATGGAGTTAGAGCTCCAACTATGGTTCCATAGGATCCAACACTTGCCTGAATGCACCTGAGGCCCCAGGTTCTGTCCCCAACACCAGAGAAAAGAAAACAAACACAAAGAAGAAATGAAGGTCCTGACCAGTGGGTCTCAGCTTCCTTAATGCTGCAATCCTGTATACAGTTCCTTCTGTTGTGGTGACTCCCCCAACCATAAAGTTATTTTTCTTGTTACTTCATAACTATATTTTTCTACTGTTATGAATCATAATATGAACATCTGTTTCCCGATGGTCTTAGGTGACCCCGGTGAAAGGATCACTCCTGGTTGAGAACTGCTGACCTAGAACCTCTGGCTCCACAGCAGCTGGCAGTGCTGAATTCAAGCTCCTCACACTACCAAGTCACATGTGTGGCTAAAACGACTTCTCTGGGAAGACATACATAACGCCTTCCTGCCTCCCTCAGGTGCCAACAAGCCAAGTCAGCATGCCACCAAAGTTCAGACTGGGTGTCAATGAGTTTATTGGGTTTAGTAAGATAGCATAGGTGATGAGTTACTTACAGGAATGTGTGTGTTTTCCACCTCCAAAAGGCCACGCTGGAAAGTCTTTACCTAGCAGGTTTTCCGATAGCCATAGATGGAGTCTGTCCATCCTTCCCCTGTCACCTTACTACTCTAGCCCCTCAGAGGCCACCTGCAATTAGGGCAGAATTGCATATAACAGGTAGTATAGAGAGCCTGGATGCTCAGGTGAGGACCCTGGGACCCTCCCCCACCTTTCTTTCCATGAGGGGAGGTCAACAGACAAGGACCCCAGCAGGGATGGGTGCCTTTTTGCATGCGGGCACAACTGGATTCCCAAGGATCTCAGTTGTCTGGCTTGAAGGAGTCCTACACAATACTATGATATGTCTGAGGAAAAAAAAAAAAGCCAAACAAACTCATAAAAGAAATATGTGAGGTTTCAGCAACACCAAATCTGTGGCACACAAACTCTTGTATGTGGGTGTTAATGAGGTACTCTTGGGTACTCAATGAGGTAAATCATAATGTACAAGGTAACTTCCCCACTTTCACACTCTAGTGTGAAACTGAGCTGGCCCTGAAGCTAGGATTGTACCAGAGCTGTGGGATGTTCACGGGCTTGAGTGTAAGTAGCTATGGGAGTCTGGGGTCAAGGCAGCCTAGAGAGGCTGGGTAACATGGTACTTTAGTATTTCCAGTGACACAGAAAAAATTCCCTTCAATTGTCTTCCCTTTTGTTTTGTGAATTCTTTGTTCAGGGTTACATTTTGGATTATACCCTCGTTGGTGAAGTCAGCAATCCCAGGTAAAGCTTCTTTGACTTGTGTATCTGTAATTACTTTAAGTGCTTTGGGTCTCCTATTGTGTCAGCTGGGCTGGGAAGCTTGGCAGGACTCATACTCTGGAGACGTAGAACTGAGCAGTCTGATGTGTGTGGTTTGGGAAGTGCAGCAGATGCCAGGGCTTAGCAAGCTCTCATCTTGCTCAAGACTAATTCCATGGATTTTCATTCTTATGGGCATCACGCTCCTGTGTCTGTGGGTTTGGATCCTGTTCCAAACTCAGTTGACACAGCCACTTTCCCTCAGTCCTTTAAAACCAGAGTAACAGCTGACACTTGCAGGTACCTGTCTTCTAAGGAAGGTGGGGCAGCATACTACTTCCCCATCATCCTTCAGTGTTGGTGGCCACAACTATCAACTAAGCCCCTCTCTGAGACAAATGTTCTTCGCTGAAGAGAGCCAACTTGCTTAAGGTCATGCTTGCATTACCAAGGGCAGCCATATCTAATGGCTGGCTGATGTTGGGTTAAAAAGGGCTCATTCCTTTATCCAACTTGGACCAGCCCAGTCCCAGAGCTCTCTGAAACATCTGGCCACGATGGCACTGAAGTTCGGTTTCTCTCTGCCTATTTCAGCTTGCTGTGTGCCAGGAATCTACCTGCAAGGCTCCAGCTTTCTGGGTCAGCAGAGCTCTGGCTGTGTTTGCAGAGGGTAGACTTTTCCTTCTCGACCTTTTTGCCAGTGATGGTTGTAGGGGAGTTGTATGATTCCACGACAGCCAGAGACATGGGAAGAAACGATAATAAAGTGTAGATAGGTTTCCTACGTTATAGAAAAGGTCGGGAAGGAGGACACCCCTGTTCTGCTGGGTGTTAGCTCTGAAGGACACACCTGGGGTAGCCATAGAAAGCAAGCAGCATGAGCAGAGAACAAAGCTAAGAGTACTGCAAAGAAGCTGAACTGGTGCCACAGAATGCCAGCCTGGGGCCTGCCCTACCGATGCGCTTCAGTCCTGCGGGGCAAAACCCCTTAGACAGCACAAATACTGAAAGATGGAGTTGCCTCTACAGTTTGTAAATGGTGTTCTAGCTCCAGCCTTGGTTTCTGGCCCTTTGAAAGTCTGCCAGGACCTTTCTCTTGTCTATCCTGAGGACCTAAACTCTCTGGGTTTTGAAAACCAGCCACAAGTCTTTTGTAATTTAGCTAAAATTACACTTCCCCTTTTTTTTTTTTCTATAAAATTATGGTATGGAGTCTAGAGATCCAAACTTGCACAATAAAACGTTCCGTTCGTACTGGGCTAGCTGGGGGGGGGGGGGGGGGGCTGACTCTGAAAACCCATTTTCTAGGATGAACTTAGGCAAGAAAGGGAGGCAACAGTGGTAAAGGCTTTCTGCACCTAGAGGAACAGGGGCTCAAGTTTGAATGCTTAGCTCGGATAGAATAGAACTCATGCCCTCCTACCCATAGCTGATTATGACATTTTAGTCTGTGGCTGCCTGGATTTGGCACTAAATTGACTAAACCAATAGGTGGGATCAGTGGGTGAGAGTCATCCCCCCCCCCCCCCCACTAAACACTACTTTTTTTCATTCTTTTCCTATTCCAAAGGATAGTTTACAAACAATAAACTGTGTTGTCGTGCATACAGTTAACTACTTGAAAGGCCTGTTGTTTTTAATGGGAAAAGAAAAAGCATGACTAGGAAGTCTGTGTAAATGTGGCAACTGTTGTCTTGCGCAGTGGAGAGAATGTTGCCCACGGCTTCTTTCCAGTTAATTCTGTTAATTCTGAGGCAACTAGTGTTCCAGTTTCTACCAACATAGAGGGACTGTACCTGCTGTTGAACTTAATATGTAATTCTTGTGTTTGGCTTCTTTCACTGTGTCGTTCTGTGTGACTTGAACATATGCATAATCCTACTTCCTCTAAGACTGTCTGAGGGTGCGCTGCTCTCTCCTCCCTGACTACTGTCATGTTTGGGGGATCTCTGTCCTGTCCCCCTATGATGGTTTGCTGTGAGACAAACTTGTCATGTGAGTTTCAAGAGTCATGGGATCCTGATGACTGCTATGCAGTCCCTCTTAGGGCTAGCCTATTTGTTTTCTCACCCCCATGATGCTGGAATAAGGGCAGAATGACATCTCCCCCTGTGGGTCCAGGGCAGATATTGAGACTGCCTCCCATTTGACTTGAACATACCATCTGTATTTTACCCTGTGAGGATGGTCCACGGCTGAGGCAAAGGAGAGAAAGGCTCACTATGCCCCAGTGAGGTCAAGTCGTAAATGACATCATCTCTCCTTCCTAGGAACTCTTTGAGATAGGTTACCACTACCCTAGAAACACACTCAACTCACCAAAGTGAAATCTGAATCTGGAATCACAACTTTGTACCAGTAGCAGTCAGGACCCGGGCCTCTGCATCTGAGTCGGTTCATACATATGGTAGTTAGACCTTAATCCACAAATGGATTGTTCTGCTGCTATGTAGGACTTGCAGCCAAATGAACTTTCTCCACAAGGGCCAACTAGAGTTGCCGAACAGTTGCTATTTTTCCTAAAGCGTTTTCTTTCCTCTTAGCCAGGCAGCTTTGGCCTTGGGTAAAGGTTAGCAGATCTTTGCTCTCCCCCTCGGAAATGGATGTTTTGTAACAGTTGTGTTTACAATTGAAATGGTTTCTAGACCCTGGGAGCTTTGCAAGAGATGATGCCAGAATCAGGCATTAAACTCTCTAATAGGCTTGTGCTCTGATAATCATATTAACAGTGCTGCCTCAGGCTCCACACTGCAATTTCAGACCTCTCCCCTTGAACATAATGTTTCAGCTGGATGATAATTATGAATATGATTTTGCACTGCTTCTTACTGGATGTTCTATTTTCCAAAATACAATGTTCTTAATAGCCAGTTAGTCACGCCCCTTCAAATGGCTGACCTTGTGCACCAAGGTCACATTATTGTGTACAGGCTAGACTTTACAGATCTGGGGATTTTGAGTTGTTATACCACCAGAACTGTGCACTATGGAGTCCCCTGGGGATCATGGCATTTGTTTTCAGCATCTGCACCTGGTGATGAGGCTATTTTCCTCTGCTGCAAATCATCCTGGGAGCAAATCATCTGCTTTAGAACTGGGTGATTCTAGCCTGTCTACCATCCAAGATAACATCTGTGGTACTAAGGTTTATGTGAAAAGTCACTACTTTAGAGCCTTCTTTTCCTCACTTGCCAGTTTCAAAAGACTCAAAATGAATTTCTCAGAATTCCACTGTCAAGATTCTACAGGTTCAATCAAATAGTTACTACTTCACCCAATACAAGTGTGTTTACAGTGCCCCACTCCCGAGACTGAGTAACAGCCTATGGAGACACTGCTATCCTAGAACAGTATTTCTGAACCTTCTTGATGCCATACCCTTTAACACAGTTCTTCATGATCTGATGACCCCTCCAAGCATAAAATTATTGTTATTGCTACTTCATAACTGTAATTTTGTTACCATTATGAATTTAATGTAAAGATCTGTGTTTTCTGATGGTCTTAGTGACCCTAAGACCCTGTGAAAAGGTTGTTCAACCCCCAAGAGAACTGCTGATCTAGAACCACCTAAATTCACAGCATATGTGGGTTTGGGGATTTTTGCTATCTATGCCAGCTTTGTGTGTCTCTTAGCCATGCTATCCCTTCAGGTGAAAGAGGGGTGAGGTATAAGTACCAACCAGGCCACAGAACTAAGAGGTATGCTACTGCCAAGGGAGGTCTTCATTACACAAAGGATCACATGGCCTGCGTCCGACACAACCAAGGAAGGAGAAGGCAGCTCTGAGCTGGTAGGTTTGTGGGGGATCCTGGCCTGAGGCAAGGGCAGTCAAGAGGAAAGGAGGTACATGCAGCCCAGGGGTTGGTTCTGTAGGTATGCTGTAGGCTAGTTAGAGGTACTGAGGCAAGGGCAGTCAAGAGGAAAGGAGGTACATGCAGCCCAGGGCTTGGTTCTGTAGGTATGGTGTAGGCTAGACAGAGGTACTGAGGCAAAATGCAGAGCTCAAAAACTAGGGAGAGACATCCGGACCTACTTGCTCAGGAGTTTCCGGTTTGTACAGGCAAAATTACTAACTGGGCACTAGGGTGGCCAGGAACTGTGTGCAAAATCATCTTTGGTTTCCTCACCAAAATGTGACGCAAGAGCGGCTCAGTGTACAATGTGTCAATTTACTCTGTGGGCCAAGCTGTAAGTCCCCAGAGGGGCCAGGGATCTACAAAGTAGCAATAGGCTGAAGAAATAGGGACTAAAGAATGAAACTTAGGACCTAAGGCCTTTTCCCAGACCCATGTAGTGTGGTCACACAGATGGAACAGGCCTATCTAGAAGCGTTCTCTTTAGGCCTTAGCAACCTGAGCGCCTTCTGCACTATCCACTCCAGGAAGCCTCCCAGGCTCCCCCAACCCTGGCTAATTGCTCCTTTTCTGCTCGCAGAGCTCCTATTGTAAGCACCTAACAATTTAGCACTTAATCGAGCCCAGCTGCGCATTCCTCTCTAATTGTTTTGGATGTGTTTGTCTGTCTCTGAAGCAAAATTATAACCTCCTCTGGGGCAGAGACTCAGTCCTTTAAAGGCTCTGAGAGAGCTGTGGGTGGAGGCACATTGGGGGTTATGAAGAAGGAAACTCCTCACATTTATACAAAGTTTCAAAATTGGAAAGTGCTTACTTGTAAGCTGTCTATTCCTTGCAATCAGAGACAGGTGAATTTTAACAGCCCCATTTCATAGACAGTGAAACTAAGACCAAGAAAGGTGACAGATGCTGTAGGATAACCTTAGTATTTGAGGTTCTGTGCTATCCAGGGCCCACAGAGGCTTATTTGGAGGAGGAGGCTCACAGATGTCTTGCCCTGATGGAAATCCTGGAAAGGAAAAGAAAGTGAATGGCAACATGGTCCTGTTTGCAGAGATTCAAAAAGAAACAACTGAGGCAGAACCCACTGTGCCTCTTGTTTTTTCCACCTTCATTTCTCCAAAGATGGTTTATGGCTCCAGCACGTTGAGTCGTGAAGTGCTCTGCTCCCCCTGTGCCCCACTTACGGCTAAGTAGCAGAGCTCGCATCCTTCCACACCAGCCCTGGGAAACTGCAGACTTCGGCAAGCAAAGTGAATGAAAGGCCGTCTCACCCAAGTGCCAGTCTGTGCCTGAGACTGTGCACCCATCCCCAACAGCAGCTGCCACTCACAGTCAAATACCTATTTTGCTTCCCCCTACAGAGCTGGGAGATGACACTGCCGGCTCTCACCCACTTTCTCCAAGGGCTGGACGAACCTTCTACCTGATCTCATCACTATCCTCTGCCTCCTGCACATACATACTCCCTTGAGAAGATGGACACCCAGCCATATTCCCTTCCCTTTCTGGTGCTACCCATCTTCTTTTTTCTTTTTTTTGGTTTTTGTTTTCCGAGACAAGGTTCCTCTGTATAGCCCAGGCTGTCTTGGAACTCACTCTGTAGACCAGGCTGGCCTCAAACTCAGAAATCCGCCTGCCTCTGCCTCCCAGGTGCTGGATGTAAAGGCGTGCGCCACCACCTCCAGACTCTACCCATCTTCTGATCTCCAGGGCAATATACTCTTAGAAATCTAGCTCCTGGCTCAGTGTCTTCACAATGCGTTCCTGATTCCGGCTCACATCCTAGATTACTTCAGTCACATCAGTGGCCCAACCATTAACCTCCACACTTAGTAGCTCAGCCTTGGTGTTAACATTCACTCCTAGGCATTCACCTCTACCCTACTCCATCACTTTCTGGTTTACTGTGGCCCTAAAGTTCACCTTCGCACACCCAGATCTCAGACCTGACCTCTTTCCTTGAGTGACTTGATGTCTTGTCCTTTTTCTCTGATCACCTGGCCCTGTGGAGCAGGTTCTTCTTTGCTCTTCTGCTCTAACAATTGCCTCAGTTGAGCCTGCATGAGGAGAGTGGGTGCTGAGCTGCTGGAGAACCACAGCCACTAACCTCAAATGGAATGTCAAGCTGACCTGCTTATCCTGCTTTGTTATTTGTTCAAACCTTCTGTGGTAACTTGAGTGAAACTTTTCCCCACTCTTCAAAAATCTTCATCAGTCCTGGCCTCAACTCTAGCCTCCTGTGTCAGCAGGCTCTACACCAAGCCTCTTCTTGCTATAATCGAAGGAGGCTCTGTCATGTGAACTCAGCCTCTCCTCTGTAGCCGCCCGAGGCCACAAGTCAACTGGGTTCACCTGAAAGGGGGGCTGGGAATTGAAGGGGGAAGGAGGGCGAGAAGAGATGAGGCCAAGACAAAGTTCTCTGATCAAGGCCCCAAGCTTTAATGTTCAGCTCTCAATTTAAAGGGGAAGACCCAACCCACAACCCCTCCTGCTTTCAGATGGGTGGGATAATCCATAGTCCGTTCCAGGTCACGTTGGAGATGTCTCAAGGCAAGCCCAGGGGCAGTTCTGCTTCTGTGTTCGGGGCAGCCAAGGTGGGTAACTCCACCTAGATCCTGTTACTTGACCTTGTTGCGGTAAACAAGGTCTCTTCAGGCTTGCTCATGGTGGGGGGAAGGGTACACTCCTCCACCGTGGGTATAGGACCTCTGCTATCCATTGTCTTTGCCTTGCTGTACCTTCCTCTTCTCTATGGGCTCCTTAACATCTGCATTTACAAACTGCCAAGTTATTTTATCCAATAAATAAGGACAAACATATAGCTCACAACCCATGGCTGATTCAGAGAACATTCTTCTCTGGCAACTGTTTTTTTAGATTTAATGTAGCAGTGTTTTTGCTTGAATGTATGTCTGTGTACCACATGTGTGCCTGGTATCGTGGAGGTCAGAAGAGGGTGTTGGATGCCTTGGAACTGGAGTTAGGGATAACTGAACTACCATGTGATTGCTGGGAATTGACCCTGGGTCCTCTACAAGAGCAACAAGTGCTCTTAACAGTTGAGCCATCTCTCCAGGCCTCTGGCTATTTCTTTTTACTTTTCACAGTTAAAATGAGTTGCCTAGACTTAGTGACTTTCTATTATATATATTTCTATCATATATATGTTACCTATCACATTTCTATCATTCATATATATATGATATATATGATATATATATACACAATATATGTGTATATGATATATATATATATATATATATATATATATATATATATATATGATAGCTCTTACTCTTATTTGTGTGGGATTTTTCTTCAATTTTTAATCAATTTTTCTTCAATTTATATCATTTCTCTCCTTCTCATTCATACTTTTTCCATCTCTCATTTACTCCTTAGGCTTTTTTTTTTTTTGTTCTTCCAGTCATGACCTACAAAAGTCCCAACATCATCAAAGCCACTAAAGCAAGCACATCACACATGGGTCTCTGCCATTTTAAGAGCTGTTGCCTCCTGCTTCCCCACTGTGTCTGCTGGATTTGCTGACTGACTTTTCTCCCTGCCTGGTCTTCCTGTCCCTCAGTGAGATAGCTCACCCTGCCCATGCCCCTCTTGATTTATCTACCCCTAAGTTCCCTTCGATTATCTTATGGATTTCATTGCCACAGGGACACCCGCTACTCTAGCACACAAGTGCTCAACAGGATATCTCACAGGAACCTCACACTGTCCTGGCCAAGCTGGAATCTCAGCAGGGTTCCCAGTGCAGAAATGGCCATCTACCTGGTTGAGGCTGCACCACTTAGGAGTTTTCCAGAATTCCTCACCATCTGAGCAATTGCCTAAGTCTTTGTGGTTGGTGTTCATTCTCTAATGCTGACTAGACCAACACCCTCCAGGCTGCCCCCCTTCATATGGCAGAGAATGACAATGCAAATTTTAGAATATAATTTTTACTTCAAATGTCTTATTGAATAAAATCCAAACTCTGCTTATTTCTATAACTTCCCCCTTATAGCCTGAAGCAGCTAGAAACTTCATGTCCTGTTTGTTTTGTTTTGGTCAACCTGACACAAACTAGACTTATTTGGGAGGAGGAAACTCAACTGAGAAATGCCTTCATCAGATTGTACACAGGTCTGTAGGTTTGTCTTTTACATCTGATGTGAGAGGGCCCAGCATACCCCAAGTGGCATAAGAAAGCAGGCTAAGCCTGTAAACAGGGTTCCTCCATTGTCTCTGTGTCAGCTCCTGCCTCAGTTTCCCTTGATAAACTGTAAGCCAAATCAACCCTCTCTTCTTCAGCTGCTTTTGGTCATGGTGTTTTACCATAGCAATAGAAACACTAAGCACTTTTCTTGGTCTCCCTCAAAATGGTCCTTCCTTCTTACAGTTCTTTTGGTCTATATCATAATTGTAGTGAAATAGTTTTAATTATTAAGCACTTCTTTGGTCCTCTGCTCCTAGGTTGGACAGCACATTTGTTGAATGTATTATCTCTGCCTATTGATGATGAACCCCTCCCTCATAAAGAAAGAGTAAGCCCGACAGCTAAGTGGGTGTGGAATCCAACATTTGAGTTATTTTCCCAAAGTCACAGTGGAAGCTGGATGGCACAGTTCAGGTTGCACTCAACGGCACCATGGAGAAAATGCTTTTTTTCCTCTTTTTTCTTTTTTCTTTTTTTTTAACTACAGGGCCTCAGCTTTTGGCAGCTGAGAAGACTCAAGCTTTGTTTCCTTGTTGCTTGCCAGCTGACTTTACTCAAAACTTCTTGCCCAGCAATCCTTGAAAGCATGTCTGTGGCTACGGAGAGCCATTTAAGAGGAAATACAGTAACAAACTGCCGGTCAAGAATCCAACTTTGTCTCCTCACAACATTTAAATATCAATTCGGCAGTCTGCAGTTAATCAAATACACAGACCTAACTTTTCATTTGCTTCTTTTATTGGCTTTCCAAATTATAAATATAATCGTGGGGGGGAAATCCCTCAGAGTCAAGAAAAGTATACAATGTCTCTTCCTTTCTTGCCCAGAGTGACAGTGGTTAACAGTTTATATGAATAGATAAAAATCTATTGTTTTTTTTTTGTTTTGAGAACGTTGTGACAAACATAAATCTAAACATTTCCAGAGCCACAGACTCAGAATTCCTTCTTCTGGATGACCGTACACGCGTGGCTCTGCGCATCCAAAACAACTCGCACTTACTTCTGCGGCTGCGAGTAAGCACTTCGTAATCGTGGTCGAGCTGGCTGAAATTCAATCCGTAGCGCTCGAAAGTCAATGGCATTCCTTTGGCTAACTTCATCTGACAGCCTTTTGCAAAAAGGCAAACAGGTGTGGAGTGTTAACTTCTCAGTGTGATTATCTCCAGAGGGTCAATCGAAGGCCTCAGCGATAAAGATGGATGGGAAAGGGAGCTTCTAAGCGCGCCCGGGGGTATGGGGACCCGGCTCTAGGTTCGGTGTTGAGGGCGTGCCGACTAGGCCGGCCCACCCAGCTCTACTAACTAGAGCAACTTCTCCATCCGGTCTCGCCGGCTTTTCCCAGGGCCTCACCTTGGCATGTAGCGCTCTGGGGAGCCTGCAGAGGCGCTGGGTTGGGTGAGGGGGGAGCGTCCCGGGTCCCGCGTGATCCGCGCTTGGGTGTGGTTGGTGCCCATTCCAGCGGCTTCACCGGGATTCAGATGTCTTGCTAAGCCCAACTCCTGAAGTCGCGGTGCAGACTCCGCACCCAGCGCCGCCCGCATCTTGCATTCTTGGCTTCCTGAGACGCGAGTGGAACCACGTGGAAACCTCATCATGTCTTTGATGGCTTCACAACCTGAAGGTCTGAAGAAGCCAAACAGGCACCACCCTCAGGCCTTGAGCATCTAGGTGGCTGCTGGTACTATGTACGCGGAGAGTAAAGGTCAGGTGCACTTGGGTTTCCCTCTTGTCACCTCCCCTGGTGGATCTCTCTCACCAGCCACAGGGAGCCATCTAGGCTTAGCCACACGGCAGCGCTGGCTGGAAAATTCTCACCAAGCGCCACGCCCTGGTAGCTGAAGAGTTTAGACTAGACCCTGGATGTCAGCAGGATTTGGGACTCAAGTGTCTGCTGTTTTTCTGGGGGAGGCTACTTCCTGGGGTGTGTGGGGGGGGGCTGTAGTCTTTGGAGACCGCGCGCTCCAGGGTAGCCTTGGGTTTTCTCGGTGCAACGAGGGGCGGAAAGCTAGGGAAGGGCCCGGGGCGCAATCCCAGCGGGACCTGGGCGCCAACTGGCGGGAGGGTTCGAGTTCGGCCTTTCCCAAACTTGGGCCACGGGGCGGGAGCGCGGCCGTCCCGGCGGTGACGCGCGCGGTGGCGCGGCGTGTGATTGGAGAGTCGGACGGGGGCGGGACCGAAGGGACGCGGCAGGCGGCGGCGGTGCCGGGAGCCGGGGCCGGGAGTGAGGCGCAGCTGCCGCCGCGGCAACAAGTGCTGGAGCCGAGGCGAGCCTGAGCCGCCCAGACCCCGCCGGGCCGCCCGTCCGCGCACTGCGCATGGAGCGAGAGCGGCGGCGGTCGCGGGGCTGAGCCGCAACCGCGGCTGGGACGTGGATGAGGCCGTGGTCTCCCGCCCCGCCCCGCCGAGCTGGAGGTGTCCCTAGACAAGGTACGGCCGGGTGGGTGGGCACCGGCCCTGCGTCCCCGCCCCGCCGCGCCAGTTCCGGCCGGTGTGGGCGCCCCGCGCTCCCGCCGCTCCTCTGTGGCTCCTGCGGTGTCTGCGCATCCGTTCCATCGGGTTCCCTTCACCGCCCTCAGTCTCACTTCCCTGGCCTCCGCACATCATTTCCCTGGCCTTCTCACCTCCCGGATCCCCTCACCAGTCTCCGTTCCTCCTGCTCGGCTTGCTCACCTCCCGGTCTTTCTCCCCTCCTTCACAGCCTCCTCACCTTCTCCCCGGTCTCCGGGCCTCCACCTTCCTCCCCACCTTCTCACCTGATCGGCCTCCGCTCTTCCTGCACCCACAGGGAGAGGGCAGCGACACCCTGAGCAGCGCTGCACCCCGCGCATGAAGTGCGGGCCTGGGCGGCGGGGGAGCGCCCCGCCCGCGCACTGCGCCGGTCTCGGGTGCCGCAGGGGCAGATCAGGTGTTTGTGAGCCGCTGGCTGCCGTTTTGCACCCCCATCCGCTGACGCTGTTCTCTCGGGTTCCCAAAGACTGGTTTTTATGAAACTTCGGGAGAACCTTTTGCGTTGACCTCTAAAAAAAAATATTCCACGCCGCCTGCGTTGAATGATTAACCAGACTCAGGACAGCCTGGGGAGCTCGCCCTGCTACTGGCAGGTGGGCGCACCTGCGGGGCGGGGACCCTTCTAGGGACGTAACACCTAGCACCTGTTTAAATGCACTCGCCTAGGGTCCTCTGAGCTCCTGGGTCTTAGGTGGAAGGGAAGCTCAGTGGAGACTCTTCTCTAGTGACATCGTGCGTGCGAGGTCATCTCGGAAAGTAATGCACACATTTTATAACCTGGGTTGGTCCCAGACTCGCTCCTGCCCCAAATACAGGGTGGCTGGCATTTGCTCCCCTGCCTGCAGTGGTCGTCCCAGCACTCCCAACTTGACTGCTTCCAATGATTAAACCTGTTCTTCTGCCCCACCCCCACCCCTTTGCAAGCCGTAGCTTTTCCAGGTTTCGAAACCAGTGGGTGAAAATGGGCTTCATGTTATTACAGATTCTTCCATGGTATTTATTTGTGCCTCGGAAAGTGATGGGATGATTAATGAGAAGGCCACGGTGGAACTAGGAGGGCGGGCCCGGGGCCCAGCCCAAGCGCACTTCGGTGGGGTTCAGACCGCGCACCCTGACAGGGGACCCGCTCAGGGGCAGGTCGGTCACTTTCCACATGTTCTCGTTTAACTTCTCTTTCTTTTGAATAGAGACTATGAAAGCCGATGGAACCGGGGAGTTTTTATGCCGGTCCTAGAACTCTTTATACTTGGTTAGGTTTTAAGACCAAAGAAGTGTGCGGGAGCCCTGTAGAACTGGCCCGAGTAATTCAGCCCTTTGCAGTGCATACGTATGTGTTTATCAGCAGATCTGCCTGGAACTCCTTTCTCAGCGTGGAATATTGCTTTCCCTCCCAGGACTCAGCCTGCCATTCTTAATTTAGTGTTTTTGTGTAGATGGCAAATATAAAGAAATGCCTGATTCTCTGCTAAACTTAAGAGGGAATTCACTAGTCTTGATTCTGCCACATGCTGTTAAATGACAAGTTGGTTTTTCGGGCTTGTTCCCCTATTTAGTTTCGGGAATGGGATACTTGAACAGTAAAATTCTTTTTAAGAACAAATAAGATGCTTAAGCGCTTATAGACATCAAAATGAAGTTCCTGCTGGCCTCAGCTTACCCTTGCCAAGAACCAGTGGTCTGGCAGAACCGTTCAGATTTGTCAGATTTGTCCAGCCTGAAATTACCCAAGCTTGACAGATGGAGATAGCAGATTTTTAAGACCTAAGGGAGAGATAGTCTTTGAGAAAAACATAATTTGCTTATGAATTGCTTTCCCCCAAACCCATTGCTTTCGAAGGCCTGAGCATAGAGACGGTTAATGGTTTTGAAGATATACTTGTTTAAAAAAAAAAAAATCATTCAAAGCCGGACACGGTTCACACACCTTGCTTTAATCGCAGTACTCAGAGGCAGAGGCTGATGGATCGCTGAGTTCAAAAGGCCAGCCTGGGCTACAAAGAGAAACCTTGTTTCGAAAAACCAAAAAATAATTTGAAAAATATTTAGATTTCCCTTGTTCTAAAGTAGTACGGTTATGCTAAAAAGGAAAAGGGGAAACCGATAATTTACTGTTGACTTTGTCCTATACTGTTTGTTCAAATGTATGCACATGTTTTTGAAGGGTTATATTAGGACACAAGATCCAAACATTATTGCCCAACCTTAAAATGATGTTGGTTGGTCTAAAAGCTAATATTTGGCAATACAACCTATTATAACATGTAAATAGTGGCACGTCAATTACCAACACTAAAATTATCATAGAGCTCTTTTGGTCTTCTGTAATTGCTTTGGGGTCAAAATTCATTGTGATCAGTTGTCTGACATTTTCTAGTGATTACTGATTAAAGTGTGATCTGAATGAGGGTCATTTCTTTTGAAAGCAATAGATATTTCCTAACGACTGAAGTCATCTGTAAAGGAGATACGCACATAGCCCCAGCCCACCCCCACCTTGCCTTCCCTAGATGTAGCTCTGGCTGTCTTTTTTACCTTTCTGGACAAGAGTGAGCACTTGATGAATATATTCAAATGGTAGGATGAATGTATTCCTCTCTGGAGAGGCAATTACTGTTTGGATAAGAGGTGTGTGCATGTGTGAGGTGAGGCTTTTTGAGAATTGATGTAATGATTTCATCATTACCCACTGCTGGAGAAGTCTGCCAGTCTGAACAGCGCCTGAGTGGGAAGCATGAGGCACTTAATGTTTGCAGAGGATTTGTTCCTGGTGCAGCTACTACTGGGAAACGTTATTCCTACTAAGTTTTCTATTCCTTTCCCTGTATGCTGCGCCCCCCCCCCCCCCTTCTGTGAGGGTTTTGTTGTTGTTGTTTTTACTTTTTTTTTTTTTTTTCACTTTTGCTGCCTGCTTTGTTTGCTTGGCATGGATTAATTACTGTAACAAAATCCAAACTCTTTGAGAGCCAGTGTTGTATCTGATTAAAGTATAATGCACATTTCAACATTTATGCACTGTTAGGTGTCCACATTTCCTTATGTAAATGTAAGAAAAAGTTATCTTAAATTATTTTCTGTTTCTCTCTAGACATTCTCTTTTTTTGTTTGTTTGTTTTTCAAGACAGGGTTTCTCTGTATAGTCTTTGGCTGTCCTGGAACTCCACTCGGTAGAACAGGCTGGCCTCGAACTCAGAAATCCGCCTGCCTCTGCCTCCCAAGTGCTGGGATTAAAGGCGTGCGCCACCACCGCCTGGCTAGACATTCTCTCCAGCAGGATTTAATCTTTTTTTTCCCCCTATTGGGTAGGGAAATTCCCAGTAGTCAAGAAATTGATACTTGCCACTTTTCATTGTTACATTTTAAACTAGGTTTGCCTTCACTCTGGTGTGATTACAATGTATATTGCTTACTAGACATTCTTTTCTTTCCCCTTAAGAAACAAACTTATTAATCATAGTAATCAGTTCTAAGACTATATAGCAAGGCCCCTGAGCTGTGTTAAGGTAAGGTAGTTAGGAGCATACACTTGGAGTCTGTTAGCTGAGGTTTTCCTTTCAGTTAATGAGGCATAGTGTGAAGTTTTATGTTTGTGTTAAGCATAGAGACCTGAGCTGCTTCGCTAGGCTTCTGTGCCCACCCTGAAGGGCGATGTCACTGGAGACTGTTGAGGCCCACACTCTGCCTCAACACTTTTCCTCAACACTTTTGGGGCTAAGTGCTCTGGTCAAGAGAGAGTGTGGCTCTTGGGGCAAGAGACGCAAAGAATGGAGACAAGACCGGGTGTGATTCAGTCTCTTCTATTTTCTCATGTCTCTCCTATTGAAGGGAATTCTGAGGTATTTATATACACAAGCAGGAGAACACAGGTGAAAACACTTTACCACGTGCACCATACAGCTGAGGTCACTAAACAGCAAAACAAGCTATGTGGGATAAACAATATACTTATCAGAGTGTGCTTCAGCTGTTATAGGCTTTTGACAACCAAGTCTTTCATCAGGGTATATGGTTCCAGATGGCTGCAAAGTTGATCTAGCCGCTTTCTACTAAAGTCGGCTCCCAACAGGAGACCTTACTTGCAGCACCATAGATTGGTTTTACCTATCCTCCAGTTAATCTGAATCAGCCATAGCATATGTAGTGTTTATAACCTGTGATATTTGAAAACTGGTTTTGCCCCTAGCTGTGTGACGGTGGGTAAGTTGCTTGGCCTCCCTAAACCTCAGTTTTCTCAAGGTGAGACGCAATGAAAATTAAAGTGAATGATACAGCTAAGGTACCTGGCTTCTGAGATCCTCAGTGAGTTTGGGGGTGCCTGTCATCAAGCCTGATATGGACCTCATGAGAGTGGTGGAAGGAGAGAAGCAACTCCCACAAGTTGTCTTTTGACCTTTGCTTTTGTCCCATGGCTTATGCTCACATGCATGTACTCATACATGCAAATTTAATAAAACACCAGTACCTGAGATGGTGATAGCTAAAGGAATTGTATTTTCAGTTTAAATAAACTACGTCATTATAAAAGCTAATAAGTCTTGTTTTGAGACAGTTTCAAACACCCTCTCCACCCTGGCTGTCCTGGAACTCAGTATGTGAATAAGGCGGATCCTCAAACTCAGACCCACCTGCCTCTGCCTCCCAAGTCCTGGTACTAAAGTGCATGCCCCTCCATGCCTACCTAATATAGGTCTCGCTCTGTGGCATTTAGTTGAAATAAGACATGTCCTTAAAGTTGATGACCTCTTATTTTTCCTTGATTTATCTCTGTGGATCCACATCTGGATGTCTCACCCAGAGCTGTCTGGGCACCTGGCTGGTATGAGCTAGCTTGTAAAGGGTGAAGTGACAGAGTCCTGACTAAGCACTCAAGCACTCAGACAGCCTTTACCACTTCATGTTTTGTGAGTGAATTATTCCAAAAGTGAGAGCACTTTGCAGTTGCTTTAATTGCATGCTTCACTCTGGCCGGTTAAACCATCCTCGGGTGTTAATGGACACGTTTCATTCTTTAAGTGCAACTTGGATGATTGATACTTCCCTCTTTTGCTTTCTTTGTTTTTGCTTTTCTTCTAAAAGGATCTTTTGACCTACATTTACTTAGAAACAATATTCAAGATAATGTTAAAGGAAATTGCCTTTGGTTGCATGGCAAATTAAGGATAACCTTCTGTCACCAACTTCATTTGTATCCTTCTAGGGGTTCACCTCTGCATTTTTCAGCACTTCTGGAATGACCAGGAAAAGCATGTTGTTGCTGAATTAGGTGCCATTGACACTTGTAGATCTGCTTTAGAGGGTGCCTGGCAGATAAGAGCAAGTCTTTGAAAGCCTAGGCTTGAGACTCTGTCCACACAGAAGCTGGCACATTGTTTGAGAGGTGATGGCTGCCTGTGGCAGTTGTGTTTGCAGGTAGATTGCTATGGTCTGGGTCCCCTTTGTGCCGTTGGATCTGGAGTGTTTTCACACAGTGTTACAACATATGTTGGGAGCAGACAAGAAAGGCTTCCTGAGGAAGTGGCATTGAAACTTCACCTCACAATGATGAATGAAAAACACTTTAAGAGCCAAGAAAGCAGCTGGAGGGTTGAGGATACAACAAGAGGCTGAAGCAGGCAAGCACCAACCTCAGCTTTGGAGAACAGGGGAGGTGAACGACTTTAGTGACCATGGAGATGGTCTGGAGGTAGTGGTGGGCCACTGAATGATTGTGCAGTTGTTGAAGAAAATTAGCTTGAGGCAGAGAAGAGGGGCTCTCGGAGACTGGTACAGTTTGTGATCTGCAGACTGCCTGCTTCCTGTTATTCTGTATATGTGGTCTCACAAGCTGGAGGGGTCCTTTAAAAATTGAAATACCTGGAGGTTACTTCTGTGCTGACTCCTCCTGTTTCTGTTGAAATATATTGGCAGTTTTGGGGTCTCCTAGAATACCTACCTTTGTTCCTCTCTGCCTCCCATTACCATCCTGTTCTTTGGCTCTTGTGCCTACCACTCCCCTTAGGAGTGCTTGCTGGTCCTGCCTTGCTCTCCCTGGCCATCAGCATTAGCTTCCTCACCAGCCTCTGTTTTAGGTCTGTTGGTATTTGTCTGATTACCTCATTGATTTTAGAAGGGAAAAATTGAGGGCCCCAGGAGTGGTCCAGGGTTAAAGTATACATTTCATTTGACAGAGTGTAGTGGTGGGGAAAAAAACAAAACAAAACAAAAAAACAACCCGACTCGGTGAGGGGGTGGCATTTGGAAACATAAAGGAAGATGTTGGAGAAGGGTAAACTCCAGGCAGGTCTGATTGGGTAGAGGTTGGGGTGGTGTCTAAGAAGGACCCAGGGACCAGAGTGTCTGCTAAGGGAAAGCCCAACAGCAGACTTGGCCCAGCTCTATCTAAGGGACTGCCATTTGTCCCCATTTTGAGGACTCTGGCTAGGATCCAAAGCTGCCAAAGTCAGGAGAAAGAGGAGGTGGGAGTGAGAGGTGTGGGAGGGGGTGGAGGGGCGGAGGGGCGGGTACTGAGATCATGGCAAGCTGTGTTGGGCCTGTGAGTGAGTAGAATACCAGAACTATGACAGTCTAGCTGGGAAGTGGGTTGGTTGGGAAGGTCAACATAGGGCTAGGAGCACTGGCAAGGAGAGCATGTCTGTGACTGCCAGAGAGGGCAGAAAGTGAGACCGCTGTTTGACCCAGACCCAGATGGGGCAGTGTCTGCTGTTACTGGAGTGGGACTCTAGGGCAGTGTCTCTGCGGTTACTAGCATGACCAACCAGGCCAGTAGAGATTTTATTGAAGGTGGTTTTTGACTCTGGGGCTGATGACAAGCATCTTGGTAACTATGGCAACTGGTTAAGGGCAGTGTTTCCTGCCCCTCTGTGGGGAAAAAGCCAACAAAATAAAATCTTAGGGCTGGCTGGTGAGCACAACTTTAATCTCAGCACTGGGAAGCAGAGGCAGAAGGATCTCTGAGTTTTAGTCCAGCCTGGTCTACTGAGACTTTGTCTTCAGGCTCCCTGGGGACACACACACACACACACACACACACACACACACACACACACACACACGGGTCATGTGAGTGCTCCAAGTCTGTTTTATGAAAGTTCTAGCAAGATTCTGTGACCCATGATCTCCACACTTAGAGTTCATGTTCAGGGTTTTAAGAAATTGCTCTTTGAAATGAATTACCACTGTGTGTGTGTGTCTGTCTCTCCGTCCATCCCCGACTTTCGAGTGCCTCTGTCCTTAAATGAACCCTTTATGTCTGGCCTTAGATTGTCAAGGGAAGCCCAGTGACATTTAAAAATCAAATTATTTGAATTACTTGTCTAACACAAAAAAAGATCAAAGTGAGTTTATAAACAGATGCTGCCCTCTTAATCTTGGAGCTCTGTAGTGGAGAATTCAACCAAAGATGAGAAATATTTAGAAAAAAACAAAACAATAGAAAATGATGCAATAAAAGTGACACAAGTTAAAAGATACACTATGACTCTAGCCCTGCACTGTGTTAGTGCACCAGGCTCTGTAGGACAAGCTGGGTGCCAAGCCATCTTTCAGAGGCATCTTTCTGAGGCTTTGATAGTCACCAGTTGTATCTTGTTTGCTTTGTTTGTTTAAATGAGAGGCACCCATTTTACTATTCTTTGCCACATAAGGAATTACCTCTCTTCAAATGAACTTAAAATATCTCTTATTTTTAACTAAAAATATACTCCTATTTTTAACTGAATGTTTTCTTTTGAGTTTTTGTTCTCAAGGTTCTTTTGGGTCTTCTATTAAAAAGAAAAAAAAAAAAACTCTGTAATGGAAATTTTCAATTTCCTCAGGCAATCCTGTTCTCACCCCACCCTGCCCATATCCTGTCTGCAGCAGGCTCTAAGCAGAGGGGAGAGGGAAGTGCTCGGATAGGGTGAGGCAGATAAACCCCTTCTGCCCTAGAGGGTGGATTGCTGCAGCCCTGGTTCCTATAGTAGTAGTACATGCTGGGATTTAGTACTGAGGTGATGGGAATTACTTATTCAAAGAGGCTGGGTTTCCAGTCAGTTCCTCGGTGGGTGTGCCCATATATTGAATGAACACTAATTTTTTTTGGCAAGTAGCTAGAGAAAGATACATTACTGTTTCATCTCTTTAAATATGTATCTATTAGTAGTCTTGGTTGGATGACTGAATGATTTCTCCACCTCACGTTTAACAGGACATTTGGACGAAAGGCCAAAATGTCCTTATTTTGAAGATAAATGTGTTTTAAATCCATGTGCAAATATTTAAAAATTGTAGCCAAGACAGTCTACAGATACCTCTCAGTAAGTTGAAGTCTAAGCAACATCCAGGAAGGTAGAGAGGAATTGGAGAGGAGGCCTGAGGGGAAGGGTGGCTTGTTTGTGTCACCCCAGGGCCACATGTGCTAGGAATACTCTTCTGGGAGGAGGATGGATGGTCCCTTACCATAGAGCAGAGGCGTCTGCATGCATGGGAAGAATGCTGCCTGGCTTCTACTGGTGGAGTGCGAAGGGAACATCCATCTTCTAGGGCTCCTGAGGTATGCAGTGTACAGGCTGCCTCTCTGGGCTCAGAGCCAGTCCCAGCTTTCCTGGAGCCATTCTGTTTGGGAAACAGGCCTGGGACGAAATGTACATTCAGGGACTAGATCTTCTCTTTCAGAGGGATGGACTCCTCTATGTGGGGTGCTAAGAACCAGGAGGTGATTGTACTGTACCCACAGAGAAGAGCGGGGAAGAGCAGGGACTGAGCCTGGTCCTTCGGGGATGGGGGTTGAACTAAGAAGCAAGAGACCATCAAAGACATTGAGAGTAGCACTCCTGGATGGGTGGGGGCTCAAGTCCCTGAGAGTGCTTGATGGGAATGGGTGTCTCCCCCCCTACCCCCCCATGCTGCTGCTCCATACTGCTCTGTATAAGGGCAGAGGGCAGAGAATGTTTGGGGTTCTAGTTCTCACTGCCTCCTGCTTCTCTCAGAAGTCAGAACCTCAGCCAAGTTTCTGGCCTTAGGAGCCAGTTCCTCCCTAAAGTGAGGAAGGAGACTTAGTAACTATTTTCCCGGCTTATAAATTCTGTGGGTCCTTGGTTATACCTATAGCTGGGAGAGGAGCACAGTGAGGACTTAAGAGTGCGATTTATTATTTACAGTTTTTTTACTTAAAGAAAACCTAGGCTAAAATTTACACACCAAGCGATGAGTTCCGTTAATCTTTGTTTCGCCTTGCTAAGAATAGAGCCCAAGTTCTGGGTGTGCTAGGCAAGGGCTCTGATGCTGTGCTGGACCGCCAGTCTCTGCTGTGGTTTCCATGCCTAGGGTTTTGCTTGACCCATGTCTGACTTGGATCTATTGTGTGGTGAAGAACTGTTCTTCCAGTTTCTACTCCTAATGGGACCATAGGCATGTGCGAACACACCCAGTTTGTGTGGTGCTAAGGATCAGATCCAGGGCTTCTGGCAGTCTAAGCAGTCTGGCAGATCTAGCTAAGCCACATCCCCAGTTCTCGAGCCTGTCTGTAGAAGAGTCAGGTAGCTGTCCTCTAAGAGACTGTAATACAGTAAGTCTAGGAGTCCTGAAGGCTCAGGCTGTGGTCTCTTATTTCCCTTGGTGTCTTCTTCACAGTAACCAAGGATGTGTTCTCTTTTGGGAAAATGTGTTACTTGGAAGCCTTTGTCCTAACAGCAGAGAAGCTGAAACTTCCCAAAGCAATTTATTAGGTTACTTAAAATAAACACAATGTTTGAGATGCTCTCAAACTATATTTCACAGAGCATAGGCATTGCCAAATGCAGTTGGTTAGAATTAAGAAAGACAGAGTTTGCCCATAAAGTACGTGCTGAGAATAGCTTAGGTTCGTGTTGTTTGTGTGTTTGTTTTAAGGCAGTCTTGTTGGGTAACCCAGATGTCTTCATACATACTTGTGATTCTCCTGACTCCCCAAGTGATGAAATTACAGGACTGTGAAACCAGGCCTAGCTTTACATAGGTGATTTAAAATTTTTATTTTTGCATTTTTTATTTAATGTGTGTGTGTGTGTGTGTGTGTGTGTGCATGCCACATATATGTGTGCCGGTTGAGGCCAGAAGACCTGGGTCTGGAGTTACATACAGGTTAGGTAAGCCTCTTAGGAGTGGTTGTGAACTGAACTTGGGTTCTTAGAAGAACAGCTAGTGTTCTTAACCACTGAGCCATCTCTCTATCCGTAACTGAAAATTGTTAGATTTACTTTTATTTCAGTGTGTGTGTGTGTGTGTGTGTATGTATGTACATGTACATTTGCCCCTAGTGGTTAGACGAGGACATCTGAGCCCTTGGGGCACCCAGTGATCATGATCATTCTAATAGTTACTGAAAGTTTGTCCCCTAACTGCTTTTACTGGCTTTTATAGTGTATGAGTCTATAGAAATGGGTACCCAGCCCCCAGCCCACCTCTATGCCAAGATTACCAAGCCAAGATCAGTGGCCTGCTTATTTCTAGAAGCAATTACACACTTTATATAATGGGATTCTGTTTCTAGTCCAGTACTGTAATCTCTGCTTGTGCACTTTTATTAATTTTTAATTGCCTTCTTCCTCTCTTTCCCCATCCCTTGGGTCTGCGTTTGTTTATAGACCTATTTAATTGTGACTGTTTCCTGAGAGATATTTTCAGGTATCACTGTCTTGAGGATGGTACTGGGTAATGTCCTAGTAATAGCAAGTGAGGTATTAAGGAGAAAAGTCTTTTGACAAAACTCACTGTAAAAGGACTAGAGGGGGAATCGTGGCGTATGTATGAAACTATCCACGAATGATTGTCTCAAGCAGTATTAGAGACTTGATCAGAAAGAGTAAGCTTCCCTTAAAGTGGTGAGTGGCTGGCTGCACCTGCTCGCTACCTCAGCACACTTGGGAGGTGTAAGTCATGAGGACCAGGATCTCAAGGTCATTGCCCCTGTGTAGTAATTCAAACCCACCTGGTTGAAGACGAAGTCTGAAAAGCCACAGAAAAGTTTTCCTTTTATGTCCCATGGTTTCCTACCCTGGAGCCTGATATGCTTTGTTGATATGTCTCCTCAGCTTTGTTGTCTGTGGAGTGGCAGACTGATTAGAGATAAGAGTTCTGTTGTTCTGTCAGACATGTTGTTAGAGTGATAAGTCAGATAAATGTGCAGGAGATGCCAAAGAAAAAAAGTAATCAAGCCATCTCAAAGTGCACTGGTGAGGGGAACGAGAGGTTCAACTCCATGGATATTTTGGGTTTACTTTGTTAGTGAACTAGAATTAATAGACTGTGGAAAAAGACTTTGTCATCAATGATAACTCTCCCTGCAGGTTGACAGTGACATGTGAGGCCCTTGCCTCTGGGGACTTGGGTCTTACTCTGTAAATGTGGTGATCTATGAGGAAAACTATATGGTTGCCTGGACTAGAAATCTGTTTCTTTCTGCAGTTGGGCTGCAGTCCTATAGGAATGCGTGCGTGTGTTGTTGGGCAAACAGTTGAGTGCAGTTGTACCTGGTGCTGCTTCTGATTGCCTTTTCTGTCTTACACGGGTTGGTCCCAGGTCAGGAGAGCCTGGGTTGTGGTTCTGGTTTCCTTCTGTCAGGCTCTGCTGGTGGAGGGAGCTGAGGGCTAAAAGTTCCAACAGGTTTGCATGAACATGTTTGTGGCAGGGCTAGTTTCAGCCTTTGCCAATCTTTCATTCTGCAGTGAGAATAAGTAACTAATCAAGGGTAAACTCATGAGTCCTAAAACACCTCCAGGGGATTCCAACCATGGCCGAATGATGCCTGTTACCAGACCAGCGTTGTTTCAGTGCAGAGACTGGTATCTTGTTGACCATTTGCTATATGTTATTTCTTTCTCAATTTGATTTTTTTTGTTGTTGTTGTTTTATAAAAGTCTCAGTCCTTGGTTTTTTTTTGAGAATTGTTTATGCCCCTTCAAGTATCAACAAATGCTGTGATTTAAAGACTCCTCTTCATTAGAGGTATTTTTGTCTTCTTTGATGTTGATGGTGGTAGACCACACAGGAGCACAGACTCTGAGTCGAGTTCAAAGGTCAAAGCTCAACCCTACTGGGATTAGCTCTCCACAGACTAATTGCTTCACACTGGGGAGCTGGTTGTGAAAGGTGACGTGAGAATGTCTGGACAGAATACTGGGCAAAGGACAGAGTAGGAAACTCAGAAAAGAAGCCCACGAGAAGATGGTAAATGAGAAAACCAAGACATGTTCTTTCCTGGTGGAGTGAAGGACAGTGTCCAAGGTCAGTGGATGACTTTGTATTCCTAGGTATACAGTGGCAGAGGTCAGTCTGACCTCCCTCTGGTGGGTGAGGTCATAGTACCGTGCTAAATGACTTCGAACGTGTGTGTCCTCTTTGCCATTTTCCTGAAATATTCAGGTGGTGGGGAAAGTTAGGTGGCACACTGTCAGGTTTTCAGTTAGAGGGGCGACAGAAGGGGAAACAAAACAGTCCTGTGTAGTCACATATGTGCAGAGCCTGGCAGAGGCAAACCACCTGTGCTTTCAGAAGAAATGCCTCAGTGAACCTCAAAGCCAACTGCATTTTTTTTTTTAAATAAAGAAATGATTGTCTTTATCTGTTTATTTTATATACACTTTCAGCTAATGTTACAGGAGAAAATGTTAGAAACCAAGTGTCTCTGCCTTACTGCGGTAAGAGCTAGGCAGAGATAGTGATGTAGGGAATGCTTTAAGCAGGAGCAACAAGTGTTACATTGTAACTGTACCTGCATGCCAACTGCGTTTATATTCACTGTGGACATTCACGTTGGAGCCCTTCCTTTTCTTTTATTTCCTCTTTGTCTGTGATGCAGCCGATCTATTTTCACTTTTAAGCAGAGGTGTGAAAGAAAACATGCCATCTGTCTGGCTGCCCAGCACAGTCAGATTAGCCACCAGCGGCTGGTTGCTAACTAGGAGAACCCCTGGGTCTACCAGCCCCTACCCGTTCCGTCCTGGTGGCTCCAGAGCCCATCTGTCTGCAGTTGCTTTGCGTTCCCACCCCAATTCTTGTGCACCCTGCCACTTGCCATACTTCTAAAATTAGCCCTGCTATACCACCCCCTCAGGTCCTGTCTCGGTCCCTGCTGTCAGTTAAAGCTGTGCCATTTATTGCCTCTGCTAATTTCACTGAAGGCTCTTGTTTGGTGGCCTCTCCCCTTAACTCCAGGTTAAAGGGACAATATTATGGTTAGAGGTGACTTTGGGTTGATGGCACAGAGACTGTCAGCTTGCACTGGTTCATTGGTTACTTATGGCCTCTGCTGCAGATGCACCTGCTGCTGTCTGACCTCTGAAAATGAATCTGGGCCGTTAGCTGTTTCCTTTTACTCGCTTTGTAAGTTGATGGTTCCTGTTCTGCTGGTAGGATAAAGAGAATTTCTTTCTTGAGCTCTTGTCTACGAATGGTGACCGTGTGGTCCTGTTTCTAGAGTATGGTTTGCTTTTCTCATGCTCCTTGACACCAGGACAAGCTTTCCCTGTACCGGGCAGTGCTGTGTTCTCACTCTGGCAGCATGGTGAAGCTATGAGGCTGAGACGGTGGTTTGCACCCAGCCCTCAGCCTACACGTGCATATACCTGGGCCCTGTGGGCCTGGCTGTGTAGTGAAATAGCCAGCTAGGCTGTGTCCTGAGCTGCACTGACTCCAAGAACATTGTGATGTTTCCGTTGATTTCCTCTCAAGACGGATACTGACCTCTGTTTCCGAAGCTCAGGTCCTCGAACTCCAGAGAATCTTTGCTCCCTGTTCCCCCTCAGGACATAACAGAGTGAGGCAGACTTTTGAAACATAAATTCTTTTGTGTAATTTACCAGCCCGCATACGTGTAAGTGACTTTCTCAATATCTTTTCAGAAAAAGGTTATGTGTATTTATTGGTCTGGTTTCTACTTTATATTCACTGCTTTCAGTGACTTTGTCACTGAGTGGTGACACTGAGGCGTGTTACCTAGAGCAGATGCCTGTGCGTAGGCCACCCTGACAGGATATGAGGGCGAGCTGGTGTTAGATGGGGGCCCTGAGCTCCAGCTCCAGGAGTGGGGAAGATGTCATGTGAGGATGCATGTCAGTGATGCCTGCCTTTGGGAGCTGTGTGTGCAGGGGACTGATCAGCGTGGGAGTCGGGCGTTGTAGTGAGCAGTGAAAAAGAAGCAAAGAGGAAATTCTGGGGTTTCCCCCATGCCCAGGACCAGAGAAAGCCGAGTCTGTGAGACATTCTGAAACTGCTCAGGGGTTCAAGAGTTACAAGTGTTATTAGTCCATGTGTCCTCCTTTTGGAGGTTCAGTGGGTGGATGAAAATGTCTTAGTCAGTGAAGAACAAAACTGGAGAAATGTGCCGTATTTAGTATTTGGTGCCAGAAGCAGGAGCCCCAGAGGAGAGCTGTTGAACGATGTGGTATTTGAAAACAAGGAGCTGGTCTGTAGATTGTTATCAGGCCATTTTACACTTTTACATTTTACGCAGGCTTGGAGAGGTCAGGTTAATAGTAGTTTAGCTCTGATTATCCGATGGAAGATGTTGGAAGATGTCAGACTGGCTTTCAGCCTGAACAATGGGTCTAGGCTGTCTTATCTGCTAGCCCTGGGTTTTTACTTGCTTTTTTTTTTTTTTTTTTTTTCTTTTTTTTCTTTCTTTTTTGAGACAAAGTTTCTCTGTGGAGTCCTGGCTGTCCTGGAACTATCTCCGTAGATCAGGCTGGCCTTGAGCTTAGAGATCTGCTTGCCTTTGCCTCTCAAGTGCTGGGATCAAAGGTGTGGGCCATGTCTACCTGGCACTAGTCCTGTTTTTAAGTTACATAACCTTTCCACTGAGGACTGTGCCATTGTTTCCAGCTATATTAAAGACAGGGCACGGCGGTCTTTGTTGCTTATTTTTCTCTTCTCTTTCTGAATGATCTGCATGTATTTACTTGAAGGATAAATAAATACAGAGATAGATTTATTTTTTTCATTTTGTTTGTGGTACCTAAGATGAAATTCAGGGCCTTTTGCATGCTGGGCAGGTGCTCTGCCATGAGATGAACTCTGGCCTAGCCCTGTGGTTAATTGTATTTAAATGACAATTCCACTTGAGAAAAAGAGCCATAGTGGGTTCTAGAGGAGGAGTAATAGGTAAAGATCAGAATGTGTCCTGTCAGACACTGTGATCTGTACTTTTGCCTGTGGGGACATGTGGCTGAATAGACTATTTGGAAATACTTTTTCTTTTTAGTTTTGGTCATGGAGGGGTGAAAACTAGTAACTAGTAATTTCTTAGACTCAACAGAAAAACTCTGGCAGACATGCTTTCCTAATCTGATGCTATGGGGACTCCTGGGGTTCCCCTGCCTCACTCTGGCAATGACCTCTTGTACTGATTAGGGCAGAACTCTAGGAATGGCCCAGGCCTTCTGGTCCCGCTGATCGCCTCCCTGGTAACCTGTCATCTGCCATTTTGTTGGAAGCTGTTCTCTCCACAGAACCACTTAGCTGCAAATTGTGTCTGCTGCTGTTTGTTTGAGCAGGACCCAGGAAAGGCTGGCAAGGATCAGGCCACAGATTGGAGCTTGGGAGATGCCAGTGTTAGGGAAGCCAGGCTCCCTGAGCAGCAGGGCCCAGGAATGTACAGTGATAAAGTATCCAGCTTGGGCTTGCTTCTCTCTCCTATTCTTTCTGAGATTGGTTGGATTTGAACAGCAGTGAGCCAGGCTCCATTCTCCTGTGTATAGCCATAAGCTTGATTCTAGCCTCGTCCTTGCTTGACTGGGCTGGTCACTTTTATTTTATTAGAAAGGTCCTGCCTTTCTTTTACTCCTAACGTGTGTTGGCAAGATTTCTGCCGCTGTGACAAAATGCCTGCGCTAAGTAGACTTAAAGGGGGACACGTTTATTTGGCCCATGATGTTGACCGTGGTCACTTCGTCACATTGCATTTGGGTCTGTGGTGGTCTAGTAGCATACATCATGGTAGGAGCATACAGCTGAGGGACCCCGTCACCTAAGGACAAGAAGTGAATTGAAGAAAGGAATAGATTGGGCCCCATTTTACTAACTTTCTTCCACTAGGACATAGCTCCTACAGGTCCCACTATCACTTGGGAATGGCGGGGGGTGGGGGGGGGTGGGACACCAGGCCTTTGGAGGACATAAGGTCCAAGCCTCCTAGCGCCTTGGCACTGGGGGAAATGCAGGGCATTTGTTACTGGCTTTAGGCTTGACTTGGATTTGTTGCTGGTGCTGATCCTGGTTAGCTATTGTTGGGTATCTACCTACTTTGCCTGAGATCCTTGAAAGGTGGGGTGGGGTGGTCATGGCTCAGTGAAAACAGGTTATGATGGCTGCCTGTTCACATTCAGGAGTCTGCCGGCCAGTAACTTGCTTACATGTCTGCATATCTATCTTTCAGAACTGGGAGGAACCTCTTAGCAGCGTGCACTTCCATAGCTGCCAGTGTCCCATCAATGAGACACTGCAACTGTCCGGTGTTCTGGAGCCTTAGAGGAAAGAGTCTGGGTGGCCTGGGCAGCTGCAGTGCCTTCTTTGCTCTTGGTTACAGTTAAACTGACTGGGTGTGGTAGCATGATGGTCTTCTGTGAGTACGTAGACTGTAGGCTAGGATTACACAACTGCTGGTTAGTGCAACAGGAAAGTCTTGGCGACTTTTGACAGCCATGTTTTGTGTGTGGGGAAAAGAAACTAAGAATCGAAGTCAAGAAAAAGAAACTGTGACTCCCAGCAACTGGCTCTGTGAAGGACACAGAAAGCTGAGGGTGGCTTCTGGCCTCATGGTGTGATTCCAGGGCAGTCTGTTCCAGCTGACACTTTCCTCATTTATGAGGTGTCAGCATAAGAGACATTTTGTCTGAGTAATTCAATAAATGTTACTAATCTTGCCTGCTTTTTGCATCTGACTTTTAATTTATGGTACTTTGTGGGTTGAAATGTATAAATATAAAAATTTACTTATTTATTTATTTATTTATTAATTATTTTTTTGGTTTTTCGAGACAGGGTTTCTCTGTATAGCCTTTGGCTGTCCTGGAACTCAATCTGTAGACCAGGCTGGCCTCGAACTCAGAAATCCGCCTGCCTCTGCCTCCCAAGTGCTGGGATTAAAGGCATGCGCCACCACCGCCCGGCTTAAATATAAAAATTTAATAATTATTTTAAATAAAATAACCACTGAACATAAGACTAGTGTTCCTTAGTCTCGTCCCTCATGGTTGCACTCATTTGCATAAAGTCCCAGTTCAGCCATTTGGCAGCTGCATGTTCTTGGGCAGGTCCAGTCACTTCCTGTGCTTAGTGTCTATGTGGCCAACAAAGGGAGGAACATTTAGAATACGGTGGGAGGATTGCCAACTCCAGGTGCCAACAGATGTATTCATGCTTTTCTTCTTTGTCTGAGAGCCTCTCTAAAATGTGACATGGCACTTGGGGCTAGGCATGGGCATTGTGAGTGGGATGCGGACAGAGCCACGGGAAGCTGATGGAGGCTTTGGGGTGGGAGCCGAGTTTAGGGGATCCGCGATGTCTCCAGATAAGGATGGCAGCGGGGCCCAGCCTTTGTTACAGCTCGTGTTACTGCTCAGGAGCCATTAGTACGTTGTCCTCACAAAACTCAAGCACAGCTGTTAGTTTCGTAATCTCTTTCTTGCCCCAGCTTCGACTTTCCAGATATTTTAGCTACAAAATAAAAAGGGAAGTTTTTGTTTGTTTGTTTGTTTTTGTTTTTTGGAGGTTTTTTGTTTTGTTAAAGTCAACTTTAGTGTTGTGGAGGTTTGAAAACTGTCTGTCCTTAGCTGAGTGGTGGTGCACACCTTAAATCCCAGCACTCAGGGGCAGAGGCAAGTGCATCTCTGAGTTCAAGGCCAGCCTGGTCTACAGAGAGTTCCAAGACCACACAGAGAAATGTGTGTGTGTGTGTGTGTGTGTGTGTGTGTGTGTGTGTGATTGGGATGGGGAGGACCTTGAAAGTGTCCATCCCTGTTGGAAGAAATGAAAAAAGTTAAGATTTTCGTGTTTGCATGTAGGACTTTTTGCTTTAATTCAGGGCCTCAAAATGTCAGGTAATGCAATTTCTCCAACTTTGGTGCTAGTGTTTCTTAAATTCCTTTTAAGCAATGTAACTCCTGGGGGGGGGGGTGTCACCAAAAACCACAAAATGGGCTTTATGTCTACAGTGGGAATTACTTAACTACTTAGAGCTTTTTCCACAGTTTCTTTCTTTCTTTTTTTTTTTTTAAATGGGGTCTTTGCCTTATATCTCCCGTTCTGTGAACTTCTCTTGCTGTCAGAGTCTAAAAGCAGAGTCCCCATACAAGAGTCAGTGTCTAGGTCACAGTGAAAGATGATCTCTAACTCTGGGGATGTGCATTTGAGACTCTCTCCTCAGTTAAGTGAAGAAGAATTCCCATTTACAATTAGTGGAAAGGGTTCCTCCAAGCCTTTGGAGACTTAAGGTCTGTCCAGAAAGGCTTCCTGAAGGGACCTGAAAGGAGCTTTTCTCCTCTCTTGTTTCCCTTTCCGTGAAGGCTCTAGGCCTCTAACCTTTTTATTCTTGAGCCAACACCTAAAACCTCACAGGTACCTGGGTGAGAATGGCCAGCAGGGATGGACACTTTTCAGACATATTCCCTCCCGCCCCACCTATGTCACCTTGGAACTCCTGCCTCTGGGTGCTGGGATTAACCGTGTTTGCTGCTACCACCGCCACTCAGCTAAGGACAGACACTTTACAGGATGCAGTTCACGCCTGACTTTTAGGTAAAACTTAGCCTCCGTCCCAGTATTTGTACTCATGAGGCGGCATCTTGTGATCTTGGCTGGGGGTTGAGGTGAGTAACAACAGTCCAGGAAGATGCTCTGTACATTGGACCTCTGGAGCAAGTGCATTTGGGAGGGCACTTCCTCAGACAGCTTCAAGTGCATTCACATCTCCGGATTAGTGGGACTGGGGAGGCGGCCAGTGGTTACACACATTGGTTGTTCTTCCAGAAGACGCATGTGGTAGCTAGCAACAACAATCCTAATTGCTGTTTCAGAAGATCTTACAGCTTCCACTGGCTTCTGCAATATATGCAGTGACATATATTTTGGGCAAACACTCCTATGTAATTAATTAGTTAGATGATTTTGAAAAAGGATTGGTAGACTCATGAGAAATGTCACATGGATCAAACTGGATTCCAATAATCCCTGACTCCACAGCCCTGCTGTGCAATTAATTGGTTTACCTGCAGTGATTTTTCCTACTGTTTACACTGCATCTTAGGAGACTTAGCACTAGAATTTCCCAGCCTGCTATGCTAAAGAAGTGTGTGTGCTTCTGTTTTGTTCTGTAAACCGTTATCTTTTATTTACTGGTATCTTGATTCTTTTACTGGATGAAATATGTCTAGCATATTTCATATATCGTATTGAGCTTTTGCCTGTAATCACAGTGTGTACTGGATTTTTCCTGCGCACCCTTCCAGATGCCTCATGATCGTTTTTTCTGTTTATTCCTGTACTTTTTCTTGTTACGTCTTGCAGAGGGGAAAGAGCTCACAACCAAAAGACTAGTAGTTCTGAGGGAAGTGTACGTGTGTGTGTGTGTGTGTGTACGTGTGTGTGTGTGTGTGTGTGTGCGTGCGCGCGCGCGCCCGCTCACACACACACATATGGACACATGGCTGCTACAGCACACATGTAGAAGACGAGATTAACTAATAGTGCCAGTGTTCATCTTCTAACTTGTGTGATATAGGGGTCTCTTTTGTGTTGTTGAACCCAGCACCTGGCTTCCTGTTGAAGCACAGGGATTGCAGGCATGCTGTGCAGCTCTGTGTGGCTTGTAGATGTTCCCACTGAGGTCCTCTGCTTGCATAGCAAGTGCTTCATCCTCAGCCCCACGAAGGCCTCATTTTAGCAGTAGAACTGCCAATGTAAAGAGAACACTTTTGAGAGGGCCTGGAGAGATGACTCAGTGAGTAAGAGTGTTTGCAGAGGACCAGGTGGTTCCCAGCACCCACAGGGCAGGTCATAACTATCTGTAACTCCGGGTCCAGGGGAATCTTCTGCCATCTTCTGGCCTCCATAAACCCAGGCATGTGTGTGGCACACATGAATATGTGCAGGTAAACACTCACTCATACACATAAAATAAAAACAAAAGAAGTTCTAACAAATAATGGAAACCATTTACTTTTGAAAAGTGTCTTTTGGAAGGACTGAGGTAGGTATGGTGGCACATCCCTGTAATCTTGGTCCTTGGGATGTGGAGGCAGAAAGTCAGGAAATCAAAAGGTTATGACATGTAAGTGCTAAGAACTAATCCTGGGTCCTCTGCAAGAACAGCAAGGTCTCTTAACTGCTGGGCTGTCTTTCCAGCCCCTTTTGTGTATTTACACAATCAGTGTATCTATAGTTATGGAGGGCCTAGCTGTAAGCTTTCTGGAGTAGGCTCTTTATACACTACTAGATATAAGAGACACAAGTAACCTTGGCTTTCTATGAACTGAACTGTCTGAAATAGAGTAGTTTCCAGTGTTATCAGCACAACAAATCCCTTTTTACTTTGGGATTCTCTGTTGGAAGCCAATGAACTTAAAACAACCTGCCGATTTTCATTTCATTTACATTGGTAGGTTAGGAAGTAATTTGGGGTTAGGTCTGCATCTTTAAATGACAGAAATTTAGAGTGAGTGACATGAGACTGTACATAGTGTAACATGTAATTTATAACGCATGTGGACATATTGGATCACAGAATTAAAAATGGGTTATTATGAGTTGTAGGTGACTTAGTTTGCAAAGCTCTGATTTGTATGTACCTTTTTAAGCAAAGTAGTTGAACAGTCACAAAGTTATTTACTCTGTGTTGTTTGCTTCTGCCCTCCAAGTGTCTAAAATACATTAGTATCACTTACATGGTGATTGTAATGGCCAGGCAGGATTTGAAAAGCCTTGTATACAAAAATTACATATTTTGTATAACCAACCTTCTTTGTAGATGTAGAAGTTGAGATTTAATTTGAACCAGAGCTGGTGAGTCTGGAGTCCTTATTTTAGAACATTTATTCTTAGGAAGACTTTTTTTTTTTTTTAAAGAATGGGTCTCACTGTGTAGTCCTGGCCGGCCTGGAAGGGGTGAGTAATCTGCCTCTGCCTCTGCCTCTTGAGTGTTGGAAGTAAAGGCATGTGTCACCATGCTAAGCCTGAAGTGTACATGGGCATCAGATTCACAGTTGAATAACATGCTTTCCTTCATTTTCCCAGATATGAGAAATGAGTGTGGGGCGTCGAAGAGCAAAGTTGCTGGGCGCCCTGATGATGGTAAATGTCTTCATTTATTTGATTGTGGAAGTCTCCAAAAACAGTAGCCAAGAAAAGAATGGAAAGGGAGAAGTGATAATACCCAGAGAGACGTTCTGGAAGCTGCCCAGCCCACCGCGGGCGTACTGGAACCGGGAGCAGGAGAAGCTGAACAGGTGGTACAATCCCATCCTGAACAGGGTGGCCAACCAGACGGGGGACCTGTACACATCTCCAAACATAAGTCACCTGAACTATTGTGAGCCAGACTCGTCGGTCATGACAGCGCTGACAGATTTTAACAATCTGCCGGACAGATTTAAAGACTTTCTCTTGTATCTGAGATGCCGGAATTACTCGCTGCTTATCGATCAACCGAAGAAATGTGTGAAGAAGCCCTTCTTACTATTGGCGATAAAGTCCCTCATTCCACATTTCGCCAGAAGGCAAGCAATTCGGGAATCGTGGGGCCGAGAAACCAACGTAGGGAACCAGACAGTAGTGAGGGTCTTCCTGCTGGGCAGGACACCCCCAGAGGACAGCCACCCTGACCTTTCGGACATGCTCAAGTTTGAGAGTGAGAAGCACCAGGACATCCTCATGTGGAACTACAGAGACACATTCTTCAACCTGTCCCTGAAGGAAGTGCTGTTCCTCAGGTGGGTGAGCACTTCCTGTCCAGACGCAGAGTTTGTCTTCAAGGGGGATGACGATGTGTTTGTGAACACCCATCACATCCTTAATTACTTGAATAGCTTATCCAAGAGCAAAGCCAAAGACTTGTTCATAGGTGACGTGATCCACAACGCTGGGCCTCATCGGGATAAGAAACTGAAGTACTACATCCCGGAAGTCTTCTACACCGGCGTCTACCCGCCCTATGCGGGGGGCGGCGGGTTCCTGTACTCCGGCCCCCTGGCCTTGAGGTTGTACAATGTAACTGACCGGGTCCATCTTTACCCTATCGATGATGTTTATACTGGAATGTGCCTTCAGAAACTGGGCCTTGTTCCAGAGAAACACAAAGGTTTCAGGACATTTGATATTGAAGAGAAAAATAAGAAAAATATTTGTTCCTATATAGATCTGATGTTAGTACATAGCAGAAAACCTCAAGAGATGATTGATATCTGGTCTCAGTTGCAAAGTCCTAATTTAAAATGCTAAAATATACATGAGCTTCGTTTCACAGAAAGGCCTAGCCTGACTAGTTCCCATGTGTGCTTTCACAGTAGGCGAGTTCTGTGTGAGGCTGTTACCCTTCCTGAAGTAGCTCCTGGGCCTCCAGGCCCTCGGTCCATCCCTCGCCTTGTGAAGAGGGAAGGCTCAAGATAACTCAGCATGGCAGGGAGAGTGGTTACCACTCTTTCTCTGGCTGTCGGCCCTTAGTTTCTAGTTTGTTTTCTTTCTCCTCCAGAATTTGACCATGAAGATTTTTTTGCTGTTGTTCTTGTATGTGGTATACTCCTGTCTCCACTTTAATGATGGATGGATGGATGGATGGATGGATGGATGGATGGATGGAGATATATATATATATATGAGCGCCAGGTGTATAAACCTCTTGGCTTATCAAGATTTTGTAGGACACAACCTGGTGGTTTTGTGAAATGGAATTCTATGTATTTTCATAAGATTTTGATGGATTTTAAAAGTTGTCTAGAAAGTGGACTGATGTCAACCTTCCCTGTCACCCAGCAGTATTGTCCTTGTTACTAGAAACCGTTACTGCAGTGCACGTAGTTCATCTTGTCAGGGCTTATGGCCGTTAGGACAGAGGAGATTTTCTTTTACTTGTGTTTGGTTTCCTAGGTGGCATCATGGTAGTTAACCTAATTTTAGTATTTTGAAAATCATGAGTGTGATTCCCTAAAGGCCAACTGAAGACTTAGTGGCCTGACAGCCATATGTGTCTGTGAGTGTTCAGTGTGAGCCAGGAAGCATTTGTGACTTTCGAACTTCGTAAGTGATTTGTCAGTTTAAAATTCCAAGATTCTATTCTTGCCATATTATCACATATACTATAATTTAGATAAAATTCTTCTGGGTAGTGACGCTTCCCTGTCTCAGTGTAGAAGTGCCTATGTTTTTATTTATTGTTCAGATCAAAGACCAAAACATTTTCTTAAAAAATATTTTGTGTAATATTTTATTTGTATACAGTGTTGTTTGTGAAATATTTAACTAGAGCATGATATTTTATTTTTTTTTTCTCATTTTTAATTAGTTCTTTGAGAATTTCATACAGTGTGTTTTGATTGCATTCACCTCCCCATCTCCTCCCAGATCCAGCCCCTAGCATGATGTTTTAAATGTTAAGCTGTAACATGTTAGATAAAGTTAATTCTTATTTTTGAATTTTAGAATTTGGATTGGGGGGGTGGCGCGGGTATGACCTGCTAGAGAAAATAAAGTTCTGCCAAAATATTGCTTATACCTTCTATCTTGTAACATGCTTTCTTGAAATATTTTTGTGCTTTATTCCCATCTGTGCTACTAGGGACTGGGGAAAATGTGGAAATAAAGTGATCGTATTTTTTAATCATCATGTTGAATAAGTGATAATCTTTCGGTTCTTGTTTCCCTGTGTTTCATGACATCCTCCCTGGGCTGTCCTTCCCAAAAACCATTACAGTAATCATTATATTTAACAGTCTGTTTCCGTGTGTTAGCCATCACTGAATCTCTAGTCTCAAAAGCACTTCCCACCGGACACATAAAAAGGTGCTGTCTGTGTCTTTCTGACACCTGTGCCATCCGGATTTTTTGTTTTTATTTTGAGGAGGTCTCTATGGAGTCCTGGCTGTCCTGGGGCTCAGTATGTTGACCAGGCTGGCCCGTAACTGCTAGAGCTCTCCTCCCTCTACCTCCACAGTAATGATGGAACTGAAGAAATGCACTCCAGCTAGAAAGCACCTGGGCCCCTGCATCCCAAGCATCTGCAAGAAGGATCCAGGCATTTCCAGACATGGCTTGCACTTTTTTTCCTCATCCTGTTAACTAACATACACCTTCATGCCCTTCCTCCAAGGCCTCTCTGAGATCAACCAAACCCTTTTACTGACATGACACGACACAGACCAAGTAACCCTGGTCTAGAGCGCCCATGTCTGCTACCATCCTTTATGAACAGTATTCAGAATTGTTTGAGAACGTGGTTTAAGGTGAAGCTTCTAGTGCATGTAATGGCCGTGGAGTGGGAAGGGAATGTGACCAGGAAAGTGTGAAGGCAGCTGCCCACTGGGACTGGGGATCTGCTCAGAACCCTGGAGGAAGTGCTGAATGCACACTCATGATTTGTGTCTGAAGCCTAAAAAAGCTGGCTTTTTCTAAGACCGCTTTAGAGATGGCCTAATTTTTTCACAAAGTCTGTACACTAACTTTAAAAAAATAGGCTTCAGGGTTACACTGCCACTCTTACTACAGATCCAGTACAAAAGAAAATGTTGGTTGAACCAGGACAATTTTTTTTTAATTTGGTCTTACTTTGTGGCTTAAGGTGGCCTTAAACTGTTCCCCCACCCTCACCCCCGCAGCCTCAGTTTCTCCGATGCTGAGGTTACAAGGTTGTGGCACCATGCTCAGCTGTAGACGATTTTCTTTTCCCATTTTTGCCTTTTGAAAATGCGCTCCAGGACCTGGGGCGTCGATCATTTGGTAGAGAGTTTGCCCATCATGACAGAGACCTGGAACTAAACCCTAGGACAAGGTAAACGTGGATGGGGTGTGGTGGCACAGGCCTGTGTCCCAGCACTCTCCAGAGGTGGAGACAGGAATATTAGCAGTTCAAGGACATCCTTTGGGTACATAGGAAGTTGTATGCTAGTTCAGGGTACATGAGAATCTGCCCTGTTCACTTCCTGTCAAAAAAAAAAAAAAAAAAAAAACATGATGTCTTGTTCTCCGACTGCATGTTCTACAGGAGTCTATTGTTTATGATGAACTCTGTTGAAAGTAAATTAGCTCTGATAGTATTTAATAGTTAGCTCAAATTGTGCTGCTGTTATTTTCATGGGAGAGGATGCTAAGTGATCTTGGCATTTTATATGAAGAACTCAGTTGTGTAAAAATTTATAACCAGTATTAAATTTTTTTTTGTCACAGATGGTGTGTATGTGGACACACATGTGCCATGACACCAGAAGACAACTTCATGGAGTCCTCTGTCCCCTTCTACCTTTATGTAGCTTCCAGAATCTGGCTCAGTTTTACCCACTGAGTGATCCTGTCAGCCCCTCAGGAAACGTTTTATATTAAAGGATACATACCCCAAGTTTAGTTTCCATGCTTAAAGGCTACAGCCGGGTGGGTCTCCTTCAGTCTTTTCGGTTTTTTTTGTTTTTCAAGACACGGTTTCTCTGTTTCAGCTTTGGCTTGACTTGTACAGAACTCATTCTGTAGACTAGGCTAGCCTTGAACTCAAATCAGCTCACCTCTGCCTCCGAAGTGCTGGGATTTAAAGGCATGTGCCACCATGCCCAGTGAGAGTCTTCCTTTACTTTCATAGATTCAGCCGTGGAACCCCACGGTTTTGATCTTAAATGTTGGAACTGCCTTCTATGCTCTGCAGCTTGTGTTTCCTTCCCACCCACCATATAGACTTTGCTCAGGTTAGGGAAAACCTCAGCAGGAATGAAGCCGAACTTTAACATGACCCAGCTGTGTGCATGTGGTCCCAGGGGTCTGCTTCATCACCCCACTGCCTCCACACCAGGAGCGTCCCTGGGAAGGCCCCTCTACGCCTTCCGGCCAATGTTCTCCCTTACACCTGTGCACTGATAGAACTCCAAGTCTTTGAGAAACTGGTGGTGCCATCTACATTTGGACCCACGCTGGGGGGCCAGGGGTCTTTTTACTGTGAGGGGAGGCAAACCCTTGGTTTGTTTTCCTCAGCTGGAGTGCTCGTGTGTCTTCTTGTCATCCTGACCTCTGCAGTGGGTCACAGCATCAACTACTCCACCTTGAAACCTCCGCATGGTGATGCAGCATCTATTAGCTGGAATCTTTGTTCTGCTGTTGATTCCCTAATCCCGGCTGACAGACAGCCTTATCCTTAGATACCTCCTCCTTTTCCTCCTTCTCTTCCTCTTCTTCTTCTTCCTCCTCCTCCTCTTCCTTTCTTCCTCCTCTTCCTCTTTCTCCTCCTCCTCTTCCTTCTCTTCTTCCTCCTCTTCCTCCTTGTCCTCTTCTCCTTCCTCTTCCTCCTCCTCTTTTTTCTCTTCTTCCTCTTCCTCTTCCTCCTCCTCTTCCTTCTCTTCCTCCTTGCTTTTTTTTTAAAGCCTGGAGATCCTCATGGATGTCAGGCATGTGTTCTACCACAAAAGCATAGGTTTACCTCTCCTGGTCCTTACTTTGAGAGTGTTCTTACCTGGTAGGCAGGGGCGTGTATGGGGGTGGGTTGAGTACCTTCGCTCTGCATAGCTTGGGACCACGGTTATTGTCCCCTCAGATCAAGGCAAGGAGTTGTTCTCTAAGTTTAGTGCCTGTATCACTTGGATTAGTCTGTAGTCATTTTTGACATGTTGGCACCTGTTTGGTCAGGGTCAGCATCTTCTGTCCTCTAGAGTGGAAGAGCTGTCTCACCTCTGACTGTCTTGCAGACTTGGCCACCTGCTTGTGTGTTGCCTGTGATGATACTGAATTGCCCAGAAAGGACCAGCGGCAGAGCTCTGTCCCTGTCCCCTCCTCCACTCATCTATGCAGCTATGCCACAGACTGGGGATAACTCTGGGAAGGAGGCCCCAGGTTCATTCACTGCCACCCAAGTCCATTCAACAGCTCCTTCCTGGGGTGGGTGGGCGTGGCCAGGCTCAGATCCTAGAGAAAACCCCAGGTCTTGCCTCCTTTTTATTTAGTGGATCCTTTGTAGCTCTCCCTCTCTGTCATCCAAGGGCTCGAGGCAGCTGGGGCCAGAATACCTTCTTCCACATTGCAGAACATGGCACAGGACTGAGATGGGAATGAACATGTCTGCACCCTGCTGGGTAGAGAAGGGAAGCTGAAAAGCAGCGTTGTGCTGGCAGAACACACCACCAGCAAAGGGGAAGCTGAGAAACCTCCTACCTGGACAGAGACCCAGCACGGGAGGAGCCACAAGTCCTGCCTTGTCTGGGCTCCTGCAGTCCTGCATTCCAAGCTGCTGCTAAGGCCGGCACTCAGACTCTCTGGCGGCAGGATCTGTCCTCCTGGCTGGTGAGATGGAGCAGCCCAGGCACACAGAAATAAAAAGACCGTAATCAAATGTGGGCGCATGTGAGCCGCTCACATAGCAACAGCCTCACGGTCTTGTTTTTGTCTTGTGGGAAATAAGAAATGAGCACCAGGCATTGGAGGGTACATTATGCTTAAATTTGGTGGGAATGCCCGTATTTATCCCACTGCAAAAGCTTCAAGTGAGTCACCATGGAAGGAATGAAGGGGGTGGGGTGCTGGTATACTGTCTAGGAGGTTAGGGAACTTACTCACAGAGACCTGCTGGACCCAAGAATAAGACAAACAAGATGCAAAGCAGCCCCTTGGGGAGCCTGCTGGCTTCTCAGTTGGCTCTCCAGTTGGGAGGGGCGTGTCATGCTTGTCGGCAGGCTGGCTACCGCTCCTATCTCCAGAAGTGGGAAAAGGACTTCTGTAAGTCCTGCCCTACAGTTGAATACAAACTCAGCTACAGGGATGATCCTGAGGACAAAGCAACTGAAAGCAAGTCAAGGTCGCTGTGCTGGCACTTGCTGTGAGGACAGCCTGGGCTACCAAGCAAGACAACAAAACAACAAAACAACAAAACCAAATGTGGCATGTTTTAAGTAATGTGTCGGAAAATTTAAAAGTATGTTTAATTTCACCCCAGGGCACCTTTTCATTGCCAGTAGGCCGATCCAGTGAGCTAAATATTGTAAGTGACTTATTGAGTGACTTCATTTGGAAAACCTTAAAAAAAATAATTTAAAATGTAAAATTTTCCTCTTAGTTTTTATGCCGTGTATGTGTGTGTCTCTGTGTCTAGGTTCCCACAGAGGCCAGGAGAGAACGTCATCCTCTGAAGCTACAGTTACAAGCAGTTAATGAGCAATGCAACATGGATGCTGCGAACCAAACTGGTTCTCTGCAGAGAATGCTCTTTAAAATGTATTAATAATGTTTATTTATCTTATACCTTAGCGTGCGTGAGTGTTTTGCCTTCATGTATGTTTGCACACCATGTGCATGCCTGGAGTCCACAAAGGTCAGAAGATGGTGTCAGATCCTACAGGACTGGGGTTAATAGATAGTTGTGAGCTACCCTTTGGGTGTTAGAGATTGAATCCAGGTCTTCTGCAAGTGCAGCAAATTTTCTTAACCTTGAAGTTATCTTTCCTGCCCAAGCAGCAAGTGCTTCTAACTGCTGAGTCATCTCTTCAGCCTGTATGTTTTTGAAAAAATACTTGGGTGTGCATGCACTCCCACGAACACATATACACCTGCTCGTGCATACGTGTGCAGGCATGTACACACAACACACACACACACACTTGCCTGAGCATATGTGTGTGCACCACATGCTGTGGGAGCCCAAGTAGGTCAGAAGAAGTGCCAGACCCCCTGGAACTGGAGTTGCAGTTGTGAGCCAACATGTAGGTGCTTGGAACTGAACCCAGCCCTCTGCTACAGTTAAGTGCTCTTAACTGCCAAGCCACCTCTCCAGCTGCCCTTAAAATTGTTTCATTTTAAATTAATTTTTGACACAGAAAAGTTGTAAAAACAGTACAGAACATCCAGGTACTTCTCTCCAGCTTTCTTTAACTGTGTGCTATTATCAAGTCAATGTTGGACCAGCCAACAGCAGGAAATCAACACTGCTATAGCTGCTTGTTGGCCGTTGGCAGTGCTTCTCTCTAAGGTCTGTTTATTGTTGGTTTGGCACCTTATTTAAGGCCTCACATGACATTTAATTTTGTTTTCTCCTTGGCCTCCGCTCTGTTTCTCAGTCTTCCTTTTTCTTTCCATGTATCTCATGGAATTAGGACATGTCACGAGGGGTGTTTGTACATTTGAAATGTACAGATAAACAAAGGCATTAGTGTGTACAGTGTCCAGAACCTGGCATGTAACAACCGCTCAACAGTGACTAGCTCGCTTCCATGGCAGTGTGGCCTCTGTCAGCATCTGCTGCTCTGCTATTTCACGATCACTGCCCATTGTCCTGTGCTCATACTGACCAGTACTCCAGTGGTCACTGGCTGTCCCTTCCAAATATCTGCGGATATTAAGGATATATGCCTTAAGAAGGGATCAGAAAGGGTGGACATGGTGGCATATGCCATAGCATCGAGGAGGCAAAGGCTGGAAGATGGCTGCCAGGTCAAGACCAGCCAGGCAAGACTATGTAGCAAGACCCCAGTTCAGAAAACAACCAAGCAAAACAAGACAGGTGAACTCAATGTAGGGGGCAGAGGGGCAAGCAGCAGATGATTCCTCTGCACTGGGTGTGTCTAAGCTAGCAGTGTCTTGCCTCATAGGGAGTATGTGTAGTGTTAGACCACGTCCCTCTGGCTGAAGGTCTGGACAATACCCCGCTGGACAGGATAGAGAGATAACCCACATAGTTGCGTACTTGAGGCAGGAGTGAGTCCCAACTGACTAGGGCAGAGTTGCTGCAAGAGTAACCTTTAGGAGGAGGGGCGGGCTGGGTGGAGAGAGCCCCCAAGCCTGTGAGAAGCTGGTCCTTCCCGAGCTAGGCAGTCTTGGCCTGCTCTCAGAGTAGGCTTCAGAGCTGAGTCTCTCTCTACTGTCTCAGCCAGCGTGCAGGCAAGCGCAGCAACTATGACTGCTCCTCAGTAGGCCCTTTCTGTGCCAGCACACAACTTTATTTACAGGATGGCTGTTCTTGGCAGCTTTCTCCTCCTCCCCAGACTCTTTTCCTACTTTGGAGTGTTTGGCTCTATTTTTACCCAGAGATGGGATGATTCTCGTGTTTGAAAATAGCTGCCATGGAGAGGATTGTTGTGGCTGCTGCTTTGGCCCCGCCAGGCAGCAGTCGTCCATCCTTCCGTTTTTTGACAGATGTGCCTAGGATGTGGGGTGGAAGTGGGGAGTGGGAGGAATGACAAGTGCCCCTGCGTGACTTGCCGGCAGCCTGTGACATGAAAGCTGCTCTTTTGCATAATTAAATGGGGCTAGTGAAGTTACAGGCACCCTTTAGGGACCTGAGGGTGAGAATCAGGGCCATGAATCTCTGGAGCCATTGAAAGGGGAGGCAGTAAGTAAGGCATGGGAGAGCCTTTGAGCCCTTGACCTGTACTGTCCTGGCTTCCAGGTATGTGAGCTTTCTGGGTTTTTTGTTTGTTTGTTTGTTTGTTTTTTGTTTTTTTGCCTAAGCTAGCTGAAGTGGATGTTTTTGGTCATGACTGAGACCACCAGAGCCCAATCCGTTTCCTAAGTTCTGGGTTGATCCAGCTGTGGGTGCCTCAGATTCCTACCCCAAGATGTCCGAGTGAGGACAGCTTGTGACCTTGTTCCTGGGTCTTGGAAGAGACACGGATGTACTTGCAGTAAAAGCAAAGAACATAAGTGGCAAAAGATAGGAAGCCATGGGGATGCCTTTCTCTCTCTTCAGGCTCCAGGATGAGAAGACCCAACTTCTCACAGGTTTTAGATGATGCATCCTCCGCTCCGCACGATGCTGGCTTTACAGCATGCGGCAAGCGGGAGCGCTCCACAGCTGTGATAGCCGTAGAGGCTTGCATCTGATCTCAGAGGAGAGCCTGTGAACATGCAGCAGGTTGGAGTCCCTGTGGGTGTTCCCTGAAAGGGCAAGGCAGGAAGCTGTGCGAGCAAACCGGGTTCTAGATGCCGGAACACCCGCCAAGAGAAACCACACGCGTCCAGCAGTGCCAGCCAAGAGAGAAGCTATGCAGGGTACAAATGAGACTGGAAGACTTGGTTTCGTCCATGAGCTCTGAAGGCTGGATACAGGTACAGGACGTGATTTTTGCCCCACTTGGGTTGGCCTTGCTTTGGTATTAGGAATGTTTACTCTGTATATCTTGAAAGCATGTTAAGTGACCTTTGGCTTCTACAATTCAGGTAAGAGTTTACCTTGAGTCCCAGAGGACACTCGATTCTGGACTTTTGAACAATGCTGGAACTTAAAACTGGGGAGAGTGAGCACATTTTCATTGTGAAACAGATATGTGGGAAGCTGGGACAGGATATTTCAGAGTAAAGAAGAGTGCTTGCTCGTCACCTTGACAAGGGGCGGCTTCAGGATGGTTAATCTCCATTACCAAGTTAATTGGGTTGAGAAGGGCCTTTGGTGGTTAATAAAACAGATGTTCAATTCATTATGTGTGAGGTATTTCCAGAGGTTACTATATAGGGTGGGGGTGGGGCAGCGGGGGAGGGGGCTGAATGTGGTGGCACCATTTTGGAGTTTGGGATCACAGATAAAATGACAGGAAAATGTAGAAAACCAGCTAGTAGGGCTGGAAAGATGGCTCAGAGGTTAAGAGTACTTATTATTCAATTCCTAGCACCCACACATAGCAGCTCACAACTGCCTATAATTCTAGCTCCAGGTGATCTGACGGCACCTTCTGGTCTCTGTGGGGACCTACACACTGATGTATACAAACACATGCAGCCAACACACATACATATAAATAAAAAAAATAAATCTAGGAAGGAAGCAGGAGGGAGAGAGCGTGGAAGGGAGAGAGAGAGAGAGAGAGAGAGAGAGAGAGAGAGAGAGAGAGAGAGCCACCCACAAAGCATTCCCCTCTGTGTCCTGCTGCATTCTCCCTTACTTTATTTTTTGTGATATATTTTATCAGAGCAATAAAAAAACTATCGAAAGTTATATCCTAGTAAATTTGTATTAGAATAACGTTTCATTGAGCCTAAATCAATAAAATGTATATGGGTTCCAATTCCAAGTCTTGAGAAAGGGTATCACACTGATTTAAATTCCTCCTCTTACACCAGGAAGCTCTGAAGGACCACTGAGCATCAGAAGTGTGCTTTTACTGTGTCTTCCAGGACGGGATGAACTTTCTATGACCTTCCTAGTGCTATGTGGAGCAGTGGATCTTGCCACCAGACAGAAAACTCGGGAAAGTCACCAGATTCAGAAACCCCAGTACTCTCATACCTGAGGACAATAGGCATTTTCATCTACTCCCGACCAGGTTCCTGTCCTGAAACATGTGACCAGGACACGCCATGGAGAGGATTGTGGCAATCAGTCACATAGAGGAAACACCCGAAGCCCCTCCACATGCAGATGAGGCATCCCTAACATCTCAGACCAAGCCAATAGAAAGCATCTGTTTGTAAACCCCAGCCCACCCTAAAATGTATGTGAGACCCTATCCACAGGGAATAAATTGCACAAGCTATTTCATTAAAGACCGTCTGAGAGTGCCCCTCTGATACAGCCGAAACACTCTGGGGAAGAAAATTCTCTCCTAAAGCTTTCATCGTTGAAAGCTGTTTCAGCCTATCGCAGTCGCTTCCTGCTCAGTGGCCCCGACCTTGGCTCCTAGCTGCCATCTAGGCACCACATCCCACTGGCCCTTTACGCCCCCTCAGCCCATAGTGTTCCAAAGTAGCATCCCAAAGCCTGCCAGGACTCTGGAGCAGCAGCAGCTGTGGAAGAGCGATCGACTTCCCCTTCCCTCCAGAGAGCACAACTCTTTGGCCAGTCCAGTACACAGACCTGCAGTGCTAGTGGCAAAGCAAAGGCCCAAGGTCTCATCTGACACTAAAACTGCAGTCTCTGACTCCATGACACCATGAGCTCCCCTGCCTGCTCATTAGATGGTTGCTTGGAACCAGGGGTGCTGTGTGGGACGGACCATAGTAATGTCCTGGGCATAGGTGGTTTCCTGTTCCAGCAGTCCAAGGTTCTCTAGGTGTTTTTCACAATGTCATTTAACAACTTGACAGACTGATTTTGAGTTTAGCTTGTTCTCCCCTGGTTTTTATGTGAAAGTGGGTAGAAAGTTCCACAAGGGCCCAAAGGTTGTTTCTGGCCAGGGACCAGCCCATAACCAGCGAGCTCGGTTGGTAGTTGCAGAATGAACAAGCGCTGTGTTGTTTACAGAAGAAAGATATATGTGAGTTGAATCGATGGTGGTTTAAAACTCCTACAGTGTTTCCTAAGATGTTGCACTAATCACACAGACTGACTTAGTTTCAATCTAGTTATTTGTTCTTGAGTTTTCTTGAGAAAGTGAATGAAAAATCCCGTAGGGGCAGGCATGCTCCCTCCTAAGATCAGTTCCAGCCATCCCTTGTTAGTAATTGGCGATCGATAGGTGATCCTTGAGTGAGCTTGGTGCTATTTGTTGAAGAAGTTAGGTGACAGACTCCCTCCATAGCAGCGAGGAAGGAAAAGGAGGGACACATCTGTTCCCTGGCATCTCACTATTGTATCCTTTCTGTCTACCCTGTCCCATTGGTGTGCACGAGGGAGCTGCTGGTGAAGGGTGGTTAGCTGATGGTTAGCTGTGGACCCTGGTCTCTACCTCAGGAGCTTCTTCAAGCCATCGTTCTCCTGGATTCTAACTTCAAGCTGCCCCTGCTTTGCTTTGGTGTCTATCACATATTTCATGATTCATTTTGAGACCTGGCTCTCAGCATGAACCGTTGCATTACAGTCTGGTACTTGTTCTTCTGCCAGGTGAGGGAGTTGAAATTATTTCTGGAGCTTGCTGGGACAGTACGATGTCAGAAACATAGACAAACACCTTTGTCTCTACACCACATCGAAATGTATTTAACAGTAAATTCACAGGTATATTAGCTTCTTTGGCAGTGATTTGCCAGATTTTCCTGCCCGTCTTGATTGCCCTGACCAAGGAGCACACAGGTTCTGAATTCCAATCTTAGTTCCTGATACTAACATAAATCATATAGTAATACATCTCAGTGTATGTACATATGTTGGTTACAGGCCACAGAGGGTTAGGACCCTGCAGAGTTTCAGAAGTCAGTTAGAAATGCTGATGGGGTCTGCTGGCCTGAAACAGGAAACGCAGATGAAGAGGCTGCTGGATGGGGCAGAGTTAAACACAAAGCCAGGGTGGCATCTTCCATGAGTTTAGCAGTAGACTCTAGGTTACTCTTCATAGTCTCTCTTGGTGATTCGTCGACAGTTTTGACTCCTTTACATAGAGGAATGGATGTCTATCCTCAGTCACCACACTACACCCTATTCCTCATCTTTACTCCTGGCCTAGCACTGAGGCCTTCCAGCCCCTGCAATCCATATGTGGAAACCCCAAACCTTTCACTCCGTATGTGGAACTTTGGTCATGGCTAGACAATGTTCTCATCTCTCCTTCACCTGACGTTTCTCCCACATCTGTAGAGATTCCCGCTAAGGTATTTCTGTCTTTCTAGGAAATAGTGACATGGCACTGGAAGCACATTGGAAGAGTAGGGTCCTGGGAAAGCATCTATAACAAACCACCTGACGCTCGAAAGTCCCTAAAGATGCATAGCTCCTAGTTCAGAGGAACTCGACAGTGACCCCAGATTTACAACAGTGTAAGATTACCAGTGCTGAGTTGTGAAGGTCAACAACCTCTCTAAAACATCTGAGAAGAAAGGCTGCAAGCGTTCTTCACTGTAGAATTGGTGGTGAGCTCTGGGTGCAAGTGAGACTCTCGCTTGGTGTATAATAAGGTGGAAAGAGCACCAGCCTCACCCCCCTCCAATGTGGCGTCTCCTTGGCAGGTTCTTAGCCTCAGAAATAAAAAAAGATTTAGAAACATGTAGAAGGAAATTTGCAGACAGTGTCACTCAAATCTGAAACACACACACACACAGAGAGAGAGAGAGAGAGAGAGAGAGAGAGAGAGAGAGAGAGAGAGAGAGACAAAACAGGTCAGATATTCTTTGTTGCTGTCAAGGAATGTCTTGCCTTTGTTAGAGGTCAAGAGGCAGTCTTTTTTTGTGAGGGAAGTCTGCAAGAGATTGCTTGTGGTGGGGAGTGTCCTCCAGAGAAAGAGCGAGAAACTGTTGGGGAGGTAGGCTTAGGGTTTAGGATAGTGTCTGAAAACCAGATAGGAAAGAGAAAAACGAGGGTTGTAGAGATGGCCCTGTCAGTAAGGGAACTCAAGTTTGCTCTCCAGCAACCACATCAAAAAGTGGAGTGTGGTGGATTGTACCTACAATCCCAGTCCTCAGGAGGTGGGGTCAGTAGCATCTTCTGGGCCAGTGACCTCCAGGTTCAGTGAGAGACGTAAAAGTAGAGAGAGAGAGAGTAGAACATTGGGTGACATCTGGCCTCCACACAGACATACACAGAGGACTTCCAGCACAATTAGCATCTGCTAGAGAAAATACTTCCTTCATACGTAGACTTTTGTTAGGCTTAAGTCAGGGTCTATTCAACCTTCAGCAAGGCCTCATTTCAATACCACACATTTTCGTGGAATATTGACCCAGCTTCTGGCAACCAGATGATCCATGGTGTTATCACCTGCTATCCTGTCAGGTCTGTGGGAAGCCTAACCTCTGGCTCATGCTCTACTAAAGGGAAAGAAAATGGCCATTATTCGAGGAGACACAGACCTCATGTCATCCCAAGAGCCCTAGCTCTGAATGAGACACAAAATGTCTGGGATATCTTGTTTTTGAGATGTAGCCCTGACCGGCTGGAACTCACTGTGTAGATCAGGCTAGCTACAAACACACCTACTGAGCACCAGGATCAAGGCGTGAGTGAGTTGTTATGCCCAGCAAAACCTAAGCTTTTAGACCTTGGTGAGTGAACTAAGGTTTGCTATAAAGTGCCAGTTTTCTCAGCTAAAACATTGTCCTCACAAGGACTGTCACATGACTTCCTAGAGTGAAGAGACACCAACAGACCAGAGTGCTCTGTCCAGCTTGGCAAGCCCATGAATTTATTGGGTTTAATTACAGGGTAAAACTGCACTATCAGCATGTCCCAGTCCCAGCATGGCTGACTCACAAGCCGTGTTCCGCTGTCCCCACCCTCTGTTAACCTTTCACCTTTTGGACGATCAGGTACCACAAGGACCACATGCACCTGGCAGGGAAGAGTTGTGACTAGACTGTCCTGTCAGGATCTACCCTTCCTCCCGGGAGTGTTAGCAGCCTAGTTACCACAGACTTAGCTATCACCTGCACTACTCTGCGCGTGACATTTCCCAGATCGTGTTCTAGGAGCCCTCCCTTAGGTCACCACAGCAGCTCAGGGGAGCAGTCTGTGGGCTTGGCACAAAGCCTTGAGCTACTGTGGGGTGTTAGCATTGAGCAAGGGCAGGGGCAAGAGGCAGAGCTCCCCACTGTCGCCTACAGCAGCCTTCAGAGTTCTCCCAGTCTCTTCGAGGTTTCAGCTTGGGCCTGAGATCTGTGGCTTTGGGTCAGAAAAGGATTTCAGGACTAGTCAGTATGAAGGAGAGTCGGGGGTTTAACAAAGACGCTATAATATAGAAAGAGAGACACAGAAGGCAAACATAGGCGTGTACTGATCTGAGGGGCACCTCACTGCCTTTACGATAGTCATGTATAGGATTCTTGAGCGTTCGAAGCTATCATGTTTAAAGGGTGCCTAATGAACCTATTTCAATGACAGACTGGTTCCTGAGGGCCACTGGACAGGATAGCATTTGATAACACCATGGGTGACCTAAATGCCAGAAACTAGGAGATCTTTATTGTAAGCAAATTCAACAGTCTGGTTGATATTCCCAGAAAATGTCTGGTAGAAGAAGGAGGCTCTACTGAAGGTTGAATAGACCCAGACCTTAAGCCTAATGAAGGTATGCACATGAAGGAAGTATTCTCTCTAGCAGATGCTAATTGTGCTGAAATTCCTGTTTCTTACACAGCAAAATGCTTCACCAAGACTTGGATGAGGCGTTTCTTTTCCTTCTCAAGCCCTCTAACTTTTCCTGTCCCCCTGTCTTGCCTCAGTGGGAGTAGAGCTCATGGACCCCAGTTCACAGCTTTCAGCTCTACCAAGGCTCCTTGATGTCAAAAGATGATGGAACCAAAGGGAATTGAGGGATGGGTGGCTCAGAGGCCCCATGTTCTGCTCCTAGCATCCACTACTGCCTCCGACTCTCAGTCCTGCTCTCTCTCTCTCTCTCTCTCTCTCTCTCTCTCTCTCTCTCACACACACACACACACACTTAAAAATAAAAAAATTATTTTTTTAAAAAAATACATCTTTGCAGTCCATTTCTTACACCCTGTATTGTAACCACTCAGCAGATTTACCTGATGCTATCTACTCTAGAAGGCCCTGCCGCAAAGGTGTCTGCAGGTCTCTTCCGATGTCTTCCTCAAACGTCACTTCATTATCATCGTCATCACTCTACGTGCATGATGCCTGTCTTGGGGAAGGCATGTTTGTGGAGATCATAGGACAGCTTTGTGGGGGTCAGTGCTCTCCTCCCACCTCTACAAGGATCCTAGGGATTGAACTCAGGTCTCTGAGTGTGCCTTACACGCCGAGCCATCTTGCCCACTCTGCAGCTTTCTAACTCGAAAGTACAACTTTTAACTTTTCCTGGTGTGTATGTGTGTATGTGTGTGGGGGCAGAGGCATGCAGGTGTGTGTGCTCAACATCAGATGGGTCATGAACAAGTCTTTACTACATGTGACCCCTCTCCTGGGTGAATTAGTGACTTTCTGATTAGGTGAGAGAGTGCACAAGCCATGTGGATTCTTACTGGCTTGGCCTTGTGATTCAAAACCAAACAAACAAAAAATTGTGATGTGAAGATCACTTGAGCCTGTGAGTTTGAGACCAGCTTGGGCATCATAGAGATGCCTGGTGCCAGATTATACCCACAAAACCCAAAGTATTGATTTTACGTTGACAATTCTCCCTATGCAGGAAAATCCCTGATAACTTGTGTAACACACAGCCTAACTCTGTAAGTCTGTGATGTATGAGCTGACTTCCTTCAAAAGCTATGTGCAAAGAGGGCAGAGAGTAACTTCAAAGATTTACGACTTTGTTTTTATGTTTATGGATGTTTTGCCAACATGTATATATGTGTACTGTGTGCATGCCTGGTGTCTCCAAAGGCCAGAAGAGGATGTCAGATCCTGTCGTGCCCCACTCAACCAGCAAAGAAGACGCTAACAACCAGATCCTTCTCAACAGCCTTTATTGTAGAAGCGCTTCATCATTCTTCCAGGGAACCCTGAGTGCCCAGGGCGAGCTGCTTATATACCCTCAGCCCTGGGTGGGGAAAGTGCGTGGAGGTACTCGATTGGTCAGAATTGCAGTGCCTCATTAGCATACCCCGCTCAGGAGGGGTTGGCACCAAAACTGAGTTGGCCCAAGGGTGATCGCATGCGCAGTGCACTTGTTTTCCAGTAGATCATACCAGAAGCTGGCACCATCTTGACCAGCCGAGTCGGGTCAGCGGCCTACAAGATCCCATGGGACTGGAATTGTCAGTTGTGAGCTGCTCCGTGTGGGTACTGGGAACTGAACCTGTATCCTCTACAGAAGCAAGGGTAACTTTACAGTGGGTATTTGACAGACACCTACCTCCTTGATAAGATGACCAAGGACAGTGTGGTGGCGTGTACCTCAAGCCTAGCGCTAGGGAGACGGGAACTTCAGAGGCAGGCAGATCTGAGTTTGAGGTTTCACGACAGTCAGAGTTATACAGAGAAACCCTATCTTGTGTGTGTGTGTGTGTGAGAGAGAGAGAGAGAGAGAGAGACAGAGAGAGGAAATGAAGTTGATATGTAAATGAGTCATAGTGCTACCTAACCTCTGACCTCCTCCCCGCCCCCGCCCTGGCTCACTCCCTCTGTCCATGCCCAATCTCCCTTTCCAGGACACAAGAACATAGAGATGCTGCCAGGCTCCTCTGGCAAGGAAGGAGGGAAGGAGGGAAGAAAGAAAGAAAAAGAAGAGAGAGAAGTGAGCCTCTGTCAGTGTGATGAAAAGACTTTGTTCCAGTGGTTTTCTTCCTTATGGTCCCAGACCTAGTTCTATTGCGTGAAAACTTTGGGCAAATCTCATTTGAAGACTAATCTTAAATTACCTAGCTAGAACTCATCAAAACTATCAAGGTCATAAAAAATGATTCATATATGTATGTATATATGTATACATGTATAAGTATGTATGTATATACAAATACTGATAAATAAAGTGTTTTGGGGAAAAAATGAGAAAATGGAGACACTGTCATATCCAAGTGAAGCTAAAGGAGACTTGGCACTATCATGATATTGCATCCTAGGTTAAATCCTGGAACAGAAAAAGGTTAGATACACACCAGGCACTGCAATGGAATGTGGACTTTAGTTTATAATAAAAATGTCCCAGTGTGAAGAGTGGAGGAGAGGTCAAGAGTTCTGAAAGGCATTAAAAACCCTATGACAGAGGCTGGGAGATGGCTCAGAAGTTAACAGCCCTTTTCTCGCCAGCAGAGGACCTGGGTTTAGTTCCCAGTGCTCACATGATGGCTCACAACTGTTTATAACGCCAGTTTCAGGGGTAAGGGGCATGCACAAACACTCATGCAGACACTCCCACCAACACATAAAATAAAACAAACTTTAAAAAAAAACAATAATAAAGAAGTGAAACCTGTGGCAGAGAGGAAGACTGGAAACCTCCCTCGGAGGAAGTGTGGTTGAAATCAAGTGAGTCACGAATGTCACCCAACCTCTGACATTTCCCCCAGCCCTGGGCCTCTATCCACGTTTGCACGCCCAATCCACCTTTCTAGGATACAAGAACATGTGGCAGGCTCCTCTAGACTTTGGTGTTCACAGTAAACATCACACTGTTCCTTTAGTTAGGATAACTGTCCTACAACTATGACAAAGAGGAACCTGTATATAGGACATGGGAGATTTGTATTGTTTTCATTTTTATTTATTAAATTAATTAATTTATTTACATTCCAATGTTGCCTCCCTTCCCTGTCCCCCTTCCCCCTCCCCTTTGCCTCTGAGAGGGTGCTCCTCAACACCCCCCATGCATCCATCCACTCATTCACACCTGACCTCCCCCACCCTCCTGGGAAGGACCTTCCCTGGAGCATCAAGTCTCTACAGGATTGGGAGCATCCTCTCCCACTAAGACCAGACAAGGCCATCCTCTGCTACGTGTGCTGTGGGCCATGGACCAGCCTGTGTGTGCTCTTTGGTTGGTGGCTTAGTCTCTGGGAGCTCTGAGGAGTCCGGTTAGTTTATATTGTTGGTCTTCTTCCTATGGGATTTGCAATCCCCTTCAGTCCTTCTCCTAACTCTTCAATAGGGGGTCCCCAACCTCAGTCCAATGGTCCAATGATTGGCTGTATGTATCTGCGTTTGTCTTAGTCAGCAGTTGGTAGAGACGCTCAGAGGACAGTCATTCTAGCCTCCTGTCTGCAAGTACAACATAACATTGAGTAATAGTGTCAGGGTTTGGTGCCCGCCCATGGGATGGTCTTTCCTTCAGTCTTTGCTCCATTTTTGTCTCTGTATTTCCTTTAGACAGGAACAATTCTGAGTCAAAATTTTTGAAAAAGGTGCAGGATCAGGTATAGGGGGCAGGGAGACAGGAGAGAAGCCCAGAGGGCCAGGAGAATGAATGGAAATATGCAGCTAGGGGGGCAGAGAAGAGAGGGAAGAGAGGGGGGAACCTCTAGAAAGTCTCAGAGACCTGGGATGAGAGAAGCTCCCAGGACTCAATGGGCAATGACCCAAGCCAAAATGCCCAACAGTAGGGAGATGGAATCTCAAGAGACCACTTCCAGTAGATAGACAGGGTCCCCAGTGGAGACATGAGGCCACCCACCCATCTTCAAAGTTTTTGACCCAGAGTTATATTGTTTTTATAATAACTCAAGACTATTTTATAAAAACGGTTTGGAGAGATGGCCCCGCAGTTAAGAGTACTGGCTGTGCTTACAGGAGACAGATTCTCAGCACCCATGAAGGGAGAGTCACAGCTGCCTACTCCAGTTCTAGGGGAGCTGGTACCCTCTTCTGGCCACCTCAGGTAACTGCACTCATGTGTGCGTACACATACATACATACATTAAAAAAGAAAAAACAAATAAATTAGAGTACATGGTTGTAGCGACATGGTGTACAACCCTGATTTTAATTCCACATTGCCATGTGGTCTTCATTCTGTTTTGTCACATGACTCCACCTAAGCTTCCTTCCTACTGTATAAGGACAGGAGGTGTGCAAAGCCACTAATAGTACTGGCCTGTACCTAGGCACTTCCTGTGTGCCAGACACTGTTCAAAACACTTCCCCCAAACAACTTGTTTAATTCTCCCAACCCCGTGAGGAAGAGCGTTGATTCCTATGTGTGAGACCCCTGTTTCATCATGATTCTTTCTCTTTGTGGTCCAAGCTGGTCTCACACCCACAGCATGGCTAAGTATGACCTGCCTCGACCTCCCAAATGCTGGGAGGACAGGCTTGGCTTCCATGGTGATTGAATAAAAATTGTTCATGCGTTTGAACACGTGAATCCCAGTTGGTAGAACTGTTTAGGAAGGATTAAGAACTATGGTCTTGTTAGAGGTGAGTTGCAGGGGCAGGCTTTGAGGTCCCAGAAGCCTCCCTCCGCTCCCAGGGCGCTTTATGCTTGAGCATCGAGATCCTCGATCTGCACTCTGCACTCGCAGCTGCTGCTTCAGCTCCCTTCCTTCTCGGGCAGCAAGCTCAGTTAAACTCTCTCTTTTATAAGTTGCCTCAGTGATGTTTTATCACAGCAATAGAAAAGAAGCTCTATGGTCACTACATCCAGCTTTCTTTCTTTTTCTTTTTTAAATCAGGGTTAAGACAGTATCTCACCCTATTTCATCCTGGAACTCACTGTGTAGCCCCTGATCAATGACCTTGAACTTGCAGTGAACCTCCTGCCTCAGCCTCCTATGCACTGGGATTACAGGCATAATCCATAATGCCTGACTCAGGTAATTACTGGAAGGGTGTCTCCTGAGTGTGGAAGTCTCACAGCCTGGTCTGAATCCCACTGCTGTCACCACTGGTTGAGTGACAAGTACAGTCAGTCCCTCTCTGGACGTTACTACTGGTCTGTGGACAGGATGCTACCCACCAAAGAGAGAACAGAGCAGAAAGCATACAGGTGGTATGTTTACCTCTGGTTTATTTTTTTATATACTGGTCATTCTTAAATATCCTCAAAACAAGCTCCGGGACTGAGAACCCTGCTACAGAGAGTCTGCTCGTGCCCCTTCCATGCCTGGCTGTTCCCCCCTCCTCTCTCTCACTGAGATTTGTTTAGGGGTCAGAGGTGGCAGAATAGGTCAAGGAGGGAGTTACCCCAGCAGCCCCGGGTGTGAGATGGTCCTGGAGACCCAAAGCTAATTGCTAACTTGCCACCTGGTCAGTTGGAGAGCAGGGCCAACTTAGCTCTGCTGCCGGAGGTAGAAAGGTACAGGTGTGTGGAGGTGACAGGCCAGTAAAGTCCTTGCTGTGAAGAGTTAGGACGTGAGTTTACTTTTACATACCAGCACAGGAGTGAGAGCCAAAGCAAGCCTAGAATTCCACAGCCAGAGATGGAGACAGGGATATCCCTGGGGCTTGCTGGCCAGCTCCTAACCAAATTGGTGAACTCCAGCATCAGAGAGATGCTATTTTTGTTCTTCATTTGTTTCTTTGTTTTTTGTTTTTTCCTTTCTTTCTTTCTTTCTTTCTTTCTTTCTTTTTTTAATGTCCATGGAGATTAGACTGGTAGACTTGTATTCATACCCCTGGTCACCTTTATAGACCTTACCTGTCAAATAGGGACACTGTCTAAGAACTACAAGAGCTAGTTAGTTCCTGGGACAGTACCTAGCAGGAGACCTGGCATGTACCGTTCACTTGAATCTTGGATGCCTGATGTACGTTGTAACTGCTTGGTCCCCAATCGATAAAATGATGGTTATGTGTCAGTGTCTTGTCCCTGGTTCAGGTGAGGTGCCAGGGAGAAGAACTACACCTCCAACCTCCCTGGAGAGCACAGTCATCATGACTGCTCTAGACTTTGATATTTTTATCCCTGTGTTCTCTGACTCTTAGGTCAAGGGCCTAAGTTTAATCTTAGGTCCATTCCTTAGAACTATGTATCTTGGCAGCTGGCCTCTACCCCTTCCTAATTTCCTTGGATACCACAGATCAAGGATAACTCACCAGCTTCCCTGCTGATTAGGCCCCATCCAGGCCACTCCTCAAGGCAGCTTCAGGGCTAGGCCTGCCTTCTTCCCATCATAAACTTGCCCCAGTCACCCCTCTTAGAAGCCTTCACTGACAAAGTGGTTCTGTCCAGTTTAAAACCTTCACTTTGGGGGGGTTTCCCTAGATAAGCATGTGAGCCATGTTCTGTAGTTCATAAGTAGGAAAAGACTTGTGAGGTGGTCTAAATAGCAAATGTGAACTATCAGAGACCACTCAAGTTGGCCCTAACTCTCTGGGAGCACAGATGCTATTCTTGAAGACCAAGGCAACTCCTAGAATCTCCTTGATGTTCCTTGATTGTTGGGAGCCGACTTTAGTAGAAAGCGGCTAGATCAACTTTGCAGCCATCTGGAACCATGTACCCTGATGAAAGACTTGGTTGTCAAAAGCCTATAACAGCTGAAGCACACTCTGATAAATATATTGTTTATCCCACATAGCTTGTTTTGCTGTTTAGTGACCTCAGCTGTATGGTGCACGTGGTAAAGTGTTTTCACCTGTGTTCTCCTGCTTGTGTATATAAATACCTCAGAATTCCCTTCAGAAAAAGAGACTTGATCACACTCTGTCTTGTCTCCGTTCTTCGAGTCTCCTGCCCCTGCAGTCCCACTCTCTCTCTTGACCACAGCGTTGAGGCAAAGCGTTGAGGTGGAGTAAAGGCCACAACACTTGATGTTGAACAAACACCAAGGCTGGGGCTACCAGGGGAGAAATCTCAGCAGAACTCCTCTCTTGAAGGGCAAGGTTTCTACTTTTGTCAGGAGACAGCAGTAACTGAGGCCCATTACTGGAGAGTTGCTCTAACCTATGTCCTGAGGGGACAGGACAGGCATCTGGCAATCTCAGGTTCCCTGGCCTTGTTCCATCCCTGGGGAAAGTAGACAAGGCACAGAATGTCAGCCTGGCAGAGAGAAGAAAACTGAATCAAGAAGTCTCCATGTGCTTTCCTGAAACTCTGACGAAAATGAGTCATAAGGAGAAAGCAGAAAACCAATGAGATGCAGGATCTCTGCTATGCCACAAAGCAGGGAGAGCGGCAGGCTCTGGTGGGCACAAGGTGTGCTGTGCAGGGTTCCTGCTTGAGAAAACGATTTACACCCACCACACATCCAGTCCGGCCAGGCTGAGAAGCGAAACACAGCTGTGCAGGGCAGTCAAGACCCTGCAGGAACTGTTTGGTACAGGTGCCCAAGACAACTGACAGCTACAAGAAGACAGGCCTGGAGAAGACAGGCATACTTGGAGGCTGTCAGCTCAAATAAGACACCATTAACATGGACAACAAGAAATATTTGATGGCTCAGCCTTTCTGTGCTGATGGCTCAGCCCCTTCATGCTCCAGTGGCTTTCCCATCTCATTTTCTCTGCATCTCAGTGGGACAAGGCAAGGCTGGTGTGATGCTTGATCTCAGTTGTCAACTTGAAGACATCGAGAACCATCCATTGAGGTGGGCACGCCTAAAGAAGATTGCTTTGATTCAGTTTGTTGAGTTGGGAAGATCTGTGTGGGTCCCACTGTTCCTGGGATGGGACCTGGGACTATATTGAAAGGAAAAATGAGGGGTTGGAGAGATGGCTCAGTGGTTAGAAATGCTTGCTGCTCTTTCACAGGACCTGGGTTCAGTTCCCAGAACCCACCCACATCTAGAATTCCAGTTCTAGGGGACCCAAGGACCTCTTCTGGTTTTCTCGGGTGCCATGCATAAGTGTGGTACATAGACAATCATGCAAGGAATACACTCATAAAATAAAATTAAATAAAAAATGAGGACGTGAGCCGAGCACAAGCCTTTGTTCTGCTCTACTTCGTGACCGAGAGTGTGCTGTGACCAGCCGCCTCAGGCTCCTGGCGCCCTGTCTCCCCACCGTGATGGATTGTAGCCTCAGACTGGGAGCCAAACCTTTCACCATAAGTTGCTCTCGTCTGTCTTCCTTCCCTCCTCTCTTTTCAGATTACTTTATGTGTTTGAGTGCTTTGCCTTTGTGGTGTGCATGGAGTACCCAAAAAGACCAGAAGAGAGTGTGAGAACCCCCTGGAACTGGAGTTAGAGACAGTTGTGGGCCTCCCCATGTGGGTGTTGGGAGCCAAACCAGGGTACTCTGGAAGAGCAGCCGGTGCTCTTAATGTTGAGCCATGTCTTGGGCCCTGCTTTAAGTTCCTTCTGTCAAGAAGTTTCTCACAGCAACAGGAAAAGTAGCTGAAGCATGTTTATATTTGTTTGATGTGTGAGGAACCTGGGGCCCAGAGACATCATTACCTAACTTGCTTAGATGTAGGACTAAGAGGTAGTTCATTGGCAGAGGAAGGTGGATCTCTGTGAATTCAAGACCAGCCTGGTCTACATAGGAGTTCTAGAACAGCCAGGACCATGTAGAGAGGTTCTGCCTAAAAGCAGCAGCAACAGCAACAATAAGAGGAGGGAGAGAAGGAGGAGGAGGAGGGAGAGGAGGAGGAGGATGGCGGCCGCAGCAATGCCGATTCTCACATTCAGTGTGTTGTCCCGACCTTTATTCCAACTCGAGATGGGGGTGCAAGGTGAGAGTGCAAGGAGGATTGCAAGTTTGAGGCCAGCCTGGGGTATATAGTTTGACTCTATCTCTAAAGTTTTTTCCCTTTGTAAATCCTATGCACTCGGGCAGCCATCTTCCAGTTAACTCACCAAAATGACAAACACAAACGGAAAGAGGAGAGGCACCCGGTATATGTTCTCTAGGCCTTTTAGGAGACATGGAGTTGCTCCTTTGGCCTCATACATGCGAATCTACAGGAAGGGTGATATTGTAGACTTCAAGGGAATGGGTGCTGTTCAAAGAGGAATGCCCCATAAGTGTTACCTCGGCAAAACCGGAAGTCTACAACGTCACCCAGCATGCCGTGGGCATCACTGTAAACATGCAAGTTAAGGGCGAGATTCTGGCCAAGAGGATCAGTGTGCGGACCAAGCACATCAAGCCCTCGAAGAGCAGAAACAGCTTCCTGAAGCGGGTGAAGGAGAGCGATCAGAAGAAGAAACAAGCCTGAGCTGCTGGAGCCCATTCCCTAGGAATCCACAGCGTACCGTACAAAAAAGAAATAAAGGACCTGCACTGCAGAGTGTTTTCCTTAGGTTGAAAAAAAAAAAATCCGTGCACTCTTTTACCTTAAGAGTACATGCATCTTCTGTGCAAATTGCCAGACCTGGACTCTGCCCCGGCCTGTCACAGAGGAAAAGGCTCTATGAGGAGGCAGGACCACCAGCAGCTGCAGTCAGTGTGACGAGCCTGCCTCTGACTGACAACTGAATCCAGGACTTTCCCCACAATACCAACTGGTTGCCTTCCCTCTCACCACATCTGGAAAAAATGATTCAGGTGGCAGTGGGCTAGCCATGTGAGCCTGTGTGCTGAAGCACTTCAAAGTGGGAGCGAGTGCTTCGGCTTCCCCCAGATTCTGTTAGGTAAAGGTCATGGTGTTTGTGAAAATATGTGTGTACACTGGTTGGCTCATGGGAAAGGGTTTCAAAGGCTATGTCTGAGATAAGGTTGGCTTTAGCGGCTGCTTTACAGAAGCCTGGTCGCATCCCTGGCCCTCACTGGATGAGTGGATCTGAAAAATCTGGTCCTTCCCTTCCTATCTGGGTTGCTGAGCTCTGCCTCTGACTGACTGTCACTTTTCTCATTTACCTGAGGTTACTTGCTCTAAAGCAGTTCTCCACCCACACAAGGAGGGCGAGAACAAAGAAAGGTCGGGCCCACGACAGTTTCAGGTCTCTTTCTCTGTAATAGCAGTTTTTTGTTGTTGTTGTTTTTTTTTTTTCTGGCCACATGAGGACGTTTCCGGACCTGTCTCCACAGAGAATGCCACATCTTTCTCTCAGTCTCTTCTGAGGCGGACAACAGCACTCAGCACTCGTGTTTTGGTTTCAATCTCAGCCCAGTGTGGAGGTCAGTAAAGCCTCTCCAAACAGGAACGGAAAGTCCTACTATGCTGCTTCCCGCCCATTTTAGTCCAGCAAGTGATATGGAGAGCAGCACTCATAGCTGGCCAGGTGCTAGGCTAATGCCTATTTGCCTTCTGCCTTTCCTGTGTGATTAGGATGTCTACAAGCACAAAGAACCAGTTCACGTGGAAGGCTGCAGTTCATTTTGAGGCAGAGCTTACCAAGGCTACACGGGCAGGATGCTCCTGGCTGCTCAGTTAACCCGTGGATATGGAAACGAGGGTTTCTCTCCGAATAGCAGCTCCCAGAAGCCAGCCTTATCTAAGGGACTGCCCTGAAGCCCTTTCCTGTGAGCAGTTCATCATGGGCTCATGTTGGAGTGTGTCAGATAGAACTCAAAGCCAGATGTGAGGCAAGTAACCACACTGTTCTCAAGGAAGCCCAGAAAGAAAAGGTTCTGGACAGATATAGCCATAGTATAAATAGAACAGATGCCAACCCTATAGAAGAACTACAGACAGCTGTGGAAAGCTGGACTGGAAGAGGCACTCTTTCCTGGTGAAGAGCATACCACTATCCAGTACCAAACAGCCCTGAAAACATACATACAAGTAACATTACATGGAATAAACAGGTTATATTTAGGAATATATATGTATGTATATACATATATATGCATTAATAACAGTTAATGAAAAAAGAGGCCAAGAATTTGAGGAAGAGCAGGACTGTTGTATATGTGAGGATTTGGAGGGAGGAAAGGGAAGGGGGAGGGGTGTAATTATAATCAAAAAAAAAAAAAAAAAAAAAAACCCAAACCAAAAGGCAGATATTTTACCAAGTAAAAACTAGTGCTAGAGAAACGTCTTAGCAGATCAGAGTACTTAACTGTTCTTGCAGAGGACCCACGAGCTCCTCCCAACACATCAGGTGGCTGTATTTTATAACTCTAGTTCTAGGGAACCTAGTGCCTCTGGTAATAGCCATGGTCACCTACGCTCATCTGTGCGTGCCCATACAGACGCAGAAGTAAAAACAGAAAATAAATCTTTAAAATATTAGAAACTAGTAATGTAGTTGTTGAGATAACTACACATGGTCTTATTTGTGCTTTCTAGCCATATAGAGTTTTTGCATCCAGACATTAACATACATTAGGAAAAAACTGGCAGAATATGTATTAAGTTGCATGTATGCATTAATGCAGAGTGGACTTGGAATGTTTTTCATTTGCTTCTTTTTTGTTTCTTTGCATATTCTAACTTTCCTTTTTTTCACAGAATAGATGTAATAGTTTCATTTTTTTTTTTTTAAAAAATCACTAAAGAGGTATATTTTAATTTAAAAGCTATGATATAGGGGAAGTTCTGATGCTAAGGTCCTGTTCCCCAATTGGTTCTTGATCAGACAGTAAAGAAGCCATGGGCAAAATGCTGGTTTGAAAGTATAGACAGGACTTTTGGGTCCTTGGAGAAAAAAGGGAGATGCAAGGAAGGGAGAGGGAGTTCGCCATGCTTTGGAGACAGGAGAACCTGGCAACCATGTGAGGTCTTGGGAGGAGCCGTGGGCAGTGGCTGCTCCTACAGGCAGGTAGTCAGAGATGTTTAGCAAGTGTGGAGAGCTTTTGGGACTGTTTGGCAGGAATCTGACATTGGCTAAGGATAAGGAAATGGGCTTTAGGTAGGAATCTGACATTGGAATCATGAAAAGTAAGTAAGTTCAGGCAGGAATCTAATTTTAGGCTAAAACAGAGAAGTAATTTCAGCCAGGAATCTGAGTCTTAGGCTAGAACAAAAGAAGTAGGCCTCAGGCATGAACATGACTGTGGGCTAGGATAGGGAAGTAGGCTCAGATATTTTTGTCATCCTGGTGAGCCCTTAGAAACAGTGATCATGAGAGTGATCACAGGCCTTTGTTTATTGCCTTGTTTGTCCCTTGACTATTTGTAGCTATTGTATTGCTGGTTCCTCAACTTAGAACTGACCTAAATACTTGCATGTAATTAAAATGGTTTAAAAGAAAATTGGGAAAAAATAAACCTGCCTTCAGCCTCAGAACTGGCTGGGGTCATGCTGTAACATTGTCTAATCGTCTCTTTTCTTTTAATCCTCACTCTTGCGCTGGAGAACCTGTTGACTGACTGAGCTGACTTAGTCAGATGGCGCCTCAATGTTGGAGCTTCAGTAAGAGGGACACAGTGAAGGACACCTTGGGAATTGGAAGTGTGCACAAAGGAAAGTAAAGAAGATTTCGGCCAGTGGTAAGTAGACCTTGTAGAAGGACGAGGTAATGGTAAAGTGTGTTTTGTGTATGTGTTTAGAGTTATGCTAAAATCTAGAGAATCGAAGGTAATTCTCATAGGTGCTTTTAGTCTTTGGACCCTGACTGGGGATAGTGTACACCCTAGACATGGGTTTCAGAAAAGCAGTCCTCCCCTACTATCTGGGGATGCTTTGGAGAAAGATGGAAAATGAACTTAAGCTGTCTCAGAGCTCTCCTAGGAACAAGCGAAGGTCAGGAGATGTCCTGCCTCCTCTCTGGCTCCTACTGGAGAAATGCTTAGTTCAGGATCCCTTCTGTAGGATATCTGGGTCCCTTTGGTGGGACATCTAGCCCTCTTCCTTCTCTGTCTATTGTCTGTCCTTGGTGCACCAATCTGTCCATGTTTGTCAGTTTTTGTCTGTGTTTTTGTTTCATTGCTTGAATGTTGTTCCATGTTTCATGTTTAAAGGAAAAATGGTTAAAACTTTATCTGCTGGTTGTTCAGCCCTTGCTTCAGTTTTTAACTAGTATAAAAAAAAAAGAAAAAGAAAAAAAAAAAGCAGTTTCACTTGGCCTTTGGAGCCCTGCACCTGTGGTTAGGAGTCTAGCACAGCTGGAGAAGCCCTGCCATGGTCTCATTGATGTAAAAGCTGCTCTTAAAGGGGCCAGCAGTTTTTTGGCTTTTGTGGTAAGGAGCTGACGTTGTTTCTCCTAGAAAAATCTGTGACTATGATTATTGGGGTCAGCAGGTGATAAGGTGCTTCTCTTAAAATTACAGCTAGAAAAAGTACAAATTTTGTCCAATTTAAATAAGTAAATGTGTGCAGCCACTTCATTTTTTGTTTTGACGGGTTTTAATAGTATAAATATGTTCTACATGTCTTGGTTATAGATTATTGGCTTATAAGTTATTGAGTACAATTAAACGTTTATAACATTAGTAACAGAAAGTTGGTTTAAAACTGTGACTCAGGGTTGGAGTCATTCTAAACAGCAACACGTGGGATGAGCCAACCCAGAGAAACAGGTCTCTAAAGTCACGTCTAAACTAGGTAATATTTTATGTATTATAACGATTTATAAAAGATTTAGGGCAGTGTCTCTTTGAGGTATTGGAGGCTGCACTGTTTTGTGTTTGTATGCAGGAACTGGCAGCCAAGCTTTGTAGCATGGGGGTGATTCAGCTGGTGTTTTTAGAGACTGAGTTGTTCCTTGGAGGTTGAGTTTTGCTTTCCAAAGTTATGGTTGTGCTCTGGTGTTAAAAAGGAAACTTGAAGATTGTGGTTGAATTACCAGTGTTCCATTGGCTGCAATTTGCAGTTAGATCACAGGCTTGGGATTTTAACTCACATATATTTGTAATTAAGAAATTCGGCAGGTGGAGATTGTTGCATGCTTTGTGAAGGGATGATGAGGATATGGAACTTGTGGAGGCATGGCAGCCTGGCTTGCCTACTCCAGCTGCCATTCCAGGAAATGCACATAGAATTATCATAGATTTGGAGGATTGATTTATACTGTTCCTTTACATTCTGGCAACTGTGGGAGGTTTGCATTTAGTGAGTTTGCTTGTAATTCTGGAGAATCCATGAAAAAAATCCATGGAAAGTTTTGCCTCAAGAAGTGGCTAATAGCCTTACATTATGTAAGAAATTTTGTTGCTGCTTCAGTACAAGAAGTTAGGAGTTTGAATCTTTCAGTGTATATTATTCATTATATGGATATTTTGTTAGATGATCCCTCTGAGGGAGTTTTTCTGCAAGCCTTTGCTCTCATACAACAAGCCTTAAAACTTGGGGGGAGTGCTTCTTGCTCCAGAAAAGATTCAAAGGCAATATCTTTTCAATATTTGGGACCTCAGTTATATCCTAAACAGATTGTGGCACAGAAAATTCCAATAAGAAAAGATAGTTAGGGATGGAGAGGTGGCTCAGCAGTTAAAAGCACTAACTGCTGTTTTGGAGGCCTTGAGTTCAATTCACAGCAACCACATGGTGGCTCACAACCATCTGTAATGGGATCTAGTGCTGTCTTCTAGCTTGCAGGTGTACATGCAAAAAAAGTAAAAGATAATTTAATGATTTTCAAAAGTAGTTAGGAGATAGTAATTGGCTAAGATCTCATCTTAAGCTTACTACAGGAGAACTTAAACCTCTGTTTGATACCCTCAAGGGAGATGTAAATCCTAATTAACTGATGAGGAACAGATAGCTTTCCTTTCTTTGGAGGAAGTTGTTAGCCAGCAGCAGATACATTGTATAGACTATGATCAATTGTTGGCTGCATCCTTGCTACTGAAAGATATTAAAAACTTATGAAAAATATAGAAAGTTTTTATGACCCCCTAGACCTGAGAAAGTGGAACTGAATGTAAGATTTCAGGCCTTCACTGCCCTGGGATACATTCTGGGAGGAGTACATTATCCCTGAGTCAGAGGACACTTGCTGAATTAACATTCCTCAAGCCTCAGGGAAGAGAACCCACCTGTGGGTGGGGAAGGCCCAAAGCAGGAAGACACATTCCTGACCACAGAGAAAGATGAAAGTCATCTGGGTAGTCCCAAGAACTGGCTGACCACAAGATGAATGGTTAGGCGAGGTTACATCCTTACAAAAGATAAATGTATAAGATGTTTTCCCCATGACCCTGACTAAATTTGGGTTGGGACTTTTTAAGACTTTCTGCTGTTTTTATGTTGTGTTTCCTTGGTAACCTCCTCCTCCCCCCCCTTGGTTTGTGGTTTTCTTCTATATAAGCCCTCCACTCCCAGCCGTTCTTTGTCAATTCCTCTGCCCCTGCGTGGGATATTAATTGACTATCAGTCGACTGATCCTGAAATATATCTCATGCTGTTGCATCAAGAATGGTGTTTTGTGAGTTATTGGGGTGGCCTCGAATTTCTGAGGCTTGAGGGAGGTCCTCCCTTCATTTGGGGTGGGGGAAGGGGTGTCTTACACTACAACTCATGGGCCCACAGCAGTCCTTTGGCAAAAGGGACCATTAATGTGGATTCATCTTTCTTCATCTCCAAGTAAAATTTTAACAACTTATTATGAAGCTGTAGCTTTGTTAATACAGAATTATAGACTAGAATCAAGAAAATATTTTGGGAAAGAACCTGATGAAATATTTATTCCATATTCCAAACAGCAGTTAAATTGGTTTTTGTAGAATACTGATATTTGGCCTATTGCATGTGCAAACTTTTCAGGCAAATCTGATAATCATTATCCAAAAGACAAGTTGTTACAGTTATTCTCTATACACGCTTTTGTATTTCCTATGAATTTACACATGCAGCCCATAGAAAATGTGCTTACTGTATTTACAGATGGCTCATCTAATGTAAAGGCAGCATATGTGTTTGGATTGCATGTTCATTCTCTTGAGTTTCCCCCTGCTTCAACACAAATAATTGAACTATGTGCTGTAGCTGCAATTTTTGAAATGCTGAAAAACCAAGCTTTTAATTTGTATACTGATAGCCAACATATAGCTCATAGTTTACAATTACTTGAAACTGTTCCTTTTTAGATACTGCTAATTCTCAAATTTTGCAATTACTTATGCAAATACAACTCAATTTAAGAGAACATACAGTCCTTAACTTTGTAGGACATTTAAGAGCTCATACTGGACTACCCGGACCCCTTAGTGAGGGCAGTGCCACAGCAGATTTATACAAATCTATAACCAGGAAGGTTATAGGCCTTACACAGGAATAGTTAGCCAAACAATCTCATTCTTTACAACAAAATAGTGATAGCTTGAGACAACAATTTGGTATTTCTTGAGAATGTGCATGTCAAATTGTAAAGACTTGTCCTGAATGTCCTCAGTTTCTTCCTGTAACACATAATAGTGTTAATCCTCGAGGACTTATATCTAATCAATTATGGCAAATGGATGTTACTCATTTCTGATTTTGGAAAATTAAAATATGTACATGTGACTATTGACACCTTTTCAGGCTTTCTAGTTGCAACTGCTTTAACAGGAGAAGCAACTAAAACTGTAATTAGTCATTGCCTACATTGCTTTTTTATGCTGGCTGTTCCAAATCAGATTAAACAAATAATGGAACTGGCTATTACAGTCAAGCATTTGAGATGCTTTGTCAACAACTTAATATTACTCATATTACTGGGATTCCTTATAATCAAGGACAAGGTATTAAGAAACAGGTATTGTGGAACTTTAAAACAATATCTTCATAAAAGAAAAAAGGGGGGAGTTATATACCCGTAAACACTAATTTATTTAAATCATGTTCTTTTATTTTAAAAATTTAAAATTTGGATGCCAAGGAACTCTCTGAGTGTCTATGGCATCCTACAACTAGGCATACTTATGCCTAAGTGAAATGATAGGATCCATTTGGCATGATCCAGATGAGGTATTTAATATGGGGAAGAGGGCATGTTTGTGTTTCTTCCACAGGATGCTGAAGGAGCATGGTGGCTGCCAGAGTGATTGGTGATGCTGATGCTGGGACCAAGAATGATGCTGACCTGTGAGCTTGCTGAGTGCCCTGACAATGGTGACTGGGAAGCTGTATTGGACATATGTTCCTGACCCACCTTTGCTTGCCTATATCCCAGATTGGACAAGCTGCCTTGCATCAAGCTTTTAGACCTTGTGGGACAGAGAATCAAAAAGAGAAGTTATAATGACTCTTCTATTTCCTTTAATGTGACCAGTTATTCTGACTCATTCATGGACTGATCTAGAAATTAATCCAATATTGGAAATGACAGCCTTCATTTGGAAGGCTAATTCTGGACATTTTCAGAGACATATTTGGAAGTTAGCTGCAGTTCTCTATGATGTCAGCAATAGATAAAGTTAGGCAGAATTTCAAACAAGTGTTAGTGCATGTGTTAAAGCTCCTAATCTTTTATTAATTGGTCATGTTAAAATTACTTTTGTCTCTTCTACAGTATTCAATGTAAGTAGCATTAATTGTATACTATCTAATTGTGTTAATGTATTGAAAACTGGCATGTTTTTATGGTGGTCTATCAACCAGCTTTAGTTTTATTGCCTGTGAGTATTACAGAACCTCATTTATAATGTATTAAATATATACTTTTAACCACACACATCTGTGGTGTAGCTGTGGGTAGTGTGGCTGGAAACACTGAAAGTTCCTCCAGGCAGAAAGTTAGGCACAGCGGCTGTGGCTACAGAGGCTCATTAAAGGCCTTCTCCGTGGTTCCTCACGGCTCAGCCCCAATGACACGAGAAAGTCCTTGGGTTTCCAAAATGGCTTTATTGGCATGATGTATGATGGTTGTAAGTACTGGAAGAAGTGAGTCAGGCTTTAAGCAGAAACAAGAAGGTAGCAGGCTCGATTATTGTTGGCATAGCAGCTTTGATTACATTAATAGCTAGCACCACTGCTTCTGCAATTGCTTTGTGTTGACACAAGAAGTTAAGACAGCTACAAAGTTAAGACAGCTATGTTTGTTAATCATCTAGCAAAAAATGTTACTAATGTTCTGAGTATTCAAAAGGATTTAGATAGACGTTTGAAACAATGAATTGATGTTCTTTATAATACTATTCAAATGATTGGAGAGGAGGTTCAGGGTTTAAATGTAAGGAGCTATCTTGAGTGCCATGCCAAATACCAATGGATTTGTGTTACTTCTAAAATTTACAATGACAGCCACTATAATTGGGAAAAAGTTCGAAGACACTTGCAGGGTATTTGGCATAATTCTAACACCCCTCTGGATGTTTTAGCTTTGCACACTGAGATTATGAATTTAAAGAATGCTGCTCCACTGAGCTTTGATCCAGCAGATACTGCTGATAAAATTATTCATAGCTTGATGTCAGTATTTCCATCTTGGTGAAGCTTCAAGAATGGCATATATAGCTTGATCATGCTAGCCCTTTTTGTCTTGGGAATACTTTTATTCCTGCTCGTCATGTTAAAGCTCATCTTTAACAACATCAACATGTTGGCATCCAAAGTACATGGCTTGAAACTAAAAATGGACCCCCAAATTTAACAGGCTGGCAAGCCAATGATGGGCAACCTTCTGCAGCACCTTACCAACCTAAGACATAAGTGCATTGCTTTTGATAATGCATATTCAATGACAGATAAGGGGAGTCATTCTTGTCAGAATGACCTAAGACAGGCTCGGACTTGTTAAATAAAACAAAGGGGGGGGGGGGAAATGTGGAGAGCTTTTGGGGCTGCTTGGCAGGAATCTGACATTGGCCAAGGACAAGGAAATGGGCTTTAGGCAGGAATCTGACATTGGAATCATGACAAGTAAGTAAGTTTAGGCAGGAATCTAATTTTAGGCTAAAACAGAGAAGCAATTTCAGTCAGGAATCTAAGTCCTAGGCTAGAACAAAGAAGTAGGCCTCAGGCATGAATATGACTGTGGCCTAGGACAGGGAAGTAGGCTCAGATATTTTTGTCATCCTGATGAGTCCTTAGAAACAGTGATCATGAGAGTGATCACAGGCCTTTGTTTATTGCCGTGTTTATTCCTTGACTATTTGCAGCTATTGTATTGCTGGTTCCTCAACTTAGAACTGACCTAAATACTTGCATGTAATTAAAATGGTTTAAAAAATTGAGAAAAAATAAACCCACCTCAGCCTTCAGCCTCAGAACTGGCTGGGGTCACGCTGCAATATTGTCTAATCGTCTCTTTTCTTTTAATCCTCACTCTTGCGCTAGAGAATCTGTTGACTGACCAAGCTGGCTTGGTCAAGCAGGGACTAGATTTAACTGATTAACTAAAGTTAGGGCAGGTGGGAGGAGCAGAGCTAAGAGTAATGATAAGGACTCACTTTCCAGGCAGGAGATAGTAGTGCCCAACAATTGTGCCAAGAAGGCAAATTGAAAATGAACAATTGTATGTGTGTGTGTTTTATCTCTGGATTCAAGGGAAGCTGGGAGGGGGCTGGTAGTGCAGCCACTTCCTAGAGCTAAATCAGGGTAGCGAAAGGGTACATGCAACACTATGACTCTGTCTGAATGTAGCAGCACAAGGCTATAATTCCAGTGCTCAAAAAGTAGAGGCAAGAGGATGAGGCATTTAAGGCCAGCCTTATCTATATTGTAAGTACAAAGGGCACAGCCTAGGCTACAGAAGACCCTGTCTCAAAACACATGTAGACATACAAACACACTCTTACATGTTCACACACTCAAGTGCACATATGCACTCATGTGCACATACTCTCATGTGTGTGCACACACACATTTAGATATGGCTCAGCTTGTGTCACCTGGTGTGAAATAATCCTGAATCAAGCCATAAGAAATTAATGAAATTGTGTTATCACAGGGAAATAGTTAAATACATTTCAATTATATATTTAGAGTATATTTCAAATGGTTTATCTTTATTTAGGCTAGATGTCATAACAATAATAATTCCCTCTAAAAACAGCCAGACATGGTGCATACCTTTAATCCCAGTTCTCCGGAGGCAGAGGCAGGCAGATCTCTATCAGTTTGAAGCCAACATGGTCTATAGAGTGAGTTCCAAAACAGCTGGGGCTATGTAGCAAGACCCTTTCTCAGAAAAACAGAGAGAGAGAGAGAGCGAGAGAGAGAGAGAGAGAGAGAGAGAGAGAGAGAGAGAGAGAGAGAAGCTGCAGCTATCCTTCAGTAGTGACTTCTGAAGTCCAGAGAGACCCACAGAGCAGAGAGTGTGTTCTGACTGGCAGAGGACTGTAACACATGCAAAATCATAATGCCCTATGCTCAGAGTTCTAGGTCCTAGTAGCTTCAATCTACCTCTCCCATGGGGAACTGTGTGAAGCTTCTAGGCAGAGAAATGGGTCCAGGTAAGGCCACTGCAGATCTCAAATGGTCTAAACTGAGTGTTCTCCAGCCCACAGCTCTCTCCTTGCCCTGCTTATAGTGCCTTAAGGGAATGAGTCACACTGCAGTATGAATGGAAATTCCTCTGTTGCCAGAGCCCTGCCCTACAGTCTTCTGATTCCATGTGCAGAGTTCTGCAGCCCAAAGATGTTCTATACTTCTCTTGATACCATCCTCTCAATCACCATGAACCACCATGGGCAGATTCTTCCTTACAGGTTCAAACCACAGCCTTCTACCATAGAATGAACTTGTTGCCCACCCCAGCATACTTTCCAGGGGTTTATTCAGTCTGCTCTCACAGGGCCTGTGGTCAGACCAGTCATACTTCCCATGCACAGCAAGCACTGAGAATCCCTTTTGAGTGTGCCAGTGTATAGCCTGTGGACCACCTGACTCCTTAGTGTTTACTCACAGTGGATGCTACTTACCTCAAAGCTAACCTAGTCTACAATATGGTGTTTGAATTATATCAATAAGCTGCTTTTTTATATGTGTAATGCATTGAGTTTCTCCAGACAAGAGCATCTTTAAGTGTGTGAGTCAGGATAGATTAGGATGGACTCTGCTGTTTTGATTGAGCCCCCAGAGGCCTTGTGTTGGAAACTTAACCCGGAGCACAGCAAGACTGAAAATTGGGATTTTAAGAGGTGGTTAGATCACAAGGTTGCTGCCTCAGTGAACAGGTCAATTTTATAATGATGGAGTGACTGGTTACTGAAGCTTGGCCACATCTTTCCTTGCTCTGTTCTTCATATATCACCCAGAACTGTTCTCTTGTTAAGATGGCATTCAGAAGACTAAGATAACTCCCAACTGTCGGGTAGCCTATACTTGCGTTCACCATGCACCTTAGTCTCGCCTTGAACTCACAATCCTCTCTGTCTTGGCCTCCAGAGTGCAGACAGCAACACCACAGTAGCAATAAAGCTATCTGATTCTCAGATGTGGGCTTTTTGTTATTGGTTGTGGATGGGGTGTATATCTGTCTGCTTGGGGATTGAACCAATGACTGTGCATGTTAGGTAAACACTCTACCACTGAGCTGTATCCCTAGTCTGTCAATTCATTTCTGATCTTAGCTGAGTAATTGCAGTCCCCACAGGGTAAGATCTGAGTTCCATAATGCTGTTCATACTTCAAACAGAACGCACACATCTTAGATTACTTACACTTCAGAACAACCATGGCAAGTTCTCAGGGGCCTTCTTCAAGCTGGTGATTTTCTAGAATGCTTCCCAGAACTAGAAAAGCACTTTATTAATGTTCATTATATACTGGTATTCTGACCAGTGAAGGCATGCAGAGGGCAAGGAGTGTGGGAAGGGGCAGAGTGTGCATCTCTTTCCATGCACGCCATCCTCCCCTCTCAGTACCCTGTTATGATCAAACCATCAATGGAGGTTTCTGTCTCTCCACATTGTCAGGATTTAGCCAATAAGTTCACCAGCTTTGACATTTTCTCTGGGTGTCGTTTGTCAAGCTGGCTGTTGGCAATCGTAAACTCTTATATTCCAATTTTACTACTAACTTTCACTCACAGATCACATATTATACTTCCTACAATAATATTCAAATGTGCAGGTTACAGAATGTCTACGAGTTAAAGCAGCTACAGCTCAAGGAATCTGCTAAAGCTAGAGACCCAGCACTGAAATAGGCCGAAGAGGAGTCTGTAAGGGACCAGATAACACGTCCAACAAACCACAGAGATAAGGCGCTGAGACATCAGGTGCTGGTTGCAGTGACAGTCCATTTGAGTATTTAAAGTGAGGGACAGAGGCAGGAGGCCTTTGCTGTGATGTGGCCCTTGACTGGTGGCCGGTGACTAGTCAGTATCATGCCTGGCACATTTTGACCTTAGAAGACCTCTTGGCAGTAGTGGCAGGTGAGGGGTATCATATAATATCCACCTGGCAATATGATATGATGCATTTTCAGATGTCATTGTTTATTACTTCCTGGAGTGCTGGCAGCTGGTGGCTGCTCTCTTGTAAAACAAGTTACAATAGGAGTCATTCTTTCTTGCCACTTCTACTCTAAGGGGAGCATCTTAGGTCAAGTCAGCTTAGAAAATGAAACCATTCAAGGCTGGGCAGAGTCCGGAAGCTGGAATTCCATTGAGCACACAGGACTCTGGACCAGGTTCAGCCCGGACTCCTCAATCATCAACCCTACCACTCTGACTCCAATGCTTAGGATTTTTGGTTATTTGAAAGAGTCTCATCATGTAGCCCTGGCTGGCCCAGAGCTAACTCACTGTGTTGTCCGGTCTCCCAGTGGCCTGGCCTCTGCCCTGAGTGCTGGGGTTGCAGATATGTTTCTCTGTGCTAGCCAAGCTAGCTTGGTTTGTTTTGGGGTCAGGATCTCACTATAGACCGATAGATCCTTGGCTGGCTTAGAATTTGCTATGTAGATCAGGCTGTCTTCAGAGATCAGCCAACCTCTGCCTCCTGAGTCCTGTCTTAAAGGAATGTGCCACTATGCCTAGCTACAGTTGGAGGCCTTTATAGAGACTCATTATACAGATATAAGATGCAAATGGTTAAATTATTGTCATATCCCATTAACCAATAACAGCTCTTCTCCTCTGATCCAACCTTCTGATCTTGCCTTACTCCATCTGGGGACCAGCTCCATCTTGAAGCTCTCTAAGGTACCCATTCCCAGTCATTCTGTTACCACATGAAACAGAATGCCTTATCTACCTAGGAGTCTGGAAGACTCCCACACACATACAGCTCTACACACACACACACACACACACACACACACACACACACACAGAGAGAGAGAGAGAGAGAGAGAGAGAGAGAGAGAGAGAGAGAGAGAGAGAGAGAATACCTTTCCTCCAGGTATTCCTGTCTATCAGGGATGAAGCGTTTCTAAGGAGATACTTGTGCTGTTATATACTTTGGCTATCAGACTAAAAGAATAGTTCCCAAGGAACTGGAATCTCTTCAGGATTCTGTTGGGAGAGGATATAGCTGAAGCACCTGGAGGAGGAACTTGTCTATAGGAGAAAGATTTACAACTTGTTAGGTAACTTTGCAGGAGAGACTTGGAGATGGAAGTGGCAAGCTGGGAGCCGCACCTTGACTGAAAGTTTAGTGTGCATGCATGTATGTATCCTCCCTCTCCCTCTCCCTCTCCCTCTCCCTCTCCCTCTCCCTCTCCCTCTCCCTCTCCCTCTCCCTCTCCCTCTCCCTCTCCCTCTCCCTCTCCCTTTCTTTATCCCTCTCCCTCTACTTCCTCTCCTCTCTCCTTGATTTCTTTGTATTTGAATCCTACCCTCACATTAGGACCCCCGAAGAAGACAGACTTGGGAGAGTCAATGCATATCTTTAGCTCTCTTTTCATTGTGACCACACTGAATAAATCCTTTTCTGCTTTTCACTAATAATTTGGCTCCTTTTGTTGTCTTATTGAGGGCAGGTGACCAAACCTGACTTATTGGAGCCATGGGCCCTAAGTCTCATACAATAATAGGGTCTGTGGTAATGGTACCTGGCTTATTGGCACTCTCTAGTAGAAGGCAGTAGTGGGGTAACTAGACTCTCATCTAAGATTCTACGCACTATCACCTCCTATATCTGGGGTGCATATAATCTTGGAAATGGCAGATGTGTCCAGCTTGCAGCCTATGTCCTGTGAATGCAGCCCTACATGTTTGTTGATGATAATGTCATATGACAATGTAAAAAAGTTGTAAACCCTGGTAGAGTATACAAGATGTGGAAGGTTAAATGAAATGCAATCCCAAGACACGTGGGTCATGGCAGCAATGCTCTTGTCTTTGGATCACTCACTCTCCTATAAGAAAGTCTTCACTCATGCTCCCATAAGCCTGATTAACTTATTGTCTCACCAAGCCTTAATCCTCATTTGGGTGAGATGATTTCTCTGTTCAGTACTCAGTGCCCTATCTGGGGTGAGTAGATATTTGTTCATGTTCATGTTTCCCCAGGAGAAGTAATGTGAGACACATATATTGAGAAGGCTAGGCTGATTCCATGGCAGGATTCAAATCAAAAATTAAGGAGACTAGGCCTAAATCCCTGTTTCCAAGATCTGGGCAATTCCAGGCAAGCCCAGGCCTCTGAAGCTGCCCCACCACCTGGCCTGAGACAAGGACAATGGGTCAACAGCAGTTTCCAGACTTCCTCAGCTACTTCCTCAGCAACAGTTTCCAGACCTCTCCAGCAAGTTTCTAGCCCCCACACCCTGGTAATGGAATGACCATAGAGATGGATCCAACATATTAACATAGAGGTCACATATGCCAGAATTTTCTAATGTGCTTTAAATCAGGCCTGTAAGCTCACTTGGTTGTCTATTCTGGTAATGGAAGACTCCAGCATGCTGGACTTCTGCGTTATAAAGTACTCTTTGGCTTTATATACTATTTGAGTCTGGAGTATCACTCCATGAGGAGAATCATGGACCCTCTCATTTGGGGGCTTGTCTGGGATTCACAGGTGATTCCCCCACCCCTTTCCCCTAACCCAAGTCTGGGTTAATTCTGTTTTAAGTTTAAGCTGGAGGCCAAGAGGGACAAAGTAGAAACGTAGACACACAATGGAGGACACTCCTGACACCTTACCAGAAGTTGGAGAACGTGCTAGTTCTCATCTGGATTCTGAACTGGCTGTGGGTCTATGGGCCTTCCATGTGCAGGGAGGAAGACCATCTGAGACAGCCTTTTAAATTGTTTTTGTTTTCCCAGGAATGTCCTGTGCCTGTATGTATTATGATTGTCCTTTGTCCTCTTGTACAATTTTTTCTTTGATTCTTAGGATCGGACAGGCACAAAGCACTCTACTGGGCTTGGTCCGGAATCATGTTAAGGACTTTGGCTGAGTCACAGAAGATGCAGGTCTGGTTGTTTATTCCTGCAAACTAACCATCTTTTGCAGGAATGAATGGCCACCTCCCCATCATTTCCAGAGTGAGGCTTCGTTTTTTAGGCCTAGGGCCACCTGGACTAAGTGCCATATATCACCATGTGGCAATACCTTTAGATGAGACCTTTGGATCTCTGTCTCCCTCCTTATGTTCCTGCTCCTGCTGCTGGTACCCTGGTCAAGCCAGCATAGGCAGAGGGAGGAACAGCCCCTGAATCCCTGACTCCCCTAACTCTCCTGACTCCACTTGGAGTCCACCCCACACTCCAGCCCATACTGCATAGAGGGACAACTTTACTATGGCCTTGACCCTCTGGGCTATGGGACCCCCAGATGCTCCATGGAGACTGTTCATGACATATGTGTCATTTGCCAATAATGATCCTTACAATTAGAAGTTACAAAACTCCCCAATTTTTAGAAAGACCACCAGCTCTCACAGTTCCTCTAGATTCAATCATGCTGAATCTAGCCCACCAGGGATGACTGTCAGCAACTGCTCCTGGTCCTTTTTACCACAAAGGTGAGAGAGAGAGAGAGAGAGAGAGAGAGAGAGAGAGAGAGAGAGAGAGAGAATCATTGAAGCTGCCCGGAAATTGGTTCCAGAAGCAAATGGGCTGAACTCTCAAATTCAGCCGTCCCTTGATTCGACCTGGCTGAGATTTTAACACTCCTGACAAAGATAAAGACAGGCTCCTGGTCTACCACCATATTCTAATGGGGGGACCTCCGAGAGGCAGCAAGACAACCCACAAATTTATCTATGGTGAGCCAGGTGATACAGGGAAAAATGAGAGCTCCAAGGAACATCTAGAAAGACTTTTGAAGCCTAGAGTGCCCACACTGCTTTTGACAGAGAAACCAGAGAGCACCAGTCAGCGGTGAACAAGGCCTTTGATAACCAAACTGCCTCTGACATTCACTGAAAGCTTCAGCCACTAAGTGGCTTTGCTGCCTGCCTCTGGCACACAAAAGCCAACCTCTATTTGCCTTTGAATGGCAAGACTTGGAGAGAGGCTTCAAGGGACAACTGACTTGGACATCCCTGCCTCAAGGATTCAAGAACTCACCCACCACCTTTAAGGAGGTACTGCATGAAGACTTAGGTGAGTATGGGTGGGCCCACCCCCAAATAACTGTGCTTCAGTATGTATTGTGTCTACTAAGAAGGCCCAGCTTTGTCAACTTGAGGTCACCTATCTTGGATACATATTCAACAGAGGCTGGCCAATTCATGCTGTCAGACACTCCAGAAGCAAACCATCCTTAACATCCCAGTCCCATCAGCCTGAAGGCAAGTATTGGAATTTCTGAGCTCTGCTGGGTATTGTAGACTTTGGGTGCCAGCACTCACTGAGATAGCCAAACTGCTATATGAGGCCACCAGGGGCCAAGAAGACAAAATGGAATGGACTCTTGAGATGGACATGGCTTTTAAGACTCTAGGAAAAGCCTTATTGGAGGTGCCAGCCTTGACCCTCATGGACATTTACAAACCTTTCTTCCTGTATGTGGATCAGAAAAAGGGAATAACAAAGTGGGTACTCACTCAAACTTTGGGACTATGGAAAAGACCCATGGCTTATTTATCTAAGAAGCTGGACACGATGGTCCAAGGATGGCCAGCCTGACTGAATCATTGCTGCCACTGCCCTGCTAGTCAAGGATGCTGACAAAATAGCCATGGGGAAAGAACTTTTTTATCACCACCCCATGCTATTGAGGGGATTCCCAAGGATCCACCTGTCTGTAGTGCTGAACTAAACATTCTAACCCAAGCTTTAAAACTGGCAAAAGGAGAGAACCCAGTAACAGAGACACAGGACATCAGAAATAGCTCCAGGGAACAGGCTAGCTGATAAAACCAAAAGAGAGGCTGCTCAAGCTTCCACTGCCAACATCCTGGTAGCTTTGCTATTTCCCCCGCCGCCGCCCCCCCCCCCACCCGAGCTCCCAACCATCCCTGAGTTTACTGATGAAGACAAAAGACATCAGGCGAAATGCCAAGGAGCTTACAGAAGAGCCGGATGGTTGCTGACCTCTGAAGGCTGCACCGTCCTATCTAAAGCATTTGCTAAGCAACTTATTCATCAGATTCAGCAAGCTTCACACCTGGGTCACTGAAAACTGAAGGAACTGCTGTGAGGGGCAAGGTACCAAATATTTGACTTGGTCACTTGGTTGATCAGGTAATCTCAGACTGCCACTTGCCAGGCTGTGAACTCCTTAGGTCCAGTCAAGGAGCTGTTCCAGAAACCAGAATCAGGGGTCGATGGCCAGGGGCTAATTGGGAAATAGATTATACAGAAATAAATCCATGAGATATCCATGGATATAAGTATTTGCTAATTTTTAGAGGTACCTTTTCAGGATGGGTAGAAGCCTACCCTACAAAGAAGGAGACTGCCAACATAGTGGCAAAGAAGCTTCTGGAAGACATCATACCCAGGTATGGTTTGCCTACCCTGCTTGGGTCTGACAATGGACCAGCATCCATTTCTCAGGTAACTCAATCTCTAGCACAGGTTCTGGGGACCAATTGGAAATCATATTCCCCAGAGTTCAGGGAAAGTAGAGAGAATGACTTGAACTCTGAAAGAGGCCTTGACCAAATTAACCCATGAAATTGGCAGTGACTGGACGTCTCTCTTACCTTATGCCTTACATAGGGCTAGGAACACCCCTTTTTGAGATCCTATATGGGAAGCCCCCTCCCATGCTGCCTAACCTCCAGTATAGCTGAATATGACCAACAAAGGT